>NC_088245.1:110787630-111096796 GCF_036013445.1 Caloenas nicobarica
CCGTAAATGGCAAAGTTAAGGTTAACAGTATAAATAGGGGTGCTGAAGATTATGAAAGGGGAACCCATGCAATTAAAAAAAATGGCTTACATAACCTGATATCATAATAGACAGAATATTTATTTAACTTGCAGTAAATTGACACACCTCTAGACAGAGACAATTATGACTGACTGTAAAACATCTGACAGAACCAATTATGACTGACTGTTGTTTGCTACCTTTGCACAGAAATAAATGAAACATAGATATTTGGAACAGAGACTGCTGCCTGTGTGTCTAAGCTTGCTGTAATTAAAATACAATAACCAGTAGGCGATGTAAAAAATTCAGTAGCTAATTTAGTATGTTCTTTAACTCTTTAAATAAAAGTGTGAGAGCAACACAATGCTGTACATAAATGATACTCCGCAGCTTTTTTTTGTGCATTCCCAGATAAACCAACATTTTGGCACTGTGCTCGTAGGCACCTACGTTGTTTCTCGTGTACCCAGTGCAGATATACGCACACAAATACAAAGGAATGTGAATATATTTTTACTTCTCTACTCTGAAGAGCAGGCTATCAGCAGAATAATCAGGGGGAGAGAGTTTAATAATATGACACAGTTCAGTTGTCCAATCAGTAGAAGAAAAAACAGAATACTTTCACCGAGCCACGTCTTAGGGAATCCGAGAACAGAAGTTCTTGATCATCACTATCAGGTTATTCTGTGTCATTTTAATAGGAACAAAGAGAAATTGCAATAAATGCAAAACACATGGCCAGGTATATAGATAATCTCCAAATATTTCCATCCTTGCTTCCAGCATCAGTACAACAGGATGGGGTAAATGGATTTCAGGTACCATGTAATTTTTTTTTCCAAATAATATAAAAGCATAGGCAGCTAAACAAGGACTTGGATGGGGTGCTGAATATGACATGGACATCCAGAACTTCAGACTGTGTTTTGTGAAGGGAACAAGGAAGCGAGGGAGGAGGGCAGGGTTAACTGCATGTTTAGTGATATGATTCTAAAATCTATACCAAAATTGGTGATTTATTAACCTTGGAGAATACAGTACCTGAATTTTAATTATATACAGTCAGAAGCACATCTTCCTTTTTTATTTTCTATTTAAATAATTGTATTTTTCATTTTTGTATTTGTTGTAGAAGTATCTTTTGTATGCTCTGCATGTGTATAAATATATCTCTTTATGTATAGCTGGATATGCATTCTGCAGCAGCAGTCGTCTGAAAGGTTGCTTGCTGCTGAACTCGGGTATGATTAAAACAATGATGGGGTGATAGTAGGTATAGAACTATTTTGGAATGTGACTGACTGCTGAAAGGCAATTTCAGTCAGTTTCTATAGCTTACCTTCAGAAGGCTTTAGGTGCGTTATTGATTAAAGTCTCATTTAGGAAGAAAGTAGGAGCTTTTATATGCATCTCTAAGTTGGATGGTATGGTAACTCGAAGGTATTGACTGGCTGTGTGATATACAACGGTCACAGTTGTCTTTTACTCAGAGGAGCACAAAGTGATGCTGGTTGTCATTCTTACTCTGCTGTGTGGCAGCGTAAATAGTCCCCTTTCTAACCAACCTGGTGGGAAAAGTCAATATCCCATCAGCAAAGGAGGTAAACACATCAGGAGCTGTGTCCTCTCTCATCTTCCCCTGCTCTCTATTACCACAGTTCTTTAAATCTTCTCTCCCCAGTCATCAGATGCACTCGTGTCATTCAAATGCACGGAATGGCTGTGCTGCAGATGCAGCCGCTGCCTCCTCTCCTCCCGGAGCTCCCGGCACCCATTCTCTTATAATTGAAACTTAAAATTGGCCTCATTACTTCAATGAGGCCCCTCATATTTTTCCCATTTTTCTTCAGTCCACCCTTTCCTGCTTGCCACTACGAGGGTAATTGCATCTAAGAAATGTTTGAAGCGTACTGTCAGAACGGCTATCACGAATAATTAAAGTTTAGATTTAATGTTGGGGGGAAGCCTGGTGCTCCCTTAGTGGGATGACTGGAGCCTGAACTGGAGCTGTACGTGGGCCTGTGGTTTTGTTCCCTACTTTCAGCCCTGCTTTATTGTTTGCCTTGTTGTCCTCATGATTAATGTGCCTTCCTGCTCTGTTCACATGTACCAGCTGTTTCTGTGCATTGAAGCATTTCACCTTGGTCCCTTCTGAGCTTCAGGAAGCTTTAAACTCTTTTAGCCTAGTTTTGAACTACAAGGATGGTATTTTCCACATTTCCTTGGTATAAAGAGCATGGTCTTGCCAGCATGTGAGCAGTGTCAAGTGAACCCACTGAGCATTTCATTTATCTTGAAAATGCATAAACTTGCTAATGCTGAATTTGTGGCAAAGTGGATTTGGTTTTTTTATGGATCTGGTTATTACCATTTTCAAGGCTTGTTTAGTTAAACACAACATTTAGATAATTTCAGGATCATTAAATGTGCTTATGCCATAGGGACTCCAGTCTGTTAATTAATAGATTTTTATAATCAAAATTTTTATTGTATTTGTCACGTAATTTAAGGAAATTTTAATTCTTCTAATAGACATATGTCACTACAGTCTGGATAATGGTGTGAATGTGGCACCTTCCTCTGTTTGCTCCTGCTAGAATTTGGCAATATTCATACTTAAAACTGAATATGGCAGCACAATACCTACTATCTTCTTCACAAGGGTGCATGAAAGGTACTTACCAAAGTGCTTTTAATCAACTTATTCAGTTACTCAAACTGGCACTACTAATTTTAATTTTAATTTAATTTTTAAAGATTTGATAGCATCATGCAGAGCAATTGAGTTCAGTGGAACTTTGCAAATAATGTGGAAAACCTGAGCAGGTGGCACTTGCTCAGTAAAACATTGCTGTTCGTATTGTATCCAGTAGTTAATCTGCTGAGCTCATCTTAAAACACCTGAGGCTCTGCAGAAAAGTTTGTAAATCCCCAGGGAGGAGGAATTCTCAAACCCAAAATTGTACCATGCCTCCCTTCCCTGCTGTCTCCTCCTGTGCCAGTCCTTGATTTGGCTGCTGAGACGAAGTTGTGTCCGATGGGACGTCTCCATCTCAATCACATTGCAGAAGTGAGTCACATTGCAGAAGTGAGTCATTCATTCCCTCCCACGGGTGGACTCAAAAACCCAGTCTGTCCTTCTCCTCCGAGTCCTCCTTCTCTCAAACTCAGCTGGTTTAGAGACGACTGGTGTTTCATCTTAACTTGTGCCATGTAGTAAAAGCCATTTGACAGGGGATGGAGGCTCCTTTGCTACGTGTTCCAAGCATGAGGAGGACACTACCAGCCTTGCGAAGGTGATGGGAAGACATGAGACCACAGCTTTTAGGCAAAGCGAATGGGCAGCAGCAGGATTGTGTTGGTTGCTCACGAGACACACATGCTACACCAAAATGGCTTGAAAGCTCACCCTTTGAGTACCTGTGCCGTGCTCTCATAGTTCTGCTTGACCTGGAATCCCTCCGGGGGTCGGAACTGCCTGGGCAGGCACCTCGTTTTGCAATAAATCCTTCCTGTGTGCGCAGCGATGCAGACTGTCCAGCAGTGCCTGCTCCAAGGTGTAACTGCAGATGCCGGCTTTTGGGTAGGAGCTCATGGATGTGGAGCTGGTTTGAAAAGAGGAACACAACTGCACCAGATCTGCAGCAAGTTCGCGTTGATGTATATCAGAGAAAATTTTGCTTTTTTAGCCTTCATCCACAGCTTTTGTAAGGCAAAAGCTGGACAACCACCCAAACAAAATCCCTGGATTTCTTTTTGAGATGGCATAAAATTTAACTAAACAAAAAATTAAAATAGAATGGTTTGGGTTTCACTGCTGAAATATGTACAAACTCTTGTGTGCACGTGAGTTTGCACACACACAAATGTTCAAGTGAGTGAGTGTTTTGCACTCTAGACATTTCTTCACAGATATTATTGATCAAGCATTTAGGAATGGCTCTCTCCATTCATGTGTCAGGTGAACCCAATGTCTCCTAGTTGAGACACCAAGTACCTCCTCTCTGATTTAGGGTAGGATAGCATGGCATTTCACCTCTTTGTGGTACTGCCCTTCCAACGTCTCCATAGTGCTGAGCATCACAATTCCCGTCCTGCACAGGAGGTGTGTGCAAGAACACGTGACACAGGGGATGTGTCTGTCCCAGGCTGTGCCAGTGCCGCGATTAGCAGCAGCAGGGACTACAGGAGTGAAGCTTATGGTTTCCTTCATTTCTGAAGCCAAACTTGACTGTGGGCAGAATCTCTCCCCACTTCAAACCCCTGGGGACTCTATGTAGTTCTTGCTGACTTGAGAACCTTTCAGAGCCAGCCCTGCTATCGCTTATCTTCTCTGCTGTGAGTTATCGAACCCACATTTTGCTCCAGTTAGACGACATGACCAGGTGAGCAGTGCTACTTATCAGTTCCTGGCAGGAGCTGCTGCTCCCGGGGAAGAGCTGCCCGTAAGTGTCGTCTTTGCTAGCTATAGCATTCACCTCATTTGAAAATACTGTGATTTGCAGTAGTAGTGATGCAAAAGTACTGTCTTTTGTGGTCATGTAATCCTTCTCTGTTTTTCTTTTTTCTTTGTTTTTTTTTAGAGTATTGTAAGAAGAAGCAACTCATGAATGAAGTCTCCGAGGCCTACAAAAAACTGAAGAGCACAGTAGACCAATACCTGTCCATGAGTGCGTACTCAGAAGTGAACCTCGGCAAACTCTTTACCTTCAGTATAGGAAGATCTGTGGTTGAGTCCAGTAATGAAGGACAGTGATTGAATAAAAATGGTGGGAGACGAGAGGGTGGTTCCTTGTTCAACTGTAATGATCTCTCAAGCAATACTCTTATTTCAGTATGCACAGTGGTGTTTTAATAAACTTGTCTCTTCAGAGGAGGAAAAGTGGAAGATGAAAATGGGATGTATGATTCACGTGGACATGAAATATTCTAGGTGTTTTTATCTTCCGTTCTTTTCTTCATTGAGAAGCCAGGGTTATTAAAATACGGAGTAGTTGATTTTTGCAATATATTTTGTTGTGTATTTAGACCTATGAGGGAGAAGGGGGTGGGGGAATTGCTGCTTTAATTGGATAATTCCCAGTGAGAGTAGCTGGAATGTAAGTGATCCTAGACTTTGCTCCAGGGTATTTAGTAGAGGTGCTCTCAGGAAGAGAGGTTAGTAGAGGTCTCAGTAGGAGCACTAATGTTTTGCCTTTTCGCAGTTTATCTTCTTCCTGATCATAAACATACCAATTAAAAACAATACTAAACCTAAATGCCTTTAAATGTCCTAATACCTTCTGAACAGAGGTAGAGGTGGTTTACTTTCGAATTTATTAAAGATAAATAATGACTCAGACCTGGAGCTGCTAAAAATAGGGACTATCTTTTCATTAAGAGTCTTTCTGTGTGTATTTAAGCATAGTATTTTGCCATGTTGGAAATTTCTCTGTGGATGTAGGGACATGCACATGTACAAAACACGTTTTGTACAGATGCAGGAAATAAATGTATTTCATTTCTTTCTGTACAGAGTATTTGAAAGTAAGCAATCAATGGAGAAAAATACGCTTTGGATGGCATTGTAGCCAATAATGGGGGAAGGGAAGGAGGAGAATCGTTGTTGCTGTTCTGTAATAATTACTGTATTGGAGGTTTTAAAGGTTTTATAAACAAATTGTATTTTTCATTTACTTTTAATAAAATGTCAAGTAGATAGGACAGGAAAAGAGCGTAAATGGGTACATGCTTTTGTACACAGAATATTCTTGTACTCGTGCGCCGTTAAGTTTGCCATGTGATATATTAATGTAAGGTTATAAAAATTTTCTGTTAAATCTTTAGAAGTATAAAATGTAAAGTTTTCTTAGCACTTGAAGGAAAAAAATAAAGTTTTCTAGTAAAAGATAACTTGATTTGATCATCTGACTATTGAAAATACTCCATGCGAGGTCGTGTTGCTCCAGACTTTTCCTGGTTTTACAGAAGAGCTTGTGTGTCCATTTTTAGGAAGGACGGCCAGTGACAAAGGGAGCTTGAAGACAAAGAGCATCAGCATGAAGGTGTTGGTCATCAAAGGGATATGTGTCTGTGTTAGAGTATTTTGTGACATTCTTTTGTCCCTAAGTGATGTGGGAAGATGCTGTGTGTCAGGACGGGTAACGTCTATATACATACACCTAAATACACTGTAATCTTCTGAGCAACTTTTGGGGCTAAATCCTTTCATTTTTACTCACATTGAGAGTTGCAGTGTGTGAGAAATTCCTCCTGCTCAATCCCTGGGTTTGTGTTGGTGTTGTCCTACGCCTGGCAGGAGCCGTCACTCCTTCCCAACGCGTTTGGTTGGGTTATTGTAGCGGAGACTTTACGTGGAGCCTTGTCTTGGAGAGAAGGTGTTGCTGCCTAAACGACACATTGATGTTGCAGCTCTTTGAAAGATCCTGGCTTCCTGTAATTTCTCTCGGGTTTTTTTTTCACATTTTTTCGTGTCCAACCCAATTAGGATTATGAAGATATTACTGATATTAACCGGGTAGAATGCCTTTAGGAAAGCGGAAAGTGTGACCTTCTCCTCCAAACGTGAGGTACACGAATAAAATGGGTAGATATGGCATAACCTGACCCCGTGGCACTTGTATGCATCTGTATAATTACAGCTGAAGAGCCTGTTAATTTGCAAGTTTAGGGATGTTTAGATTAAACGAGAGTGTTGTGGAATGTGGAACGCAGGGCGCAGCAGCGCAGGGTGGCCCCGCCAGGGCCCGGGGGAAGCGCCGCTTCCCACCCAGGAGCCCGAACGCCCCCCGGGGCTCCCGCCACCCCGAACAGCCGCAGTCCGGGGGGAGACAGGCTCGGAAACGAAGGCTTTTACCCCGAGTTAAGGCAATTTTTGATTCCTCTCAGCAGAGCTGGTCAGATCAGAGCTGAAGTCTTGGCAAGGAGTAAACTGGATTTTTTTTTTTCCTCCCTTCTCTCTCTAATCAGCTCTGGGCACCGTGCCTCCTCTTGGCCCCAGAGAAAGGCTGGGAAACGCCAAATCATCTTTATAGCGTTTAATATTAAACGGAGCTGGTAAATGCAGCGCTGTAAATAATTGGGGAAAGATTGAAGTTCGGAGGATTGCGTTTTGAGGCTGATCTGGCTCGAATCGCCTTTTCCTTTCCCGCCTCTTGTCCCTCATTCCCGCCCCCCCCCCACCCCCATCCCCTCCCCCAATCCCCAACGCTGTTAAAATTAAGGTTTGTGTTTATTTGTATTTATTTGCAGTTGGGGAAGAGGAGTGTTGATATATGGAGACGGTAGCCAGGTTTCGCCGATGACATATGTGATATGAAAAACAATTCCCGTCCGCAAACACGTTTGTTGCTGTGCCAAACCCCCTCTTTTGGCCCTCAAAGGCACTTTTCTCCTGCTGAACTGGAGCACATCTTCCCTTCAGCGTCCTTCCCCGGCTTCTGCAGAGCACCTTAAATGTGCCTTAATTGAATAGTTCTCCCGCACCCTCCTTATAGCAGTTTAATAGATTAACTCATCTGTGCCAGCTTCAAATTTCAGATTAAAATTCCTTCATCCCGAAGGCAGCATTATCAGGTTGTTGGAGGCTGTTTTCAAACCTTGGTTTTGAATAGCAGCGGCTCTGCATTAATTTAACCACTAAGCTAATAAGTAGGTTTCGTTTTGTTATGCTAAGCTTTATTGCTTTTCTTTTGATCAGAATGGTGTTGTTGAGCAAAGCAGCAGACAAGGCATTCTTTGATGAGGGAATTAGCGCTCTATTCTTCCTCTATTATTCATAGCACAGTGGAATATGTAAGTACCTGAGGGTGTCAAAGGAGAGCAGGCTCTATTGCAAAGTGTTCGCCTTGTTTCTCTCAATAGCTGACTATGAGATGATAAACCGCTTAATACACTGCACTAATTGGATGAGAGCAAAAAGAGATGGGAATTAAGGCACGGCGAAAGGAGAAAGTGCTACCAGCCTTCATTCACGCTTTCACCACTTTAGCAGCACCAAAGGAGGCACAAGCTTTCTATAAGCAGACTAGGGGTTTTGTGCGGAGATAAAATGAACCTGTTAGTGGATTCAAGTAATACACTAATTATTGCACAGTATAAATACCACTACTGGTTTTATAACACGGAGGTAAACTTCTTTTGAGAAGGTTATAGGATTGCTTGGCAGCAGTATAGATCCTAATAAGGGACCAGAGTAATAACCCCCTGGATTAACAAAATTGCTGCTTGCAGAAGTATGATTCGGGCTTTTACGAAGATTTCAGTGGAATGAATAAAAATGACTGAATGACATTTCTTAATGCGTAATGGCTTGATAATGATTCCCTTTTCTTTAAGGCAAAAATGTATATTTCAGGCTGCACTGCTAATAATGTCCGGGGAACAAGCCTTATTTTTCCCATAAATTTTTTTTCGCGCCTATGGTGGGTTTTAGCACTCAAAAATATGGTTGGGGGCGGGCGAGAATGGGGAGGGAGTATGTGAAACGCCGTGAGTGGAATGGGGGAGCTGCGGGGAAGGGTCGCGGGGGCTCCCACGGGCGGCGGCATCTCCGGCGGCGCTTCCTGGACGTCGGGTCCCGGAGCCGGAGCGGCCCCGCCGAGCAGCCCTGCGGGCCGGGGCCACTCGATGCGCGCAGGTGGCTGGGGGGGGCCGGGCTCTGCCCCGGTACCCAGCCCCCGGGCTGCCGCGATTAGATCAAATCACGCCGAGAAATCCCCCAACAACCCACGAAAATCACGAGGGCTCTCGGGCGGCCCGGCCCGGCCCTACGCCCGCTGCCCTCGGGTCTTGGCCGGGGGAGGAACCGGGCCCCATGAGGGGTTGCCGCTGCCCTCCGCGGGGCCGGGGGAGCGCGGGAGTTGCCGGCAGCGCCTGCCGTCCCTGCGGGCAGGGGGTTCACGCGTTTCTGCTCCTGCTCCGTGGAAGGAGCAGACGAGAGAGCTGCGCCAAAGGAAAAAAAAAAAAAAGGGGGGGGGGGGGCGCGAAATAAAGAGAAAAATAATAAGTTAATGTCGGAGACAACGTGGGGGCAGAGACAAGAACAGGCGCGGAGAAACTTTCCTGCCCCATCAGTAGGAATGCGGGGTGGGGAGTGGGGGGGAAGCCAAGCGCTCCCCCAAATCCTTGTTTTTCTCCCCTGCCCCTGGCTTTCGGCAGCAGCGGAGCGAGAGGCTGCCCCGTCCCCAGCCGAAGATGCCAGCAGTGCGTGGGGTGGCGTCCCGCGGTGTGGGGTCCCTGGCACCGAAAGGCCACCCCAGCACGCCCCTCGGCAGCGCCCGGGGCGGCGGAGGGCACGACACGGTGCCCACGGCAGAGCGCGGCTGGCGCAGCCGTGGGTGCCCCCGGCCCCCGCCATCTGCACATCCCCCTGCAAACGGGGCCCCGCCCAAGCGACCACGGCCCTTCACGCCCCGTGGAGTTTCCCGGCGGGGGGTGCCGGTGAGCAGCCCCGGCCGCCCCGGCGGGGCTCAGCCCCGGGCGCCCGCAGTGAGGCACAGGCGGTGGCCCCCGCAAGGACCGGGCTTGTTCTTTCTTTTGTTCCTTTTTTTTTTTTTTTTTTTGTTAAACATATATTTGTGTTTATTTTCTGAACGTGGCACTTCTCCATCGGATAGCAAGGAAAAGTGTTAACAATAACGACATTACACGAAAAAGTACTGTACCATCGGCTCTTGAGGGTTTCAGAAACCTCTACAGTTAATAAGTTAAATAAAGGGTTTGTACATAAATATTTGTCTAGGAACCCTATTATATCTACAACACAGTAAGAATCTACAGAATGACAAACTTTTACAACACTACACTGAGTGCAATTGTTTTATAACATTTCAAATATACAAAGCTCTGTTCTTTTTTATAACAATGGTATGTACAGAATCAATAATCACAGTTTAGTGACTTAAACAGTCCATATTCTAGCAGTGTATTTCCCTTTGGTTTGATATAAAAACCTTGGTTGGTGTCGTGATAAAGAATATAAGAAGAAAAAGATATACCCTTTCCCTTAAGTGCACTGGTTATCTTACAGCATCGAATTTACTTTCAGTCTGCACTGGCGGCATCCTTGGTTAGCGTATATGCAGCTTACAGCATCAACATGTAAAATGCTTCTCCAGTGCTCTTAACAGACCAACTTAGCATCCGAGGATGTTATTTTAAGAGGTTGTGGGTAGCTTTCCTCCCCCCCTTTTATTTTATTATTTCTTAATTACAATTCTATTTGTTTCTCTCTTTTTTTTTCTTTTTTTTTTTTTCTTGCCAGATAAACAGAAGGAAAAATATTTAGTGTATGTAATGCTAATATATAATAACTTTTATTAGGGCTTTTTTTTTCCCCTTAATGCTGAGAGAGGAAATGAATATGTCGTACATTTAACAAATGTACCAGCCAAGGAGTTACTTATTCAGGAGCTTGCAAGTGTCAGTTCACTCGTGTGAGGGCTGATGCGACAAGCGCTTGCTGTTTCCAAGTTCCTAACTTGAGAACCTACCCCAGTCTTAGCTGCTGGTCCTCTATTTTTTTTAATGTAATTTTTTTTTTTTTACCCCCCGTTTGGTCTTGATTCGTGTTGAGGTGACCTTTATTTATTCGCGTATTTGCTCTCCTCTTTTCTCTCTCTCTCTTTTTTTCTCTCCCCCCCTAAAAAAAACCCAAAAAAGCCAAACAACCCGAACCCCCAGGACGGCCACCGTCTCTTAGCACACCTCTTTCCCCGTGCCGTTCCCGGGGAGGATGTTGAGCTGGGTGAGCTGGGCGGCGTGTTCCTTTGCCTTCAGCCGCAGGGCGGCGATGCTGGAAGCCCGCCGGTCGGCGGCGGCGCTGGCCGGGTCCCCCAGCCCCGCCGAACCCACCGCTCCCTCGGCGGCCGGCGCCGGCTGCCGCAGCAGGGCCGCGGCGCTGGAGGCGCTGCCCAGGGGGGCCATGGTGGAAAAGAGCCTGAAAGGAAAGCAGAGACCGCTGTCACCGTCGGGCCGGGGCTCGCTGCCTTCCCCTCGCACCCCCCGCGCCTCTTTCCCGCCAGGCGGGGACGCGGGGGGACAAAGACACGAGAGGAAAAAAAAACAACACCCCCACCCCTCCACCCAAAAAAAAAAAAAAAAAAAACCCACGACGTGAAAGGGCAAAAGGTTGTGGGGAAAAAAAAAAAAAAAAAAAGAAGTAGGGAAAAATAAAATCGGCGAGGCCGATTCTCCCCTACCTGCCGCTGTCGGGGCGGCTGACGCCGGGGGAAAACAGCCGGCGGGGAAGGGAGTGCGAGGGGAAAGACTCCGGGGGGGAGAGGGGGGGTTCTCTTTAGTCGGTACTAAAAAATAAGGGAAACCCCCTGTCCTAGGAGGGCTGCGCTCCTCCCGTCCATCAACCGAGCCTCTTCCCGTTCCGCCGCTCCCGGCGGGCCGGGCACTGCGCCCCGCTCCGCGCCCCGACGGCGCGTCTCCGGAGGCAGCCACTGCCGCTCGGGGGTTCCCTCGCTTTGGCCGCGGACGCCCGCGGAAGCTCGGCCCGACACGAGCCTCTCGGAGCTGCTCAGGCGGCCAAATAGCGGCAGCGCCCTCCCATGAGCAAAGCAGAGGCCATGTGTGCACGTAGGGCAACCCACGCTGTTTTTTTATTCTGCGTGGGGGCACCAATTTCCGCACACCTGCCCCGCAGTGACCCTGCTCCGTCCTTGCCCCTTGTGTGGGGCTGCGCAGCCCCGCGGGGACGCCCGGGTTCCCCGCAAACGCCGCCACCGCCCGCAGCCGCCGTGTCCGCGGACCGGCCGTCCCCACGGGGGACCCGCTGGACCCTCAAAGGTGGAACGGGGTGTGGGGGGGAGGAGGGCGTGAGAACTGCCCTCGCCCAATGAGAGGCCGGGGTGGAAACACGTGATCTGCGCGGCGCCCAATCGGTGCCGGCCGCAAGCGCTCCAAGTTTGAACGCCGGGACGGCCCGCGCGAGACGTGTCCCGCGTGGGGCCGGGCCAAAGAGCGACCGGCGGTGCCAGGCGGGGACAACGCCACGCGAGACGGTCGCGGGGCTCTGCGAGCGATGACGGCGTTTCCCCGGCGGCTGCCCCCCACTCCGACACCCTCCCCGAATGTCCCCCGTGGTGCCGGGTCGCGCGTGGGCGGGCGGTACCTGCCGAAGGCGGGGCTGATGAAGGCGGGGTGGCGGAACACGGCCGCGCCCAGGAAGGTGCCGAGGCCGAGGGGGGTCCCGCCGGGGGGCAGCGCCGCGGAGCCGGGGGGCGGCGGCGGCAGGCTGGGGAAGGCGGCGGCCGCGGCGGCGGCGGCAGCAGCGGTCCAGGCGGAGTCTAGAGCTGGGTGATGAGGAGGGAAAGGACTAGCATCAAGGTATGGACTGAGGGGGTGAGTTGCTGACAGGGGACCAGGGAAAGGCAAACCTGGGGGGTGTGTCTGAGCCCCAGCCTTTTCCCTCTTCCGCCACTTAGCCCTACGGTTCTGGAACCATACCTGAAAGCCAAAAGAAAAACCGGTTTTAATATGCCTGCCCGCGCCCCCGGCGGGGCGAGCTCCGCAGGAGCCGCGCTCCGGCCCGACGGCGCCCGCTCCTTCGCCGCCCCCGCGCGGGGACCGTCCCGAAAGGGGCCGATCCGCGGGGGCCACGCGTGTCAGCGTCGAGCTGCAGGTCCGGGCGCTGCCGATCCAGCCCGGGAGCCCGCAGGCGGCTTTCCATGGGGCCCCCCGGCCCTGCCCTGGGGAGGCCCAGCAGTTTAGCCCCTATCCTCGTTGTCCGGCAGGTCGGGGCTGCGGGCAGCTGCCGGCGCGGAGGGCGCTTCGCGGCAGCGCTCTCGCTGCGCTGGAACAGGGGGAAAACGATTTCCCAGTGGCACTAAGCGGGTTTTCGTTCCGCACGCACACCCATGCCGGGAGCTGAGTGGGATTTTTCGCTGAAGGGAATATTTACAAATTATATCGTTTGAGGATCATAGACTTTTTTTTCCCCCTTCCCCCTTCAGATTTAGAGCGAAGAAAAAAATCGTGATTTCACTAACGTCTGAAACGAATTAATTTGCGAGGCAACCAAAGCAGCTAATTTACGTTTCCAGGCTGCCCTGTTATGATCTATTTTGTGAAAGTTAGTTAGGACGCCGCGGCACTGCCGTCCTTTGCCTCTTTTCCACTTCCTCCAAAACAAAAATCGTGAACCAACAAGGGCTTAAAACAGGAGAGAGGTAGAGGGAAAAAAATAACGCATTTCAAACGAAAAAAAATTCGCTTAAAGATCAAGTGCGAGGCATCACCTGCACCTAAGGGGAGAGACTTTGAGAGGGACACAGATTTGTCTACTTTTCGGGCTGGTGTTGGCTGAGATTTCCCTGTTAGGCTCGGCTTTGTGAGCTCAGCGTGAGATCCCTTCTCTCCAGGAAGCAAGAAAGGGAGCAGTGCTGCGGATTTCTCCCTACGGTTGTAGAGCGAGACCTGATCTCCGCATCTTGGTACCCACGCAGGAAGAGGCATCGCATTGGCGGGGAAGCCAACAGCCTAGCACGGAGGGAGCGTTTCTCCCAGCTAAAACTCAATTAGCAAGCTGTCCTCACTGCAATTCCCCCTTATTGAATTAATAAGTCTGAGTAGACCCAAAGGTAAACGAAGGGACTCTCATAATTCATATTCCCTTAATTACATCTTCTCCCGTGAATAGAGGAGAGAGAAAGGGGGTGTCTTTCTTTTTTTAAAAGTTATTTAACTTTCCCACGACTTGTTCCCCTGAGCTGAAAATACTGATTTGCTGTCACATCTCTGTTTGACAATGGAGAAATGTGTCAACAGAAAGGAGGGGCCAAATCTCATCATTAGCCCCTCTAATGCAAGAAGCTGTTGTGTATTAAATGAGCCATATGGAATTTATTATGCTTTATCAGCGCCCGATTTTAACTGTAAAGTGATTTGCTCAGCTTCAAACCCAGAGACATCTGTTTTCTGTTGGCAATCAGGGCATCTCAATGTTTATCGTCTCTTTGGTTATGAGACCCGGGTTGGGAAATGCACTCTGGTATGGGGCGGCAAACACCTTTAATAGCATTGCACTCACTCACTATTAGATCAATGCAGGCTTATTGCTATCAAAAATGGGAAATCAAATAGCATTAGCCAGCTCCTTGTGCAGGCGGAGAGGAAATCAAACAACATTTCGCCTTCAAATGGCCCTGTTTGTTCTAGCACTAAGTGGGCTTTTATGAAGCCCGATTGGAGATTTGATGGCAGCCAAATACCCGGCTTGCGGCCGAGCGGGTCTCGCTAACAACCCGAAGCCCCGGGGAGCCCCGCCTTTTCATCACACCGGGTTTCACCAGCCGATGGTTCGGCCCTGCCGGGGCCGGGGACGCTGCCGGGGAGGGTCGGGTACACCCCCCAGCACTGCCGGGCGCCGCCGACAGACGCCCCGCTCCCGCCGCCGCCACTCACCTGCACTCGGGCTTCGGTCAGATCGAGCCTCATAGCCAGCTCCTCCCTGGGGGAGACACACACGCTGCCGTCAGCCCGGGGCACCCCGAGCCGCCCCCCAGCCCGCGGCTCTGTGCCCCTGCAGCCAGACGGGCCCGAAATCCCGGTGCCCGAAAGAAACAGGGCCGGGCGGCGGGCAGATGCCGCCTGACACTGCCCTCATCCCGGCTCCGGGACGCCGAGCCGGCCGGCTGTCGGGACTCCCGAGTTTTGGCACCCCCTTTCTCACCGCTCCCCAAGTTCAGCCGGTCCCCGCCGCAACCGCGGTGGAGGGGGGGTGTCAATCGAACCGCCACAAACTGCGGTTTGCATTGCCGCAATTACGGCAAATCAGAAACCATTAAAACGTTACAAAAACGTTCATCAGGTCTGTACCCAAAAGAGGAGCGCTCCCAGGTTAGCCGGAGCCCCGTCGCCGCCGGGCCGCCCCCACAACCCCGCACTGGCCTGGCATGGGAAGCTCCGGAGGAAAAGCCAAAACCGTAAAAAACACCAACCAAAAAAGCGCGATATATTCATATACACATCCCCGAGCAGCCGCTCCCGTGGCCGCGGCCGGGGCCAGGCGGCGCCCCGAGGTGAATCCCACGGGCAATGCCCGGGCGATGCGCGGCACCGAGGGCGGGGGAACAAAACGCCCTCGAGGACACCTCCCCACGGATCCCCCTGGCAAAACAAATTAGAAACTGGGAGTGTGTCCTTGATCGAAAAGAGGGGCTTCGGGGGTTCAATCCTCCTCTGGGCTGAAGGAGTGTGGGGTATTTTCAGGCAGTTCGGGGAGCCATCAGGCGGCTCTGCCTCTCTCCCAGCCAGCGCTTCCCGCAGAGGAGCCACTGGCCAGACCCGCCGCCGCGGGACTCCCGTTTTCAACCCCGAAAGTGTGGGCAGAGTCAGGCCGGGCCCCGGTGGGCCACTCGGGAGTGGCTTCGGGCAGCGAGGGGCCCCGACGTGCCGGCCGATATTTTTAGACAGCGGTGCTTTGAACTGTGCTCCTGCCGGGGCTTCCCCGGGCCGGGGTCCAGCCTCAGGGGGAACGCGTAACTGATCCCGGTGGCAGCCGCCTCGAGTGGAGAGGAGGGCAGCGGGTAAAAATAGCCCCCGGTGGCGGCCTCCAGGCGGGCCTGCCCGGGCACTGCCGACCCTGGGTTCCCCCGGAGCCAGGACCTGCTCCCCGTCGCCTCCCAGCCCGGAGGTGTCCGCGGCAGGATTCACCCCGGGGGGAGGTTTGGAGGCGGGAGCGCAGCACACCGTGGCCCCGTCCCACCCCCCCGGGGCTCGTCCGCTCCGCGCTCGGCCGGGGCCCCCGCGCTGGTACCTGGTGAAGACGTCGGGGTAGTGAGTTTTCTGGAAGGCCCTCTCCAGCTCCTCCAGCTGGTAGCTGGTGAAGGTGGTGCGGTAGCGGCGCTGCTTCCTCTTGAGCAGCCCCTCCTCAGAGTCGCTGCCGGCCGAGAGGCAGACACTCTCCTCGCCGTCCTTGCCCTCGCCGTCCTCGGGGTGCAGCAGCAGCTCCTCCTTGGGGGACAGATCCCCGCCCTCCGCCCCGGGGGCCGCGGCGGCGCCCCGACAGGCCTCTTTCAGCAGCCCCCCACCGTCCTCGCCCAGCAGCTCCTCCTCCTCGTCGTCCTCCAGCTCCTCTTCCTCCTCGTCCTCCTCCTCCAGCATCTCTTCGTCCTCCTCCTCTTCCTCCTCCTCGGCGGCCGGCGCGGCGGGGCCCGGTCGCTCCTCGACGTGCGCGGCGGGGCTGCCCAGCTCGTCCCGGGCGGGCGGCGGCGCCACGAAGGGCGCGTTTTCGCGGTAGCTCTTGCTGCGGCTGATGCTGACCTGGGGCGCCTGACTGATCTTCAGCGTGTCCCACGGGGCGGCGGCGGGCACGGGGCCGGCGCCCCCCTCCGGCCGCCCATCCGGACGGTCGCCTCGCGGTCCCGCCGGCCCCGGTGGCAGCAGCCGGCCCCCGCCCGGCCCGTAGAGCCGGCGCAGTTTAGGGGGAAGATGCAGCTCGGCCGGCTCGAAAGGGGGGCTGCCTTTGGGGGACCCTGCGCCGGGAGAAGGTGGGTTAGGCAGCCGCAGCAGTCGGACGGGGAAGGCAAGCATGGAGGGAAGAGGGGTGCGGAGGGAAGAAAAGCGGGCGGGGAGAGAAAAAGAGATACGGTCAGTGGGATCAGCGCGAAGAGCCCAGCACAAGACCGCAATCCCCCAGCCCCCTTTCGGACACCGTTTTTTATCCCGCACCGGTATAAGGCCCCACAACACCGTGTCGTTAGAACAGCCCCTGCCCGCGCCGCTGCTCCCGGCCTGGAAAGAATTTCCTCCCGGCTGCAGAGCCCGGCCCGGCGCCCCGTTCAGCGGCAGGACAGGCTCCGGGGGGAGCTCGGGCAGTCCCGGGCCTGCGCCGCCACCTCCCCGGCAGCGGCCACCGCGGGGCCCCATCTCGCACGGCGGGGCTGCGCAAGGCCAGGGCAGGTCAGCGCCGTCCCCCTGTCCCTTCCCGGCACACCTCAGGGGTTTTTGTGTGTGTGCTTGTTTGTTTGTTTGTTTATTGCCCCCCCTTCTATCGCCTTCTCCCGACCCCCAGGTTTCCTTTTGATTTCGGAAGAAGGAAACCCACCCGCCTGTGAACGCCGGGGAAACCGGGAGGGATACCGTCGGTGGGAGTTGCCCAGCCGAGCTTTCCGTGGCCCTGGAGGGGCTGCGCCCAACTTCGGGCCGGGGGCGGCGGCTGCTGGCGCCCCTTTATTACCGCTCTGTCCACTGCCAGGCACGAACCCCTACTCGCTAGCCGAGATCCGTTACAGATTTAATGCGAAAGGGCGAGCTTTTGCCTGCGCGGATCACATCTTGCTCTGATTTATTTTACCTTAAAAAAATTACACATATATCGAAAGCAACAACAACCTAAAGCGGCGGTACCCGATCGGCACGGAATCAACCGGGCTGAATTTCGGGCGCAGCTCTGGCCGCGATTCCTGGCAGCACAGCAGTCGCTAAGGAGCAGGATAACGGGATAACGGCGGCCGTGGCTCCGACGCGGCGTCTGGCCGGGCGGACGGGGAGCAGGGACGAGCCGCGGGCTGCGCCGGGGCTGGAGGGGGCGCAGCCGGCCCTGCCCGACGCCAGGGAAAAGGAGAAGGGCGAGCGCGTTGGGGCGGCTGGTCGGTGGCGCTTACCTTGCGCGGCCTTATCGGTGTCGGGGCGGGCGGCGATGGAGGGCAGGCTGGGCGCGGCGCCGAGCAGCCGCACCTTGCAGGGGCTCCGCCGGCCCAAGATGCTGTCGATGCAGTAAGAGGACAGCAAAGTTGGCGATTTACTTTTGCACTCGGGGCGCTCGGCGCAGCTCTCCTCCGGGTAGGGGCCGCTCATGGCGGCGGCGCCGGGGCCGTGCCGTGTGGCCGGGGCGGGCTGCGGCGGCGCGGACGCCCCCGCGGCGCTGCCCTGTGCCGCCGGGACGCCCGTCACGGGGGGAGTGAGCGGCGGCCGCGGCGCTCTTGAGTCCCCTCGGCTCCACGTGCGGGCAGCCGCCCCCTGATTGGCTCTCGGCGGAGGCCGGGCGGCCGCCGACAGACGGCGCCCGGCAAACCCCGGCTCGGACCGCCCCGGATCGGCGCCCGCCCCGCGCCACCGCGCTGCCCTCCCCCTGCGCCACGCCCCGCCGCGCCCCGGCCTGCCCCACAGCGGCCCGCCCTGCCCCGCCACGCCCCTCCCGCCACGCCCCGCCCCCGCGCCCCGCGGGCGTCCCGCTCCGTGGGGGCGGCAGGCGGCGGGGAGCCGCTCAGGGGAGCCATCGGGGGCGGCCGGATGGGCGGCGGCGGAGACCCCGCGGCACGCCTCGCACCGTCCTCTCCCTCACCCCCGACGGCGGCCTTGCTCCCCGCCCGGCCCGGCCCTAAGCCAGGGTGATGCCCGATCGGGGGCGGGACTGGGCCCCGCTGGGGCATCCGTGCAGGATTCCCTCCCCCGGCAGCCCCCCCTCTCGGCGCAGCGCTGCGCCGCGCTCGCAGCCGGTGTTTAAAAATAGCGGCGTCGGCAAATGGGGTTTTACCGTAACAAACACCTGGACAACGCCTGCAGGAGAGAGGGTGCGGCGGGACCGGCGCAGCCGGCCTGGTGTAGCGGGGTGCGGCCGCCGGGGGAGCCGCAGGGAGCGTTCCCCGGTCAGGGGAGGGCGCGCAGCCCGGCGCGGCGCTGGCCGGCCTCCGCGTCCCTGCCACGACCGCCGCCGCCTTTCCCCGCACGCAGATCTCCTCTCCGCAGACCCCTTCAACGCAGTTTCGGGGTGGAAGGCCTCTGAGGTTTTTTTATTCCCCTCCTTTCCCTTCCCTGTGCAGCGGCAACGTCCCGGGCAAGTTCGTGCTGCATCTTCGGGCAGTTTGGCCTCAGTTTTAATCGGTACGTTACAGCTACCAGCGGGTCCACCGTTAACCGGTGCGCTCCTCGTACCGGACTCCCGCAACCACAGGCACGTCGGAGGAACCGGTATCGGCCACCTCAAATAACCCATCTGCTCCCTCAGGTAATTCCCGGCTCCGGGTGCCGGAGGTGAAACAGCCCCATTTTCCCTGTCCGTGCAGCAACTCCCGTGCGGATCTCGCATCTCCTAATTACTTAAACCAGAGGGAATTAAGAGGAAATATAAGCAAGTGCCGGTGTGTGTCCGTGCGGGCGTGGACACAACGCCGCTCTTCTGTGCCGATGCCTGTGTGCGCACACGCACACTCCCAGGATCTATAGGTGTGTGTCCGTACGTGCCTCTCGGGGACAACCGTTACTGCCAGAGCCGTCCCCTCCCTGCGAGTGGGGCTCCTGCCCGTTGTTGCTCCCTTCTCGTTTCCCCCTGCCCTCGCGGGTGAGGCGATGCCCGCGGCGAGGCGGGGGGCGCCCCGACGTGCGCGGCCGGCGAGGCGGCCACAGCCCGGCCCGGCTTTGCAGGGTGCGCCTGTGCGGGAGATACAAAGCTGCCGTTTGCTGTCGCTGCTCAGCTCTTGGGAGCTTTTGCCATCCCCGGCACGAGTGGTAATTAGTTCAATTAACTCAGTAAGTAAAAAAAAACCCAAAACGAAAAACAAAACACCCCAAACCAAACAAATCACAACACCACCAAAACCAAACCAACAAACAAAAAAAGAGAAACAAAAAGAAAAGGAAGACCCAGAGGTACCCTTGGGGAAGCTCGGCATGCAGAAGAACTACCGCCTCTTGCTCTCGCCCCGACCGTGCCGGGCGGCTTCACCGGATCTTCCCCACCGGGGATTGCCCGGGAGAAGCGGCGCGGGGCCGCAGAAGCGGCCGGGCCGGGAGCGGCGCTCCGGCAGCAGGGGATGCCGGCCCGCGTCTGCCTTCCCTTTGCCTTGCCGGGCCGAGCCGCGGCACCGCGCGTGGGAGAGAGGGGACGGGCAGGGGGGGACCGGAGCCTGTCGGGACATGGGCAGTAGCCAGAGGGGACGGGGGACCCTTAGCGCGTCAGCTGCGATGGCTCCGGCAGCGCCGAGACCTGCCGGTGGTGCGAACCGGAGCTGCGGCGGGCGGGTGCCGGGGGCTGTCGGGGACGCGCGGAGCGCAGGGAGCCCTGCCACGGCCTTTCGGCCTTCTGCATCTGGTTTTCACTCCCTCCCTGCCCCGTTCCCTCGCCCCTCTGTGCCCGGGCCGGGCTGGCGATGCCCGCCTGCCCCGCGTCCCGGCAGGCCCTGCCTTGGGGAGAACGGCGCCGGCCGGCTCGGGGCTCGGGGTGGGCGGGCGGCAGTTCCGCTCGCAGGTGAAGATGCTTTGCGATGCGAGCTCGCCTCTGCCAAGTCACTTTGTTGTTTTATTTATTTTTTTAAACAAACTTTCATTCATTTATGGTCTCTCCCTCTCCTTTTTTTTCCCCCTTCCCCCTGCAACCTGCTAATTTAACACTGGAGCGCGTTATTGCAGTGTTAGGGGGAGAGAACGAGAGAGAGAAAACAACAATACTGCAATGATCCAAATGATACAGTAGAATTATAGCAATTATAGTTCCGCTCGGAGAAGAAAACCTTGCTGAGCTCAGCCAAACAAACTGATGCCTTGTACGGATAACAAGCCCGAGGACTGACAGCCGGTGCTGAGAGAGGCAGGAGGGCACGAACGGCAATATTTGCCTCTTTTCACTCCATCCAGCCTAGATCAAGACCCTCGGCTGCCGCTGCCATAACAATATCCGCTCCGGCTTCGCGCACCCGGGGCCTCCCGTGATGGGTTTCGCCCCGGGGACCGGCCTCCGCGGCCCTCCGCGTCCACCCGCGCCCGGCTCCGCTCCGGTCCCGCCAGAGAGAGGGACGGCCGGGGAGCCCGGGCGAACCGGTAGCAGGGCTGCCGTCCCTGCCGAGGACCGGCGGGGATCGGCCGCCCGGGCCTCCTGCCTTCTCTGAAAACGGCTGCTTCTCATCGCAGCACCGGGAGCAGGGGGTGCTCCAGCGCCACGGCCCCGCGGATACCCCCCGGCCCGGCCCGGTCTGCCCTTGGACGTCTCCCCTGCGAGCGGGCAGCCGGGCCGAGGTTCGTCCCGCTTCGTTTGACAGCGAAGAGCGGGACCAGACCCGCAGCTCTCCGCGCCGCTTCGCCGGGCCGCACAGCGGGGATGCGGGACAGGGCGACCCGGGGCTGTCCCGGCGCCACCGCCCGACGGCTGCCGACGGTGGATCCTGCACAAGCGCACCCCGTCCTCCCGGGCCTGCCCCACGCTCCGGGGGACCTACGCCCCTGTTTCGAGTGGGATTTGTGTTTTTATTTTTTTCCCCTCTTTATCTTCCTTTCTCGTTACACACAGCCCCGTCGTCCGAACCGCTTCCCTCTGCAGAGACCATCCTTGCGAGGAGATATGGCTGCAAAATGGCAGTTCGCTGTCATGCCTGGAGACAGGTATTTGATCTTAGGGCGGAGACAGGGCTAAGCTCGCTTTCAGCCGTAGCGGCTGAAAATGTGCAGGATCAGTTCAAGACTCAGAGCGAGATTGTTTTAATCTTGCAGGGAACAGCAGCTGCCTTGGCTGGAGAGGAGCTCCCCTCACTGCGGCGGCCACCACGGGCACGAGTTTGCCGCCGACTGAACAAACGACAGCTCCAAGTCCGTGAGGGGTTTGTGCCCACTCCATACCCGGTGCATCCCGCAGCCCTCGTCGCGGCAGCTGAAGTCGGGGAGCCCTCCCGTGGGTTCCCGCTCCCTGCGAGCCCTGCGCATGGGTGGAGCTGCGGCGGCAGGCGCAGCCCACGGCGGGGCTTTGACACAAGCTGGGTTTTTTTTTTTTCACTCCCTTTGCAATGGAGAAGAAAACGATAACAACTACTCAAAATCCTCCCGTGCTTGGTTTGTCACTATTTACGGTACGGGAAAAAAACGCTTGTGCAGGAGCTGTAGGCAGGTAGAGAAACTCCGCTTCCTCTACCTGTTCTCTCGGGTTTCTCTGTGGTTTCCTCCCCTTCCCTCGACGTGCTCTGCCCCCTGGCCCCAGCCTGCTCCTGGCTCTGTGCTGGACGACCTACAGACCCCGGGGTAATCCAGGGTCAGCGGTAGAGAACGGCAAAGCCTGAAATGCCACACATCTTGGTGCGGAGGGCGTTGAAACAGACCGTCGGTCTTCTACAGATGCGAATCAGTCTCCTGTCTGTCTGTCTGTCTGTCTGTCTATCTATCTATCTATCTATCTATCTTTAATTTCCCCAATATTCAGGTTTATGGTGCTGTCCACAAAATTTCTAGAGCTGAGCATGGAGAAGGCGAGATGCCCGTTGTCCCTTGGTACAAGGTAGTGGAAAAATGCCTGGTGCTGTTTAAATGTGATGAACTGGCACATGACTCTCCTCGCGAGGCTTGTGGCACCGTTATGTCAATTAATAATTAAGATTAATTTTTTTATGGAGAAATGCTCTTGCAAAACCTCTTCTGGGCACAGCCCTGACTGTGCACAGTTCAGCCCTGAGCCTGGAGATGGTCAGAGGAGTCCCCTTGATTGCAACACCAGAACTACTATAGAAGCTACCCTGCTCACTTCTTCTGAAAGGGTCTTGCTAATTACTAAAAAAAATTGGCTAAACACCAACAGACAGTAACGAGGGATCACGGCAGAGCTGCACATCCCCTACAGCCACAGTCAGACAGCTGGGGGAGAACCAGTATCTGTCCTGAGGCTCTGCCAAGTCACTGATCACCTGAATATACCTCTGAGTTCAATGTCTTAACCACCTTCTCGTGTCAGGTAGGATAAATATTCTCCCCTTCTTGCAGATTGCTCGTTTAAACACTAAATAATCTATACACAACAGCAATCACTGGGGCACTGCACCAAAATTGCGTTACGGAGTGTTGCTGGACTTAAACACCTCTGAATTCACATCCAAGATAAAACCGCGTTTTGCAAGTATCGTTTTTTTTAGGACTCCCATCAGTTATTTTCACCAGTTCCTAGGGCCTGTGCCCCTGGCCATGAGGCTGCTGCACCTGCCCAAGGGGTGAATGGGGGGAACCCTGCAGGGTATGGGGGCTGCCAAATTCCAGCGCAGGTTGCAGGAGCTGACCCATGGCTCTGTGAAGCAGCTCTAGCTTTTGTTGCTCGTTTTAGTTTCGGTGCTAGCTCAGGGAGCATTATTTACATCTGGACAGAGGCCTGACATCAGCAGTGGTGGTGACTCCGGAATAATTATTCATATACTTAATATTTAGCCCATGCATATGTATCCGCAGGATCTGGGCCTCATTCCATAGATTTAATTCAAAAAAGTATTTTCTAAATATGTTTTTTATTCCATTGTCATTTTTAATATTCCTCGGTGGTTTATTTTTCTGTTAACGCTGTTTTGACTACAGACAGGGGACAGCAGATAGCCTTAGGTCAATGTGTCTCACCTTTATTTCTCTTCTGCTGTTTCCCTGCTTCTAATAACTCAGAATTTCTCCTCAGGTCCACACTCTAGAAGTACTCTCAAGTCACTTTTGGATTGGCTTGTTTTTGCATGACCACGAGGCCAGAACAGACCTGCAGTCATGTCTCTGAGAAATGCAGTTACTGACAATAACTCTGTTTAATTTAGTTACTGCATTTAACTCATTTATTAATTGACACTCATCATCAAGCCAACACTTCTGGAAGCGATTTGGAAAAATGGAGCTGGGCATGCACCTAGGTGATGCAACCCCTCTGACGGGTCTCCCTCCTGGAAACCATGTGTCTTCCTCTCCTTCATGCCTCAAGTTTGGCTTTGGAAACTGGGGCTGAACAGAGGTGTGTGTGTCCTTTGCTGGCATGTCATCTCCTCCAGGTCACTAACCTTATTTGTACTTCTCAACTCAGTCTTTTTATTTCTATTTCTATTATTTCTATTTCTATTTCTATTTCTATTTCTATTTCTATTTCTATTTCTATTTCTATTTCTATTTCTATTTCTATTTCTATTTCTATTTCTATTTCTATTTCTATTTCTATTTCTATTTCTATTTCTATTTCTATTTCTATTATTTCTATTTCTTTTTGTTTTTCTTTGTTTTTCTCCCAGAATTACTTGGCTTTATGGGCTGGCAGTTTGCTGGCTGAGGCTGGGATGCCATCAGTACCACCTCTGTCCCTTTTGCTGGCTTCCTGTCCCATTGTGTTGTTATCCTGGGTCTTTAGACCCCTCCAGAGGCCTTTTCTAGGCTTTTAGATATACCTGGGAGCCCCCTGACTTTCCCACTTTTCCTCTCCATCCCCTTTGCATGTGTATTCTCTCCTGAGGATCACAACCTCCCCACACCTCCACAAGCTCTGGCTGCCTTTGCTGACTGCTGTGGCATTTCTGCAAGGATATTGTGGATTCCTTGGCACCATGGAGCTTCAAATCAAGACCAGGGCTTTTCTGGAAGACAAATTTTCATCTAATGTAAATTGTTTGGCTAAATATAAGAGTAACTGGATGGAGCTCTGCATCCTACAGTCCTACAAGTGTGTCTTCCAGGAGGTTGGGTGGTAGATGGAGATATGGTTCTTCTGAGCCTAGGAAACCCATGGATAAAATCTCAAGTAACTTTCTTGCAGTAATCTTTAGAAACTCAGTGAAATCATTAATGCATTAAGGTGCAGTGGTCTAAAAAAAATTAAAATTATGATCATAGGCTTACTTAACATTATACCTTCTGTGTTATTTTCTTTTGTATGTGCTGACTAGAAGTGAGCAAAGGCTTCATAACAAATAATTTATTTGTCAAATGTATTCTCTTATTCTGCTCAAGGAATATCCATGAGCAATAGCATCATTTTCTCAAACCTCTTTGTTATCTAAAATGCTCCAGCGGTTCCTTTAAATGAATAACAGAAGGGCTTGACTGCAAATGGTTTCCGTTGTTTAGCTGTAGTTGGTCAAATAAACCCCTTGATATCGATTGCATTACCCGCCTGTTGCGCCAGCAACACACCGGTTGTGCAAATAGGTGTGTGTGTGTGTGAATGTAGCAGCTGGGTTCCCTCCGCTCCTTGGTGGGCAACTCTGGACGTGGGTTTGCTGTGAGTGTTTGTACCACTGAAATGCGATCGCTCAACTACCCGCAGACAGGGTGTGAACATAGCTGAAGCAAAGCTGTTAAAAATTCAAATGAGCGTTCGATGAGCAAAGGACATTTTTCACCCTCTTTGACTAGCTCCGGTGTGACCTTCATGTGGTGTGATGTTCTATTTCAGTAAATGCAGCCGCACAGGGACAGAGCAGGAATCAAAATGATCCGGAGAAGGGCATGAGCTGGAACTCGTCTGGCATTTCCTTGCCCAAGTGATATTATGGATGAGATCAGGGTTGTTTAATCCAGAAGCATGGCTGAAGTGAAATAGGATAATAGAGGAAAGAGACACCAAACTCTCCGTGAAGTGAAGCTCTGTCACACCATTCCCCTCAACCAATCTAACCTTAAAACCATATTTATTATTAGTATCTTCTACATCTCTGCATGTCTTTGCCTCTGGTTCTCACTTAGGAAGCACCACTATCTCATCGAGATTAAAAAAAATATATATATTTGGTTAGGAAAAATCTGCATTTCACAGAAGGGAATGGGAATTTTTCCTAGAAGAGGCTGATGCTCATGGATATGTGGGGAAAATTCTTCAGTGGCCCTATGTGAAGAGGCTGTCTGTCAGTGCTTCTCATTCCTTTTTCTGGTGTTGACACCTTTGTATGGAGCATCCCTGCTATAAATCATGGCTGAAGGCCAGTCAGATCGTCAAAGGATCTATTATGATTTGGCATCCATGTTTATCTGTTTAATATTCTGCATCTCCTTTAATATAAGATTCAGAGTACTCCGTGCTGCTCTGTAGAAAGAGGGATGTTTTATGAAAATAAACTGTTTTGTGTAAGTGCTGAAGAATGAATGAACTTGCAGTCTCCCAGGTGTAACATCGCTAAGAGAGACACAGAACAGAGATCTCCTAAACTGTGCTGAGGACAGTCCATTGGTAATGCAGCTAATAGCAGTGAAGCAGAGGAGGATAGAAGGAAGAGTTTCTTTCAAGGTACCCAAATCAGGCACAGTTATAAATTAGACTTGTTAAGTAGATTGAAATGGGAAAACAAAAATGAGGAAAATCTGATGCTCTGAAATAATTAAGAATGGAGATGTATTCTTAAAAAGGTCTGTGCTAACACTAGTTGTGCTCCCGAAGAACATGATAGCTGGGATTGCTGGGGTGTGTGACATTATAGAAAAGTATGAGTGGGCTGGATGGGAGCGGAGTGCTTCCTGGCAAATTCAAAAGGTTTTTTTTCTTAATAAAAAAAAAAAAAATCTGTTTGTTTGTAAATTGGCTCAGCAATTCCAACAGCTGCAATTTGTTGGACTGTTGATTTGAAGTTTTAAATGAAAAAATAAAACTAAAAAAAGAGTACGTATTTTAAGATTTCCCCTTCATACATAATTCTTAGAAACTTCTATAGACAGGTATTTCCAGTCATGTGCACTGATGGTAAAATCTTGAAATCACAGGGTATAAGTTATTAGCTGGAATCAATGCACCTTCTTGTCTTTTAACCTTTTATAAAATCTTGAAAAAGACTTGGCACTTAGAGAGTTCAGCTATTGTTTCCATTCTAGAAAACTAAAAACAATATTATAGAACCACAGAAAAAATAACTTTAAGCAAAAGCCATTGGATTTAACTGAATTATTGTTGCTGTGTTGTAACCCGTACTCATAACCTTTCGTTCCTTGAGTCAGTGGGGTTTTCTCGTCAGTGAAAGCACATTTGTACGACAGTTTTTGTGTTGCAACTCAGGCAATTACAGCACAAACAGGTAAAGACTTTGACTGGGCTTTCAGGTGAGCTGGGGGCTACTTGAGAAACCTCTTTGCCTCCTTCAGCAGAGGATGTGCTATCAGCCATTTGGTATAGCGATGCTCAGGAAAATGTCAGTTTCCTTCCATTTGAACAAGAACTAGAAAGGGTGTTTTGGGTTGATTTTTTTTTTTTTTTTTAATCTGGAACACAGGTTTACAAATTCAATGGACAAAGGGTTCTTCAAAACTGAAGGAGAATTCTGACCTGCAGTATGGCAGATAAAAAACCAAATGCCTGTAACATGAAATACTCTATTATTTTTTCTCTTTCTGGAGTACATAGCAGGAAGATGGACTGCGGATCAGGGAGCTGAACCAGGCAGAAGGCATTTCCTAGGCTGTTACCAGTTTTTGCAGAGGAAAACAAAAGGAACGATCATCCAGCAAGGACCAGGCACATTTCACTGAATCACCACAAAGAGATATGAAGGAGAAGAACATGATTACAGTGGCAGGAACTCAGGAAAATGTTCTTATTTACAGACTGACAACTGCAATCTGGATCCAAAGGTAACCTGAGTTGTGTGTAAGGACTGTCAGTCAGGGAAGTGACGGCAGATCAAGCCAAACAGGATCCAATGGAAACAAGCCTATGATTTGGTAGGAAAAAGCAAGTCAGGTTTCTGTTTGCTTTCTGATTTAAAAAAAAATCCACATTCAGTTGGAGTAAGCTTTTTGACTAACCTAAAAGCTATGCAAAACTCAATCTGCTTTGTGACCTGGGATACCTTTAAGAATGCCTAAATTATGCAAGACACCAAGTCTTGTTTTCAACAAGTTGTTGTTTTTAGGAGTCCAGATCCATCTGGATGTAAATAGGATTTGGTGGCTGTGTCACTCTGGGCATAGAGTGGACATTACTAAATCTTCTAGGCATGTTTATTCTGAAAACATTTTAGAATAAACTGGGGTTGATTCAGAAACTGCTGGTCCAGGAACACAGCTCCAGAGCCCTCTCCTTGACCATCCATCCCCTCTGGGGTCTCCTTTGAAGAAAAACTTTGGGCACCTTTTGAAACGCAGTATCTTTATAGCAGAGCTCAAATACAGTAAATATCATCAATATGGCAAAAGGTTGATCTCTCTAAGTTTCTCATGTATATTATATCCTCTGAAATGCGTTTTCCCCACCTACTCTTCTAGACCAACAAATGCACATCATCTTTGTGCGACACTGGTGGCTTTTTCACAGTTAGAGACCCTTGTGTGCACCATGAAGCCCTTATTCATCTGCCATTTCCCAACAAAATCCTTGGGCTCCTGCTGAGAGAAGGACCCTGGGCTTTGACCCTGTGGCACCAACTAGGACTGAGCCAGAAGTCAGAGGCCTCGAGCTGCACAGGTGAAAAAAAATCATAGCAGTTCCTGCAGCCCTTTGCAAAGTGGTTGGATAGAAATGATGGAAAAAAAAAAAAAAGTGTGTCATCAGTATTTGGTAACTGTGCCAGATGCTCACTGTGTATTCAAGGGATCATCTGGATGGCTTCTGTTTTACATAAAAAACTGATTTGGGTTGCTCTGATGTGTTAAGCAAACTCGTTGCATGTAGACATGAAGAGTTTGGTCAAAAATTGTGTAAGAAACTATTTACTCCTGACAAGTCACTCAAGGTTCACGACAACCGCAGCAACCCTCCCTGTAGAGCCAGCTGGTTCTTGGAGTACCCCAACACGTGGGCTGACGGTGTAAGTCCGAAAGCAGTGTTTTTGTTCAAAGGCGGCATGTCTCGCCAGAAGGGCACAAAATGCGGCAGAGACGACATCATTTTCTCACATCACCGTCACTGTTGCATATCAGCACAGCCCTGTGTCACAGCACAGAGGGAGCTCTGGAGTGGCATTCAATTTAAGCTTCACATCTATTGGCTTTCTTATCAGCACCTTGTGAGCATCATATGCTTCAGATAGCAGACCTACTAACGATTTTTTTTTCCCCTCCCTCTTGCTCACACTTTAATTGTGGGGTACATGTAATACTCTTAGGAACAGCTATTGCCACCTCTATTATTATTATTTATGCTGTGAATACGAAGCTTATGGCAATATATTTATTAACACTGTGCCCTGGAATCACATGAGTTAACAGCTTAATCCTGTGATTGTAAACACTTTTCCTGATATGTTCAAGCACCATCCATGATTTTAACTACACATTGGGAAACTGGGAGCACAAACAGGTTATAATTTTTACAGAAAATCTATTATTTACCAAAAAAAATCACATAATGAAGAAGTGATTTATCCATCTAATAGTGCCTGCCTTGCAAAGCACAATGCCTTTTGTAAAAGAAAGAGTTAAACAAAACATTTATGCAGTATAAACTTTGCTTCTTAGCATTAAAATGCACTTGATTCACACTGTAGATTTCTCTCCCAGCCACGGCTATTGTTTGTCACTAACAGCTAGCTTTTGTGAAGTTAATAAATGTGCATAATAAGGACATAAAGGTATGGAGAAGTAATACTGTAATCCTTTTGTTTGGATAATCAGTCTAATGTATGCAAATTAAACCTTATTAGTACTAGGGTTTTGTGTCTGCTTATCAAAATGTGCCATTTTCATGAAAATTGGAAGTCCATTATATAAAGTTATTATTAACAATCATTTAGGAATTATATACGGTATGCAAATTAAAGTTGATTACAACTAATTAAGGGCTTTCTTTGTTATTTGACCTTGTCTGCTTTTTATGTAAATATGTTTCTTTTGGTCTGGCATATTTTTAGACTCAGAAAAGTATATTAAGACAAGTTACATTATGTATTTTTAATATATTTTTGTATTGCACAAAAAGCCCCTTGCTATTGTTTAAGCGCCTGGTTTCATGCCGGGCTGTTCTGTGTGATGATGTGTAGATATGCATGCCTTGTGGCTTTAGGATGGCTCTGTGAGATGGACCGGCAGCAGAATTGTAGTAACACACTTCCAAGGTCCTCCAATGGTTTAAGGAAAAATGATCAAAAAAAAAAAAAATCCACTGTGAAATATAAACAGCCTTCATGCCAGAGTAGCCTTTGTTCCACTACTTATTGAACTGCATAAGCCTTAGTTTAGAGACTCCAGACACAACTAGGTAATAAATGATCGGTCCCCACTTGCAAGGCACATTGCAGAACTTAATCACTTGCTCTCATCCCTGGGACCACTGATCTCAGGATAAAATACTTTTAATACAGACAACACAGCGAGCTCAGGAACAGCAGCCTCTGGGAAGATTTGTGTATCTGTCAAAACCTGAGAAGGTTAGGCATTAAGTGAAATGAAAAAAATCTCTGATGAAAACTTGGGTGAGTTGAATAATATTTCTATTAAAAACAACAGCATCATGTAATACAATTTTGATGTATTTTATACATAGAGAAGAAACCTGCCATGTAAGCCAGTCACTGGTGTAAAGACGGGAGATGGCATATTTCACAGTGTGTCAGAAAGAGATGTCTAATCAATACCTTCACACTTTCAGGCTTCCAGTCAGAATAAAACATGCAAGAGCAATAAAGACTAGGAAAGAAAAGGCTGAGACATAAGGGGTATGAAGTAGGAATATTTAAGAAATACGTATGAATCTTGTAACCATATATTCTTTGAGTCTAAAAAATTGGGATCTGAGGCAAGATAAAGTGTAAATCCTGGTGTTTTGGTGAGATTTTCACAGCTTTGCTTACCTCTTCAGCACAAAAAGGTGATGTTAATGCTAGAAAAAAACTTCTGCACGGGCAAGGTTACGTGCTTAAGCATGAAGCTGGGGATATACTTGCAAACTCAATTTGTATTCTTTCCTTTCCACATCCCTGGTATCTTGCATTTTGTGTCAGGCAATCACAGAGCCTCCTTGGCTGGACATTTGGGGCTCACAGGGTCTGTTGCCTCTTGCCTGTGGGAAGGTGTCCTACCACCATACCCTCACAGGCAGCACGGGTGCCTGGCTAAGCGAGGACTGGCCTCCCAAATGCTTGGAGGTGGTTGCTGTAGGAGTGCAGGTGTTCAGATCCGACTGGGAAAGGCAGGCATGCTGGGGTCGGATTGGGAGAGGGCATAGATATTGCACCCTGAAAAGGGATGGTGAGGGTATAGAAAAATGGAATAGAATAATAGAATCATAGACTAGTTTGGGTTGGAAGGGACCTTTAAAGATCATCTAGTCCAACCCCCTGCAATGAGCAGGGACACCTTCAACTAGATCAGGTTGCTCAGAGCCCCGTCCAGCCTGGCCTGGAATGTCTCCAGGGATGAGGCATCCACCACCTCCCTGGGCAACCTGGGCCAGTGTTTCACCACCCTCATTGTAAACAATTTCTTCCTCGTTGTCTGGCCTGAATCTCCCCTCCTTTAGTTTAAAACCATTACCCCTTGTCCTACTGCAACAGGCCCTGCTATATAGTCTGTCCTCATCTTTCTTACAGGCCCCTTTTAAGTGTTCAAAGGCTGCAGTAAGGTCTCCCTGGTCTAGTAGTGGGTGTCATCAGTCTCCCTCCTCATTCCTCTTCAGAGTTGCTTGCAGCACAGAAAATGCTATAATCTTTTCACTTCCAAAGGACAATTCAAAAGCTCTTGCTTTGTCCCTTGCAAAAGCAGAGCCTCTTGGCTAGGTGTCCAAATCCATAGGAACTTACTCCGCAGCCTCCACAGCCAGCCCAAGTCCAGCCAGCTTCAAAAGTTGGGTCTTCAAAATCTGCTGCAAAGCGCTGGATGGGAAGTTACAAACTGCCGATTACTGGCATGACTTATTCAGCAACTATTTGAGAAGATATTTGAACAATTGGAGAAGTTGGTGATTTGTTCCCTCACAGTGGGACCACAAGGTGCAATTCAGCCAGTGACTTATTACAAGGAATTGTCTACGGCTATAGCAGGGACACTTTGCTCAATGCTCTGCTGCTGGCAGCAGCTAAAAAATGGAAAATCAGAACAGGCAAAACACATCTCTGCTGGATGGGGCAATGTCTGACCTCGGCCAGCTTTTGCAGCTGGCAAAGTGACGCTGAAGGCAGGATGGAGATGCCACAGCGAGGTGTGACCCTTGCTGCACTGAGGCAGAGTGCCAGCCCCTTCCCCGGGGAAGGAGGTGACTAAGGGCCCAGACAACGCTCCTGATGACTGAGTGACACCAAGTAGATGTGTCAAAAAGGAAGTTTTTATTTCAAAATTTTTCTGGTGAAGAAAAAGGTTCTTTTTAAAGACCTAATTTACTCTCTTCTACCTAATAAATAGTGAGCATTTTCACCTCAGTTTTGGGAACTCAAGGCACTCAAAAGGTGGAAAGCAAAGCTAAAAAGGGATCTTGAATGATTTTCTCTAACAGAATAAGGATGCAACTCTGATGCCATTCAGGATTTCCCTCAGGGAGGTGAAAGACATTGTCGTGTTTTTAAAATAGTTGCAATTTTCTGTCTCTAAATAGCACAGACTACAAAATGTATTGCAAGGGGTATATAAAAATAGCCAAACTCTTCAAATATTTTAATTCAATGAGAATGTAATATGCAATTAAAATTAATTATCTCATAATCGAACTGTAGACACTGATTATTGCATCATTTTCATAAGAGACATGCATCTTAACTTGCATAATTTCTGGTATCACTTCTGAGTTAGCTCAGAAGAGAATCTGGGCCCAAATATATTCATGCCTTAGCGCTCGAAGTGGAACAATGGTTGGATATGGCTTTTCCTCCACAGAGAGCTTTGAGAAATTCATTCACTTCTTCCCAGCACCTCTGAAAGATTTCTGCTGCCCCATTTTTTTATTCCCATTTGCCAGCACCTTCCCTTCAGTTCCTGTGTTGCTCCACCTGAGCCCCTTCTGCCTTCCTGTGGCTTTTCTCTTTTTACTTTAACCTTCAGAGCTCTTTGTTCCTCTTCATCTCAGAGGAGGGAGCAGGAAGGTTCTCTATTTCACTTTCCTCCAGCTGGCCCTGTGGGCAGAGGGCAGAGCTGGGGCAGGACCTCACTGACCACTGCAAAGTGGGGCGAGAAGAGATGTACCCTGAGCTGGCAGGTTGTAGGGAGCTTCTGCAGGTGAGATTTCTCTCTCCTAAGTTTAGCCTTCCAGGACATCGGTGTTGAGGCCAGGTGAGTCATCCAGGCCTCTTTCCTGATGGCGTGCATGAAGGGCTCTCCAGGGTGAGTTGCTCTGGCCCAGGTTGGTATGTGAGACGGGTGGGACGAATTACCTCTGAAAGCTGCCATCTGTGCTGCCAGTTACTGAGGGCTTTTAAGCACTTACATTTTGGCGAGATTAATCCTATCTTCTGAGAAAAGGTGATGGCAGAGACTTGCTTCATTTAGTGTTTCTGCTCTGCATGCTTCAGAGTTAGGTTACATGCACATCTTGATTATGTGAGAGACCAGTCTTTGAGCCTCTCACATCTCCTGTTCCCAGCCAGGCTTAAGTGCCTATTCTTCTTCAGCAGGCATCTTCAGGGAATGACAACTTCAGAAGACCAGGGGTCTCTTGGGTCACCACCACCCTTTAACGGTTGTCACCAAAGGTGTCCACGGGCTGCCTATCCTCAACCAGTGGGATATGCAGAATCACATTGACTTAACTTGATTTTAGTTCTGTCTTCCACACATCTCTTGTTCTTCTGACACCAGTTCCTAACACAAGAGACATTCCTCTTTTAGCCTTTTCATTAAATATAATGTCAGCTGGTAGCTACAGGTTTTTTCCTCAGTGTCATAATTTGATAGTGCTAAATATGGAGCAAGGCTTGGTTCTACTGCTTGTTTTCAGTATGGACTTGTGGAGGGACCCTGTGTGGCCCAGGGCATTGAGATGGATCTGTCTGTACCTTCAACTTATGGTGAATTCTCGGAAGATGAGAAAAAGAACTTTAAACTCCGAATTCTGTTATAATACTCAAGTATAGTAAGTAACTTTAAGAAGTAGAGAGACATAAAACAAATGGGAAAGACAGACTAGAAATAAAACAGCTTTGTAAACCAGTCTCCCATTTTCCATAATATCCTCACAGGTGAGACCTTGCTTTCAGGCCTTGTTTCAGCCACCTTAGTGGCTTCATGGGTTGCAGCAAGCTTTTCAGAGCTCCCTTAGAACTCTGATTCCCATGACAATTTTCTTACCCCTGCTGGGTCCTGGCTGCTATACATATTGTCAGTGACAATAAACTGTGGCAGATGCTTTCTGTTAACTCCCTCCCCTTTCCCCCAAGCCCCCAGCCCCCTAAGGAAAGGTGATAGGACGGCAAAGAGAGGCAAAGAGAGAGAGAGAACTTACAAGTTGGAAAAAATTAAAAATGTTTTACTAATGCTACTAATAATATAGAGAAAATAATACAAAATATACAAAACCAATCTTGAAATTCCCTGCAACTCAGAACTGCTGCAGTAACTGCAGGGCAGGCACCTGGAAGCCCTGGGTTGGACTCTGCAGCAAAGTGGAACTGGATTCAAGGATGCAGGGTCTGTCACTAGGCCTCAGATTTGCAGGGACGGCAGGCAGGGTCCTTCCCAGATGCCAGCCATAGTCGAAGAGAGGGGAGACCCTCGTGATCACCCATTTTTATATGGATGGGATGGAATACTTAGTTGGTCAGTTTTAGTCACCTGTTCAGTTCGCTTCTCCTTGCCCCTCTCACTTACGGGACGTGCATCCTTATCAGCGATCTTGCATTCCGTTGCTGTGTCTACTGAAATGTGTATCCAACTTCAGAAAAGTGCAGTTATTAAGAACTTAGCTGAAAGAAAAATTCACTAAAAGAGAAAACTGGTCTTGTTTTTAACAAAACCAGGACACTTTTTTTTTTTTTTTTTTTTGGTAAGATCTTAGAAAGCACTATTGTAATGCCTCTAAACAGACCCCCATCAGCTTCCGGGGAACTGATAAAAGAGTCTGGGAATGTCTTTTCCTCGTTATGCTCTGCTAATATCCTGCCTCCATGAGCCCAAATTTCATCCTCAACTGTTTGTTCTTTTCTCTAAGTCTTTTTTTTTTCCTTTTTTTTTTTTTTTTTTTTTTTTCCAGGATTGAGAAGCATGGTGTCACTTTCCTTCTGGGCATTCCTGTCCTTATCTCTGAAATTTGCTCCACTGTGCTTTGCGCAGATGGTCTTAGGCAGGTTCCTTCACGTCCTCAGCTATTTAAATTTGCATTTAATTTCAAAATGATTCAGTTGTGATTTAGAAGAAAATCATGTTTGGATTCTCAGGATGATGTTTGAGTAAGCCAAGCCTGTTTGGTCATAAGTAAGGAGCTTCTGGTTGTTTTCGGCAAAGACTGCTTTCCATAAACAACAAAAAAAAGCCTTTAGTTTTATTTTTTCCTGCACATGTGAGCCGTAGGTAAGACACCCCTGCCTGTTTGAATGTAGATGAGTCCATTCAGGTTTCTTTTTTGCCCATGATGCATGACATAGGCTGTGATTTTGAGTACACCATTTTAATAGCCCTGGACTCATTTCCTTGAAGGTACCCAGGAACAGTCACAGTTTGCTCTTAACACACCGGCACCATGAAGCTGAGACTTTGTGACTTCTCCAGTCTCTCATACTGTGTTAATGACTGCATCCCATGTTGGCTGGAGTCTCAGTGTGACTGTCAGTCTGGATGGCTGTTTTTCCACTCTCTCTAAGCACTCTTCTTCTTCCCACCTTGCTTCCAGAATATGTCTGCTGAAAATGGCTCTTTTTCTCATCCTACACGGTTTTCTTTTAATGACCTCCATTTGCTGGGATCTCTTTGGCCTCTGTTGACCCTTGAGTGTTGTATGAATAAGGACAACACACACATGCTCTGCCTTGCTCCCTCTTACTGAGTGGCAGGAGCCTTCTTCCCACCACTGCAGGGCTTGAGTGCTTCTTCCCTGTGTGTAGGATCTGCATTTGCCATTCACTGCTGCACCAGATGAACATCTGGGGAAGCCTTGCTAGGTGCAGTAGGAATCTTTTAATAATGGCATACCAAAAAAAAAAAAAAAGCAGACAGAGGAGTGGATTTTCACATTATTCATCCTGATAAATATAACTATGAAATTGCTTTATAACTTTGGACACAGTTGGAGCTTTATAATAGGCTGTCAGTGAAGTAGCACCTGTGATCCTAATGCCTGGATCTGCTTTCCTGATTTTAGCTATAAATTCCATTTTACAATGATAGAGGAATAGCCCTGGGTCTGCAGTTTGGGCTGAGGGTTCCCTCTGCCTCTCTCCCTTCCACCACAGCCTCAGATTTCTCCAGGTCACCTCAGTTCTAGAAAACACTCTGAGTTTTGCTTTCATATGGATGAAGGCTTCAAATTCATCCACATTTTCTTAACTCTACTTATATTAGCATATTTGTGTCCCTGTTAGATGTAGAAATCATTTTATAGTTCAACTTTTTGAAAGAAAACAACTGTCAAATTATTCTTCAGACGAAAGGAAGGAAAGAAGGATGAAGTGGGTGGAGTGTAAGTAACAATTACTGTAGGCTGATAATATTTAAAGATTCATAGAGGGATATATTTCATGGGCCATACGTGTACGTAACAAATTCGCCTACTCTGTAATCCTTCTCTTTATTGACAACACAACAATCAGCTCTTTCAAAAATGATAAACTGCAGAATGTTTTTCTTCTGTAAATGCTGCAATCGAGCTCAAATAACTAATGTGAAGCATTATTACTGCAGAAAGCTGGCAAGCCTTCTGAGTAGGTTAGTGATTCAGGCAAAAATCCCTCACCGAAGGAACCTTCAGTGCCTGATTTCTTTTTGAGTCCTAGGTCTTGATTTTCAAACCGAACAAGGGTGCAGCTCCAGAGGCCTGCAACTTCAAAAATTGCTCAGAATTTGTAGAAATTGGGCATTTACTCATGTATTAAGATATGGGAAAACGAAATATAATTTAGGAACCTCTTCTGTAGCCCTTGACCTCAGATACCAAGAAGATGAGGAAAGCAAGTCAATCAAGTCATGCATGCAGGATGCATAGCTGTCATTATATAATTTAACACTACTGAGACATATTTTCAAAGTAAGAATAACCCTAAAACTTCAAGCAAATCTTCCTTCTGTTTCTTCAAGCACAGGGATCTGTACCCATAACTTATTTTCACATTTAAATTTAAAAGTATTTTTGCAAAGGGAAGCAAGGAGGAGAATACAGCCATAGAGGAAGAAGAATACATTTTCCCTTTCCTTCATTTTAAGTGATTTTTTTTAATCCAGGACTATAATGATGGGCTAATAATAGAAAGCAGTTATGAAATGCACCACCTTTTCCTAGCAGATTCTGACGGTGCAGCATAGTCTAACTTTTGAAGACTGGTCTGCTCTTCTGGTGGATCCCAGGCCCTAGCTACTTATCCAGCACAAACACCTTTTAAACAGCTTGAAGTAGTGAAATAAAACCTTTGAGCAAAGTCAGAAGAGATGTAAGCCTGTGTTTCCTTCCCTGACATCTGAGGCAGTTCCCAGTCCTATCACTGCTGGAAAATGCTCACCTAGCCCAGCAGGAAAACTCATGGCTCTGGAGCAGCTCAGGCTCCATCCCATACTCTTCTCTCTCTATGCTTTTGAGATAGCAGAGTTGCTGTATGGTTATCTATACCTGTTTCCCAGCACCTGAGCTTTCATCTGGGAGGATGCAAAGTGGGGAGAAGGGGTGGCAGGCACAGAGCTGGGGTGGCTGCTCTGCACCAGCATCCCCTCCTGGGAACACAAACCACATGAGAGACACTGGGGTCCTCCAGTGCCTCTCAGCTGGGCACCCTGGGTGCTGGTTAGGCATACAGGGACCCTGAGGTAGCTGTAATTTAAACCAGAGCTGCTCAGGACAGACGATGAGAGCTGTGTGAGTGGCGTCCTGCAGTAATCCTTTCAGCCTCTTGCACTGAGTATATCCCTGCAAGGGAGGGAATATGGATCACCATCTTTTCATCTTTAAGAAGAAAAAACAAAAATTTTTTTTATTTTTTGTGCCTGCTTTTTCCCCACTTTGACATTTCCTGTATGTACTGGGCTTTGTATTTTCCCTTTTGCCTGTATTTTGAAGACCTTCGATAAATAAAAGATGTGAACACGAAACTGCTATTCAAATTCAATTGTCTCAAATTATGTCTAGAACGAAACAAAAATCTAGTGATCTGTGATTTTGTGTAGTGAAGGCAGCTCAAAGCTATTCAATCCAGTAGAAGAGATATAAAGAAAGAATATTTAAAAAATACCAACTAGCAAATAAAATAAGAGGTAGGGAAAGTGTGATAAAGAACAACTTAATACTTTAATGGTCTGAGGAGATTTTTCAACAAAACCATTACTAATACTGGGTATTCTTCTAAGCTCAGTTCTTACTATCACAAAACCATTAGCTCTTTGGTAGTCACAGTCTTGCTTATATCTATATCATGTCTTTTAATTGTGTTTTATTTGTCTTTATCTTCTTCTGCTTGACTGGTAACATGCAGCACCCTTGTGCTGTATACTTATTTCAAGACTGACTGCAACAGTTATAAATATCTCCTCGGCACTGAAGGAGGCAAATAACAAAGCAATGAGCTTCAGTAGCCAGAGTTCCGAATTGCTGCAGACAAGAGTCTGTCAATGAAGCCCTGCGAAATAAAAATATTGCTGGCTGGTTTTTGTAACTTTGAAGAAGAAACCTTTGGTTATATTCATAATAACAGAGATAAAATTATTATTAGAATTGCTTTTCTTCTTGCACCTGTACATGGTACTTGAGTAGTCAGAATGAATGTTTTCCTATAGCAGCAGAGCTGTGCTTGTTATCTCCTGAATATTTTGTCTTCAGGAACGGTTTTGATGAAGATTTAGAAATAGGCTCTTAGCTCTGAGCAGTGGATTGGGACATTTTATGCTGCACCTCCTGCTTGAGGAGGCAGAAGAGCCACTGGATTTGCTGTATTATGGTGTATACTAGTCTGTAAAGAATCACAGTGACACTTTTTCTGCCAGGTGCTGTGGAAGCTCTGCACATGTCACCCTTTGTCTGCAACAGCAGCAACAGGTTTGTTTTTTTTTTTTTTTCCTCTGTGCTTTCAAGAAGTAAATACCATGTGAATTTAGTCTCCATGCATAAACACAATTTAAAGCTAAAAGCTTCACAAAACCTTTTTTCTCCTTTCAAATCTTGCTTCTTGCCAGTTATTTACAGTGTTGGGTATGCTCTTTAAATTAAAAAAATAAAATAAAATTAAAGCTTCCCACAATTATGGGAGAGTCTGTGCACTTATTCCTTCAGCTCTGGTGTTTTTTGAGACCCATGAATCAGCTCATCCAGGGTCATTGCACTATCGTCTTCAGTAGAGAAAGACAAATGACGGGGAACAGATCAGAAGATGGAGTTGTGTTCTAGATGCTTACTACGTACTTTACAGTAGCGTTTCCAGGAGGCCACCAAGGATTAGGACTTAGAGCATGACAACTGCCTGCCTAGGAATTTGTCAAAGTCTCAGAACAGGATTATCTGAAACAGATACATGATCACAGAAAGAGGAGTTGCATGGTACTCAGCAGTCGTAGCTTGTGGTGTGCTAAGTCCTTGTCCAAGGGCTGTGCTTCGCACGCCTTTCTGGCAAAGGCATCTTTTGTAGGAAATGTAGAGAGAAATAAAGCAGTTACTCTGCAGAAGCTGATGAAAAAGTTCTTCACATGCAAGGAGTAAAACTTAGATTTGCTTTAGAGATGAGAAGTGGGTCATGTGGTACTGCTGGCAAACTGAAGGTAGGGCTTAATTGTGAGATAAGAGACTGGGTGCTACATAGAACTGTAGAGGTGTAAAGAGCCATAAAGACTAAAGGCTTGTGGTCGATGAGTGAAGACAGATGGCAACAGACTGAAAATTCAGGATTGTAATGAGAATCTAAGAAAGGTCATGTTGCCACTGACGTCTTGAATGGGGCTGAGGCTCCATGTTGATGTTTTGTGTACGAAGGTTTTATTTATGTAATGGCTTGGCACCAGTGCAGGTCAGAATAACAAGTGAAATCCATTCTTTCATTAGACTGTTGGGTCTGAGGAGGAGAGCAGGAGCTGTTTCAGCATTCAGCGTGCGTCAGCAGCTGAGAAGGGAGCAGAGCCCCAGGCACCAGAGATGCCTGAGACAGGCAGAAGGAGGCAGTGCCAGGGGCTGCAGGAGGAGCTGGAGAGAGGATAAAGGGGGATGAGGAGAGAAATCAGGTGGGAGAGGCCCTACATAACCTTGTCCCCTTGTTGTGGGCTGGCTTTAGGAGCTGCAGGTGCTTTCATCTCAGCAGCAAGGAGCAAACTTAAAGGTAAAGGCTGGAAGAAGATTAAGAGAGAAATGATTAACCCCCCATGGGAAGGGGGACATTTAAATTCCCTGTTGCTTGTGATGTCTGATCATGCTAAGTAGCATCCTTCCAATTCTGCCAGTACAATGAGGACACAAATATTGGTAATTTAGGCAATGCATGATGGATAACCTCATTTCTGTACACTACTCCTTATCTAAGCTGCTTGGCTCAATTAAACTCTGCTCAGCAGAGACTACACAAATCTGCTGTAAAGTTCATGCCATGACCACATTTCCTATCAATTTCTTCACCGGAACATATATTAATGGAAACATGGGGATATATTAATTGTACCATTTTGAATAAATGCAACCTTAGCAGAGTACATTTTTTTATTATTATTTAATAATTATGAGTTCAGGCTTTTCTTCATTTCCTGCTGTGAGCTTTTAAAAGTCACTGCAATACTGAAACATAAATAGAGTACGTGATGTAACACTTTGCCTAGGCAAATATCATAGACATTTTTACCCCAGGAAAATGTAATGAAATAAAAAAAACCCTCGTTCAGCTCATTTGAAATTTTGCTCTGTTGAAACCAAATAAGGGAAAACTCAAATCAAGATGAAACAATATTTACTTAAAAAAAGAAAATAACATTTACTATGATTTAACAAAAAATGAGAAAAACTCACAAAGAGCATGAAATTAGTAAAGTTTTTAGAAAAGAAAATTTAAAAATGCGGATGAGAAAATATCCAACCTGCTTAAGTTTTTCTCAGCTGTATGTTCCGTATGTAACAAAACCCAGGTGGGACGATGCTCAGATTCTCCCAGGCAGCGGAATGTCAGAAATGAAGTCCAACATGAGACACAAGGACAAGGGGACTTGGTACCATCCGGAACAGATGGATTATCACCTTTTACTCTCTCTCCACTGGGCCATCAAACTCTTTCTTTCTTTCCCTACCCCCTCTCGTGTTTGATTCCTTCCTATTTCCTTGTCTTTATATTTTTTTCTTTTCTTCTTTGTCTTCCTTTCTTAGCCACTTGCCTTGTTCTGACAATATGATTACTTAATACTTACCTGCCAAATTAACTGACTTATTTTACCAACGAGTGGATATACCATTCCCTGACACTCAGTATTTGACAGTCCCATAATCTTTTCTATGTCCATGAGGTACAGGCTATAATGGGAAAATTCCAGTAAGTATGGTGGGCTTTCTCTACAACATGCTACTGTTACATACCAGCATGAACCAGTACTTGTGTTGGTTTGCTCTGTTTGACTTCTTAAGGCAATAAAATGTGAATAATTAAAAAAAATATTTTACAACCCACTCATCCTCTCTCCTTTATTCCAAAAATCACACCCAACTGACCTCTTACTGAGAACGCTATTCCATTCTGCAAAATTCTGTCTTTTCACAATGGAAAGAAAAAACGCTATTCAGCTAATTGAGCAATTTGCTTAACTGGATACACTGTAAAAATGTATAGTGGAAATGCTAATGTATTAAGTATGAGTGTGTATTCGTATGCGTGGGGAAAAAGAAATGCTATATAGATGCTGTAGTTAGAATGCTGCATAAATACCCAAGGCAAAACAATTGTTATTGGAGGTATATTTTGAGGTTTGCCTGCTAAGAGTTGTTCATTGTCAATAAAATGGAAGAAAATAAAAGGAAATTGCTTAAATTTGACCTGAAGTTTGTTGCTTAGATTTGACCTGAAATTTTTTTGTTGAATGATACATACAGAGCTCGGGGAATCATTTTCTTTTTCTTTTTATTAGCATGGTACTTGGAGCCTAGCCATGGATCTGGATGCCTTTGTGCGTAACGCACTGAGAAACCAGGGAGTCTGCTATCGCAAAATCCTCACAACGTTTCGGAAGACAACAGCCAGAGCAGGGAACACCTGTAGTACGATGTTGGTCAGTGCAGCAGGTTATAGGACAACTGCCACCCCAAATTCGGCAGTGTTTTGCAGGAGAGCAGGAAGAACGGGTTTGAAGGAGACTGGTGACATCTCTTAGTGGGTGTTAATCAGGGGTCCTTCAAAGTTTGAAGGACAGTATTAAAAATCACTGACATTGTTTGTCTGAAAAACAGTCAGTAGGTGACAGAGGTTGGAGTTGCTCGCCAATAAAAGCAGAAGGTGACCTCCTGTGACTTAATAAGAGATAGTGCCAATGTGTCAGCCAGCTGCGCAGGGGCATGGAGTGAAGTCTGGCAGTCTTTTTTTTTGATGTGACAAAATCTATCAATTAATTGGACATGCCAGAAAAATAACTTAAACATTTTGGTGAGGAACAAGGAGTCAAAAAAATAAAATTCCACTCAAGTGATCATGCATAAGATGTAGTCATACCAGATGGTCAGGAGAGATTTGGCAGATGGGGGATCCACTGTTCTAAAGCCACTTGTGAAGTCATTGGTCATTTTTCAGTGTTAAGTGGAGTGCTGACTGCTGCAAAACCAAAAGCCATAGACTCCCATTTCCCTCTGTTTCAGAAACAGTACTGAGGATGTGCCTTCCATGTTAGGCTCTGAGCATGCTCCTGAGGATGCAAAACCACAGAGGCCTAAGCATGGCTAGGTACAGCAGAAAATGGAGGCAGAGAACAATTTAGTTGCCATATCTTTGGTTTCTCCTCTACTCTAGGGGAAGGGGGCTGAGGCTCACCCAGAAGCTTTCTCTGTTGCACAGGGGCGCTATTAATATGAGCAGTGCTGGAGTAGAGGCAATAGTGGCCAAAAAGAGGTTTTTTAAGAATAGGCTACTGACTTTGTTTGCTTGATTTTAATTCCTGCGTGTTGCAGCAGTGCAGCACCTATGTAATGTATTTACATTGACGAATACCCTATCATAGTTAGTATAAGGTATTTGAGACTCTCTTCATGAAATTTGTAGGCCTCTCACCTTAAAGCCATGATTGCTTTGCTAGACAGCAGAGACAGCAACATCAGGGCAATCTTACAGTGGGGTGCGTTGGGAGCGTGAGCAGTGGAGGGGAATGTCAAATTGGAATTAGGAAGTTAACTGAGAAACTGGGATAATAGCCATTTCTTTATCACTGTTTTTTCTTATGTCCGTGACTATTCCACACCATAAAAATGAGGCAATGGGAGCAGCTCAGCCATGTTTGACATTTAAGTTTTCTTAAAATACAAGGGTGTGCTGAGTTGCTGCTGTTGTACACACTATGTCTACAAGGCTCTCAAGGCTTTTTAAGCCTATACACTTGTTTTTCCCTTTTCCTTACACGGTCAAGGCCTCCAAATGAGGTCCAGTCTCCTGCAGCAAGCCACTCCTACTGATTCTCTTCAATGATATATAGATTTGTTTCTATTTGAACACCACGGAGAGAGGACAGAATAAGGTTTGCATTTGCTGAGGAGAAAACCAAAAGTCCTCAAAGGCCCATGACTAATAAGGCAAATGTAGGGTTGCATCCCTCACAGGAAGATTTCCAGGAGAGATCTCTGGAATCTTCCAACATTAATTTATTAAACCTTCATTGTCAGGTGGCATGATTTATACCCAGTTTATAAAGTAGCAAGCAATAGCTTGTAGAGGTGAAGCGTTTTACTCACAATGCCCCAAAAGGTAGCAGAATGAGAAACACAAACCGTTTCTCTGCCCCTAGATAGCTCCAAGATTTTTTTTTTTTTTTTTACAATGGGAGTCACCATTCACTGGAACAACCTCCCCAGGGCCATGGTAGAGTCTCCATTGATGGAGGTTTTCAAGATGGGATTGGACAGGGTGCTAGACAATCTAATCTAGGCTCCCTTTCCCATGAAAGGTTGGATAAGATGATCTTTTCAGGTCCCTTCCAACCTGGGCTCTTCTGTGGTTCTATGAAACATAAGCCAGGCTGAGAAAGAGAAAATTCTGCCACTGGGAAGCCAACAACTGCAGACTTCCAAGGAAGCACTGAATCTAAGAGTGAGGGAGTTCTTCTATCTGGAATCCATTTCATTCCTCACCAGTTCAAAACTTCTTTTATACATAGAAGACAGTTTTTGCATGTTGTCTGGGAAATAAGGAAAATGGTTTATTTTTCTTCTTTTACCTTCTCTCCACAAACACTAACAACTCTACGGCCAGGCATTTGGAGATAAATGGATTGCCTCTCACAAAGGTTTTAAATAAAACCTCTTTTCTGGCTAAAAAGTAGGTTAGTCAATTTTTAGTGGCTTTCTCCCTCCACTGAAAATCATCAGCTTATATTTACTGTAAAAATGACACTATCATCATAAAAGCTCCTCTGTTGGGATTCACTGCACCATTTAGACCAGACAGCACTGTAAAGTCCTAATGGAGAAATAAACATTTGAGTATCTTTCCTGATACCGTAATTGCCACATTTAGGTCCTGCTGTATGTGAAACTAGAAGTACATAGAAAATTTCCTTGTTCATTCCATATGCTAGAAATTTTACCATCCTGCCTGCACAGGTGGTTTGTTATCTATGTGTGTGTGTAATATATATCAAAGCAGATTTTTCTTTTCTCTTTATGTGGTGATCGAGATGCTTTGTGGCATAAAATGGAACTCCATTCATGTTGCTGCTTGGAAAGAAAAACTCATATAAAAAAACCCAAACACCTGCTGGGAGAAAAGCCAATGAAGAATGACAGCAAGAAACTCTGAAGCTAAAATGTCAGCAAAATGATGGTAGCAGAGATGAAGTCTCCAGGGAAGATACGACAAATCTGGTATGAAGCATTCAAAACTCCTTGAAGTTGTTTGGTAGAAGGCATAGTCATACTGTGTTCCAGAGATTTTTCTTCTGTACTGGGACAGCTGACCTACCCTGCTGAGCATCTGCAGTCCCTATTGGGGAAAACCTGTTGCTTTAGCTGGGATGTGCTGGCTCAGCTGGGAAGCTCAGATACCAGCACAGGTCACCCCAGATTGGGCCCATCTCCTTGTTTTGCTGGGTTAACACTCTCAGCAACCCGGGTCAGAGATGTACTTAGGGCAGCCCCTGAGCATTCCTCTGGCAAAGTGCTTGGCTGTGATGGTGGTGAAATTGGGCTTTTGGAAAGTGGGGGTTCAAATGCATTCTCTGTTGCAGGTACATATTTGAGATAAGTTTAAAGTAGATGCCCTAAGGAAAGAACTTGACTTCATAGATCAAAGTAGGGAAAAGGGTGCTTACTGGGAAGAAAAATCACCACTGAATTACCCTAACAAAGAGCACTTGTAACATTAGAAGGTCTGGGTTTAAGAATGTACAGATTGGGGAACATATTTTGTTGACCTCTTCTCCCAGAGTAATTTAAAATTATTCAGCTCTGCTGAGTGTAACTGCCAGTAGCTTCTGCTTCATATAATTGAGTTCTCTAGTCTGAATTTGTTTGCTTGTGTTTCAGGCTTTGAAAAAAATAGCACTTAACCTTTTATTGTTTATTCAGACTTATTTAGAGAAAACAAAAATCTCTGTGGCTGGCTGTATCAACTGCACACATTTTTGCTGAGCTCTGGAATGAGGTGAGTGTCAATAAAAAGCAGCTCAAACCCTCTTTCTTCCAGGGTTATTACTGACAGCATAAACAGTTATGAATTATGTTGGCATGTCCCTGATTATGTTAGCATGTGGAATGGATACAGCCCTGTTCCTCTCAAAGAACTCAACATGTATTTGTGTCAGGCAAAGCTACCTCATGGGGCAGGTGCCTGCAATTATTGCGTCATCTGTGTTTGGGATTTTACCCAAAACATGAAAAACCCTGAAAAGTAAAAACATTAGAAAAGTGGTATTTGAAGTATCTTTATCTCAGAGAAAATTTCACTGCAATTGGAATCCACTGCTCAGGTAGAGAACTTCCTGATCCAAAGTTTAGTGCTGCAACAGCTCTGGCTGATGAGATGGGCAGGATTTTATTAGATCACAGGCATCGAGCCTGGGTTTTGCCTCATCATTCTCTTCCACCACATTTAAGAGGAAATTGTTCAAAGACAATTTCTTATTCTGTGGACCGATGTGTGCTCCCAGCCTGTCAGTGACCCCCTGCGCAGTGCTGGTATTACCAACACCAATGAATAACTTCTAACTAGCACATCATGTGTGAGAGCGGTATTTTTAACATAGGTCTATGGTGACCTTGTATTTTTTATTCTTGAGTCTTGCTCCTCAAACTGGGCACAGGGCAGCAGGCTCCTTGCATTGGGCTGCTAGAGGAGGAAGGTGGTAGGTTTGCACTGCTGGCAGGAGATTATAGAGGGCTTAGAGAGGACTGAAGGCAGGGAGCGGGGAAGATCAATGTAGATGTGAATATCAGGTAGAGGAGCACATCATGTCACCTGGAGAGTGAGCTGGGGTAAGAACCCAAGAGCTTTTGTTCTGCCTACAATGGCTCAAATTCCTCAAGGTGAGAACCTGCCCAGGGATGACCCAGTGCTTGCTCTAGGGTCTCTGACATCTTGGAGTGCAACTGATGAGTTGGGTCCACATCCCTTTGGCTGGTAATGCCCAGAAGGGGGAAAACAAAGTCTTTACCAGAAGTTGTTGAGGTGCCATGGAGCTATCATCATTGCCGAGGAAAATCAGTCATAACCAAATGATGCGTGACCCCCCCGCTCCCAGGGCCTGTGCCTGCCCTACAGACCTTCAACAGTGGCCTCGGCAGCCTGGAGGCACAGTTGCTGCCCCGGACATGGAACATGATAGCCGCTGTGGACTCCTTTGTGACTACAATGCAGTATCATGTGTTTTTGCTGGCTTGTAAATCTGATGATTTCAGGACTCATTTTTGCCATCTGTGGCAAGGGAAACACCTGCAAGCCATGGGAGTGTGCTTGTGGAGTGGGGAATACAGAAGGAAAAGCTTGTGCTTTTTCCTTCAGCCTCTGATTTCTGCACTTCTAGCTTTACTGGTGGGTAGGATATGTCCTGTGGCAAACTTCGTGGTCAGGCACAGCAGCTTTTGGTGCTCTGAAAAGAAAATTACGACTATCCTCTATTTCTACTTTTCAGAAAAAATCTTATCCAGAATAGCTCTATTGTTCCTCACACAGTAGAAAACTGTTGGCTTTCCATGACTTTGGCAGGGTTGTAATACCTCTGAGGGCATGATTTAGCCTGAGACTGTGTTTGTGAATAACCTTTCATAGGCAGTGATCTTGCAAACATTCTGGCATGTCAGTGTTCTTACAGATTTTTCCATGCATGAATGTACACAACCATTGGAACTGAGGGCTTAGGTGAGGAGACATTATTGTTTGCAAAGGTAGTCATTTCCCGAGTGTGATGTCAAAACCCTGTATTCAGTCTGGATTGTTTTCTACAGTTCTGGATGTTTATCAAACTACATAACTTCCTAAATAGGACTAGGACTATGTATAGCTGCTTCAGAAAGACTCATTCGTCTGAACAAATGACTGTTTAATATGTTTTTAAATTAAAAGGAAATTGGATTTGTTTTTGCAAAGATGCCCATAAGCCTCTTGTTTGTTTGGCAAATGGTCTACACAATTTATTTATATACAACATTCTTCACATACATACAAGATGCATTTCCTGATGGAAAAAAAACCAGAGCCTTCTGTAGTTGTGCAGTTCTTGACTGCCAGTTGATACAGGCCAGAACCTTTTAAAAACACATATGTGCTAAAAAATAGAAAAATATGGGCATGCTGATTTCATATTGCCCTGACTCTGGAGTGTTTATCATTGTCTGCCATGCTTCTTTCATTGCCTTGCCTCTAATTCCTACAGTCGCAGGTAACACCTATAGGAAATAGACTGGCCATAGAATGCAAAGATCACAGTCTTCTCAGCCATTCATTACTGCCTGTCATATTAGAAGAACTGAGGTTACAAAAGCGTTTCCTCCTTAATCAGCTGGAAGAGAAGGGTCCTCCCAGGCAGGTGAAATACCACTTACCTTCCTTTTACAAAATGGAATGATTTTGAGCAGTGCCAAGCCATTAAAGATTTTGCAGTGTTGCAGAAAGGTTGTAAGAGGTCACTCTGTTTCTGACACAAGCTGGGTGAGTTTGAAGGCCAGATCCTCGGTGGGTGCAAACTGGTACCATTCAGTTGATATCAGCTGAGAGATGGAGCTGCCAATACACCCCAAGGAGCCTTAGAGAATTAGGCTCAACCAGAGAGCCTGTAGGGCTGCAATTACTGTTTTACTTTCTCAAATACTCTTCCAGTAACTTCATTCGATTTTTTAAATTGTTTTGTTAGTGAGCATAATCCATCAGAATCTGATTTTGTCCACTGCAGTACAGCATATTATCAAGCCCATGTTTGTTTCTGTCCAGTGTGCTCACTAAGCTGGGCACAGTGAAGATATGCTCTGAATGCCTCTATGTTCACATTTAAATCATGCCTGAAATTCTACAGTGGTTCGCTTTTTCCTTCCTTCCTTCCTTCCTTCCTTCCTTTCCTTCCTTCCTCCCTCCCTCCCTGCTTTCCTCCCTTCCTTTCTTCCTTTTTCTTTGTGTAATCACAAGCTGTAGAAGCTGTTTATGGCCTGTTTTGATACCTGGAAGTATTATGAAGCTGCTGCTCGTGATACAGTTTGGGTTGAGCCTGGTTGGTGGGGACAGGCTGAAAGAAGTAATCTAAATAAAAGAGCATGGCCTCTTGGACCCAAGATTGTCTGGCTTGCCAGTCCCAATTCATGTATCTCAAAAAAAAAAATCCTCAGCAAATTCCTATCAGTTTCACAGGGGTCGTTTGCTTCACTGGCTTCCACTAAGGATATCATTATGCTCTTTAGTCCTAACCCAGTCCTAACCTGCTCAGCTTTCTAAATAGTTAGTTTAATTAATCCCCTGTCTTTCTGATTGTGAGTGCTACATATTGCAAGCTAGATTTTGATGCAAAGCATCACTAAATTAATTAGTTTTGGCCCAGATCCACCGGATTTAATGGGGGTATTTGCACGTTCAAAGGTAGACAACTGTTGAAGTGCCTGATTGAATGGGGCACTTCTCCTTTAATGAGAGGGGGTTAGGCGGCTTGGCCTCTGCGTGCTATGTGAAGTTAGTAGGGATACTTACTGCCTCTGCTCCTGGTAAGCCATGACATTTTAGTCATGTCTTGTACAAAAGTGGAACACCTCAAATAATCTTATTTTCTGCCTCCTTCTTCTGTATCTCTGTGTTACTCCATATTGAAGATGTTCCCACTAAATTTGTCATATTTTCTATGCACATCTCAAGAAGTGCTCTGGGTAAGGCCATGTAATCTCTAGCTTGTAAGGTTTGATCAACCACAGCTTAGGTGCTATATTTTTAACAGAAATAATCCTGTCTGTTCAGGGATTGATATTCTTCCTATTGTTCATTTGATTCTTGGCCATCATCTTACTGTTGCCTTGTAGACTGAAGTTAAAACTGATGCTGTCTTTGGGTTGTTGCAGGATGAAAGTGTATTCCATATCAACAGACACCACATGTCAACTTTTTATCAGTGTGTCCGTAAGGGAGAGGGAGGGCAAACACTGTCAACCTGGCTTTGGTTCCTATTGCTCTTTACGGCACACCACTGAGCAGCTCAAGCTCTATGTCCTTCTACAATAAAACTCTGACCCTGTTGAAATGCTGAGTATTTCCCATCCACCCCACTAAAGTAAAATTCCATTCTGTGAATTTTCATGGGCTTTTCTCATTATAGGAGGATACTTGGGCCCAGCAGCACATGCTGAGATTCAACAGTGTTGAAAAGCTTTTTCAACAGCCACTCTTGCAATAGCATCTTGATGGTGCGGCCTGGCTGTGTAAGATGCTACTTGAGTTTCACAGGTGTGTTATAGGTGAGACATTATAAGACACTGAACTCAACAGATAAATCACAGACCGTGAGTTCTGTCCTTGTATTTGGAAAATGAAAACCAAAATAACTCAGGTAGAATAGCAACCTTTTTTTGTGAATCTAGTATTAGCAAGAGTGACACGGTCCCGCAATGTGAACTGCCAGGTTTAGCCAACTTTAGCTTTACCATTTTTATTTCTCCAGGTTTCTGGGCAACTGAGGTGGACACCACAGCCTTTGTGTGGAAGGCAATAATGATGCTGTGCTTCATCTTGAGAAGGCAACTCTGAAAGATTGGGATACTGAGGTCCTGCCTGAACCTTACAGCTGTTTGGATTTCTATCAGGGGAGTGTAGAAGCTTGTCTTGGAAATTGAGGCATTTGTCCAATACCGAACAGTCTTTCTGGGAGAATCCTGCCTCTCTGCCAAAAAGAAGCAACAGTGTAATGGTGCTACTGTGGGTGAGGGGATGCTGCTAAGGGGAGAGAAATAAACCCCTAGTTGTCACAGAATCGTTCTCCAGCAGCAGAGACTTTAGGCTGTGGTCTTTCCCAGTATTTCTTCTTTAGTCCAGGACTACTCAAGCAAACCTGATGCTTTTTGACTAACCTGAGAACAAAAAAAAATGCATCTGTGCACACTTAATGGTTCATAAGTCTTCTTGGTCAGACACATGTGTGATATAAACTTAAATACTTTTAGCTTCAGGTTGTGCTTAAGGAGTAAAGAGGCGAACAGTTAAGGTGCAAACCATCCTGGATGGAGGAATTTTAAGTCATCACAACCAATATTGCAAGGTTTTTTTCTGCCTTGTTCTGGAAGCGATATGAGAGGCAGTGTAGTATCTGTTGAAAAAAGTCAATACCCATCCTGAGAGATCATCCACATGAATAAAAGTTCATGGGCCCTGTACTACATGCATCACATCTCTATCATAATTACCATTTTACTTCATTGACTTGCCCTCCAGAAGGTGCCCAGGTCCTGCTGGCACCCCAGGCCAGCATGACAGGACTCTTATCTCCCCCAAATCCAGGATCCCAACCCGGAGTGGCCCATGCGAAGGCAGCTGTTTCCCCAGCGAAGTGCCCGGTCAGCCTGGGGCGGTGTGGACAGGGCTGGCCCAGGCACCCAAGGCTGGCGTGTGTTTGAGGCAAGAACAGGGATAATGAATACATGGCAGCCTCCGGTGGGAGCCCTGCCACTGTTAAATTTGTAGCCAATTAGCCGTGTTGCACAATTCCAGCAGAGTAACACCAGTCTCTATAGACCCGGTATAGAGGGAGAAATTAGTTCAGACAAATACCTCTTAATCCCTTGTTCTTGGCCAGTCTGGAGCGCCTACTGCTAAGTGCTAATAGCATTGGGAAATCCCAATTCCCAGTGTCAAGGGCTTAGAAGAATCAGTCTATTAATGGGAGACATTTATTTTGCATTAGCTTTGATCAGCAGCTCCTAGGTGAAATCTCCTTAAATCAATAAACCGCGCCAGCCTCCTGCCTGGGGAGACGCGGGCTTCGCACGGAGCAGCCCGGGGTGAGGGAGCCGGGGCCGCTTTCTGCCGGGCGTCGCCCCGCGGGAGCGGCTGCCTGCCTGGGGCGGGCACCCACGCAAACCCACGCTGCCCAAGGGGACGGGGGCGGGCGGGAAGGAGCCGGGCCACACCGGGCCAGGCCGTGCCGCCCTGTGCAGAGCGGAGCAGTGCCAGCCGAGGCGGCGGCGCGGATGGTGGCGGCGGTTGGGCGATCTCGCGCTGCCCCCCGGCGGCCGTTAACGGCCGTGCTGCCGCCCGCCTGCTCCTCCGGCGCTGCCCGGGCTCCCCGGCAAATTTGGCAGAGGCAGGGGCTGGATCCTCCGCCCTGCCGGGCACCGGAGCAGCCCCGCCGCCCCCGCTGGCAGCTGGCCGCCCGCTCCGGGGTCCCTGTGGCGGTGCTGAGGGGGGGCGGTGCGGCCCTCAGGTCGGAGCGGCGGCTTCGAACAGGGGAAACCGATGCCTCGGAAGGTGGGCCTGGCCCGGCCGTGGGCCGTGTTGCTGGGGGCTGGTTGTGCCCCTTCGGGAGCCGTGACTGCGCGGGAGGGCCGGGGAGCCTCAGCCCACCCGCCGGGGAGCCGAGCCGCACGGCTGGTGACCTTGCCCGTGCCAGCACCTGCCACCGATATCCACGTTGAGTATGAAAATGTCCACCGCGTGGATGCAAAAGCGTCAGTGTAGCAAGAAAAGCTTAAGAGTGAAATTACTCAACTGGCATCGCTCTGCCCTGTCCTCATGTCAGGTACCTGGAGACTTTCCATGGCATTAAAGGATAATATCTTGCACCTGGGGCTGCCATGAGGAACAAGAGTGTATTTTTAAGCTGCAGCCTCCCCATGTATCCTAGATGCAATTTGTCAAATGATACTGATATACAAATATGCTAACCATATAATAAAATACGAAACTTGCATGGAAAGCTTCCTGGACACAATTATTAGGCCCTTGTAACATTATAACATCACTTAGGTGCTTCAGAAGCTTCTGGGACTGAGGGGAAATTGCACTGACACAAGCAAAGTAACTTAGGAATCAACCAGCATTTTCAGATCACAGAGTAACATGCAGGGGAAAAAAATAATGTAGTGCTCCTAAATGCTAATTATTTACATGCACTGGGTCTTGGTCCATAATTGGAACGTGAGCAATCTGTACATATAAAATGTAGCAATTTTTGTACTTACATAAGTAGCTGTTATCTAAAAATTACATAGCTTACTACCGTGTTAACTTTTTGACTGCTTCCTGGCATTGCTTGGACGTGCAGTACCTGCAGAAGGCACCTGCTGGGTTTCTGAATGCATCAGGTACATCCTAGCATTTCTGTGACTTTGGAGTAATGTTAATAGCATGACAGTAACACAGCAGGTTTCACGGAAGAGCAGCGGGAAGGGAGGATGAGCAATGACGGTTACATTAGGGCCACTTTGTGAGTGTCTGAAATAATTTTACAGATGAAATACCCATATATTAAGCAAGGATGTGAAGATGAAATGGTTGAAAGCTGGTTTTCTAAGTGGCCAGCTTGCAAGTACCCAATTATTTTTCAGCTGTAAATAGCAAATGTGGCTTCAAGTTCCTGCTTACTTCTGAGCCTTTTTTTTTCAGGGAGACTGTTGGGTCTGTGTGACGGCCTTCTAATCCACAGACTGGTTATTTGGGTACACTCTTCTTCAGGTCATATTTTTCGTCCCCCTCGGAGTTTGTACTTGGTGTTAGCATCCACTATGCTGTGCTTGCAGCTACACTGTTAGGAGCTAACAACCATAAGCTGCCCCTGCTCTTGTTCCACGGAAGCCAGGTTGGCTTTTCTATGTGATGGGGCCTCAGCTCAGAGGCATGATTGCTCTACAAAAGGTGTGCCCAGTTTATGGAGCAGAGCTGGCGTCCTCTCTGCTTAACATTCCCACATGTATAGGTTGGGTGTACTTTCTGTTACAGAGGGTGGCACAGGTCAGCCTTTAATTTGGGGTGCTGCAGGGACAGGACTTGGTCATGTGTTATGTGTAGTTCTCTAAAGAATCAACTGCTCTGAGTGAAAGAATATTTAATGGGAAATTTCCCAACTGCAAGGCGCTTGGCACCATGATGGTGGGAAATGTGAAGAGCACTGGAGGCTTCTCAACTGCGGCAAAGATATCCAATGGCTAAAGTTAAGGCAAAATGAAATTCACTTTGGAAATAGGATATGTATTTTTAAAATTTAACTAACTATTCAGATAGATTGCCAGGAGGCATAACAGATTTTTTTTTCTGTTGCTTTTAAGTTTTTAAGTAAAGACTGGATGTCTTTGTAGAAGATATACTCTAATCCAAATGTAAATTGTTGGGATCAATGCAAGAATTACTGGATGAACTTCTCTAGCCCTTGCTATGCTGCATGTCAGACTAGATGTTGCTAACAATCATTTCTGGCCATAAAAATGTATGAGCAGTAGAAAATTATACGTTTGAGAAGAGTAAAATGATATGAAATTAACTCCGTAACAGAAATATTTTTGCAACATAAACTCCACTTTAACTTCTGTTGCATTATTTCACGTTCTCAGTGAAAACACCACAGATTTATAGTTGTATTTTCACATTAAAAACAACAGCTGAATATCTTAATTAAGGAAAAATTAATGTAGGTCAAAAGTGAGGGAGCTGACTCCCAATAAAAGATCTATCTGCCCGTGTTAGTTTGCTACTCAGTTTTTCTATGGAGGTACAACTTCCTGCAGCCATTGCCTATACCTGAGTTGCTCGACTTTTAGAAATTCTTCCATTTCAGACACGATAGGTTTGAATAGATAATTAGCTCTGCCTTTCTTCATAAGTGAATGGTATTTGTGTTTAGCCCTCTCAGACAACTGTCTTGCAGAATTCAAAGCAGGCTTTCAGAAGCTTTCCATGTTGGCCTAACAGTCCTGCGAACAAACCCCTGACTTCAAGGGAAATACAGTTAGCTCGTGTGACCTTGCATTTGTTCTGCATGATCAAAAATCTCTGGAAATGAAAGGGAGATGGAGGCTAGGGCAAATATAATTCCTGCGTGACTAGCTGAAGTGCTGACTTTATGTAACACAATTCCACTGGAGCAATGTGTGTAGATGAAAGTGAGCAAAAACAGAATTCATGTTGTGGACCACCTTTTTTGCATTTTGTTTTTTTCTGAGCATTGTCAGAGAAAGGAATGGAAATGAAAGCTAATTTCATAGCAGCTGGAAAAATATTTTTTTTTTAACAAAAAGGGTGCAGAAGCCCTATATCGCTAATGTTTTTCTTGCCCTCTGTCAAACATACTTCCTGAGGAAGGACTTGATATGCTTGGAGCTGAATCATGATCTATGGTTTTGCTTTATTTTGAAAAGTGGACATTTTTGACCTCCCTGTTCTATTTTGGATAAGGTAGAGGAATACATTCTGGTTTTATCACATTTCTTCCCACTGAGATTTTCAAGACTTGCTTCCCTAGCCTAACAGAGACCTGGCCCAAGACAGGTTCCTCTCTGAGACGTTTCCACTGAGAAACCATCTGGGTTGTCCACTTACTCCTTAACCAGGAAAAAAAGGCCTCCTTTCCAAAAATCTTCCAGAATAAGAAAGACATGAAGAGAACTAGATACTTCTGGGATGTGATTCATCTGGGACATTTTCAGTTGCTATATTATGATGAGGTAAATTGTAACTTAGAGCAATTTCTCTGCAATGGTCTATATACTACTAGCTCAGCTGTAAATGTTGGCATTATGTCTACCCAGCATTGGCCATCAAACATTAACTAGGAATAAACATGAAAGAATAGAGGAGAGAACAGGAGGTAATATTTTCCAAAAACACTTAATAAGGAAGAGAGAAATGCTTACAAAGCAAGAGTGGTGTGGGAATTCATAGAAAAGGTAAAATAGGAAAGGAGAGGAAGAAGAAATGTTACAGAGTGCAAAAAAGAGAAAGGATTTAGCTCTTTCCCTTTGCTGGGGCTAGGATGGAGAAAACAAAGGTGGTTATGTGTTTTCTTGTAACTGCATTAGCTGAAGTCCGGCCAAAAAAGGAAGGGGACTGCTTGCTTTTAGTGGTAGGGCTTGGGAAACTGGCTAATGTTGAAATATTCTTAAGACATCATTTTTACTCAGCTGAGTGCTGCCTTTGATACTGCCCAAGCATACTCTAACGTAACGAGGACTTGTAGCATCCAGCGCGTCATATAATATATTCCTCTTCACTTTGCCCTGCATTTCTCTGGTAAGCAGCCTATGCCTCTGTACAGCTGGATGACGAGTATGAGAAGAGTTGGCTATTTTAGACACTTGTATTCCCATACAGTGAAATAACAGGAGAGAAACTACCCTTCTCCCTCACCCCCACCACCCCTCAAATCAGCCCCAAGATGTAGCTTTGCCTATCTGTGAGCAGCAGCCCCAGACTCAGGGTCAGAGTGGGTACATCTACTTTAGAGATTTGGGACAGTACTGAGAGCATTTCTGACACTGGAGCTTGATTGTGCTGTTAAATTTAGAAAGTGGTCCCTGGTGCAGTTTTGACCTTGGGTGGCTAGCATTCTCTCAAACAATTTTTAGATACTTGCCTTGCTTTTAGGTCCAAGTGCCCTTTAACCATCAACATTTTCTCTCCCAATTTTTCTGAGATCCGCATATCTAGGCTGTATCTAGTGTTTCCCTGCAGGTTGCTGTAACAACTGTGCTTTCTTTTCTGTTTCACCAACTTTCAAACATCCCCAGAATCAGAACAAATTCCTCGGCCTTGGAAGCACCCCTTTGTTTGGACTGTTACACATATTGTCAGTGTGTGGCTATTGATTCAACATCTCAGTGAACAAAAGGACCATCCTGGGTTCTTACACTTGCCTCTAAATGAAAGTTGTCAATTAGGCCCTTCAGTTTCAAAGAAGTTTAAGCTGACCAAACAATCTGGCACCTATTCATTCACACAAAGGGGAAGAAATCGGAAGAAGTAAATATTGCATATTAAATCTCCTTGTCTATGAAAACCAAATAGTTGCCAAAATCTGCCGGTTGTCTCTACATCTCAGGTACTTTCTAAACTCTTAATTCCAGAAGCTAAAGTGTGTATTCATGCCACCATTGTCTCAGCTGCAGTTGAACACTTCAATGACTTTTAATCTGCTTGCTTTCTTCCCACTCTTGTTCCTTGACCCTGAACCTGTCAAAATCACTTTATCTACTACTCTGATTGTATAGTTCAGCTTTTTGAATCTCTCCTCTAAGTCTTCTTTTTTTTATTTATTGCCTATTCTGTAATTTTTCCCCTCACATCTTCAGCCAAATGGACTTGTTTTTTTTTTTTTTTTTTTAAATCATAACCCCTTTAACCTCTTATTGCTCTGTTGGATCCTGTTCCAGGGTCATGGATGACCACGGAAGGATTCTGACTGTATTTAGCTGCGAACCGGACTTAGTCTTCTACTCACCTGCATTAAAATTCTTAAATGCCCATCTTTGTGCTTTTTTCTACATTTGTACCAGCACATGGAATGCCATGTCTATTCAGGGCAAGACCTTTTCTGTGCATTAGGGCTCCTTAGATTTTACAGACCTGATTCAAATCTCCAGACCTTGTCTATGATACAAGGGGAAAACTGGGTATGGAGAAGAGGTGTTGCTGAAAACTGCCAGACTGACTGGAAAACCAGATAGGGCCAAAGTGGTCAAGAAAGTAGCTTGTCTTCAGGTCCAATGTTTTCTCATGGTCAAGCCTGGAACCTTGTGCTGAAAAGACAGGCAATGAGTAATTTCTGAAATGGGTCTCCAGGGAGCTCATCCAAGACTGCAAAAGACCATTTCCAAGTCTGCATCCTGCCCAATTTCCAGCTGAGACTTGAACCCACATCTCCTACAGGTGAGGAAATGTCCTAACTCCCAAGTTATGTATGTTTTTTTTGGCACATGGCTCTCCATCTATCCTGCTGAAGACCTAACATGGCTGTACAATCTAATTAAACTGTACGGAAGAACATACCAGCCTAGGTAAGCTCTGGTTTTGAAGCAGAGAAAATCATGCAACAGACCAGCATTTTTTAAGCAAAACAGTTTTTGGCATGAAAATGCACTGGTTTATTACATGATTTTTTTTAAAAGTAGGATCTACCTCAGTGTGGTTAGTGGTTCAGACACAGGCAATCTGGACTGGGGGAGTACCTACTGTACTCCTTTGCATACCTCTGTGTCCTAGACAACTCTCTCTCCAAGTTTTCTTGAATTCTTCCTTATATTCTTCTTTGGCCTTCTAAATACTAGCCAATTCTCTGAAGGGAGTGTACCTCTCACATTTTTTTTTTCTGTTTTGAACATGGAGCATAGCTGAGCTGGTGTGGCTGTCTCTGGAGGCTCCACCTTGATCAGCAATCTGTCACAAACCAGAGGCAGCCCTAAATGCCTCAGGGGATAGGCACAAGAAGTCCTGTGTCAGGCATGTCCAAATTAATCTGCACTCCCTACCCCCAATATTAAAAAAAAAAAAAAAAGATTAAAACCTTGAAGCAGGAAGACAGTTAGTTTTTTCTCTGAAATTGCTGCCTTCTAAAGGTTTTAGTGCATTTTTAAATGCAAAGAGGTGCCTAACCCTCTACTGAGTCCTGCTAGATTCAATATGTCATGTGGCTGGGCTTTTCATGTTAACTATGTGAAAGTGTGTCACCTTTTCTATAAATTTTGAATCTTCCATGCTTAAATTTTGTGAAATGTCTCTTTGTTCTTGCATTATGTTAAAGGAAGCAGGGGGGAATAAAAGTACCTTATCTACCTTTGCTATCCTGCTCCTTATTTCCTCTACTTTTCCTAATTTCCTCTTTTATTAATTTCATCTTGTCTCTTAGGTAAATAGTCCAATTCTGTTCCATTTTGTTGCATTTCTGAGGTTTTTCATGTCCCTACTTATTCTCCTCACCCATCTCTGAACTCTTTTTCTATCTGCTATATCCTTTTCTGACATTTTACGTGCAAATTGTTGCATAATCGTTAGATAACTTAGATGTCCAAGTCCTGTCTTACAGATGCAATCAGGGACTCAGACATCTAAGTAACTAGATTGCAGATACAAATAATTACATTGCAAAATGTGCCTGCGAGTTTTGTGCCCATGAGAAATGGTTAAAACTAGACTAAAGATCAGAGCCTTAATCACAAGCAAAATATCCCCATCACTCTTTAAAAGAGAAAAGGGCTCCCTCCATATGAACAAGGTACTATCCTAGAAAAAAAAATGTTTAAACTGTTCCTACATAGAGGTATATCATAAGTGTAATAATGAATAGCATAATCAACCAGAAAGACATGGAACAGTGCCATAACATCTGAAGACCTTACTAGGAGACAAGACCATGGTGTGTACTGATCTTCCATGATAACCAGTGTTTATAAATGAATGCCTCTGTCTTTACAAATGAGACTTGAGATTATTTCCTTTGTGGCACGGAAACATTTCTTCCATTTATCTACAAGAACAAGGTCTAAGAGACTTTATCTATGTCCATGATCCAACATTTTAGAAAACTCAGTCTAAGATTATTGAAAAACATTTTGAACAAGATTTTATCATTCTGTCTCATTATGAATTAAATGTCTTTCTGGGGCAAGGATTTGTCAGATTGCAAAGATGAGGCCATGTTATTTGATGGCACAGGTGGAAAAGCTGAAGTGAGAGCTGATTTTTTGCAAGAAACAAAAATATTTGAAATAGAACTTTATTTCCTAGATCTTCTGTACTGATTCAAAGAATGATTTATTGTCAGTTGAAAAAATGTAGCTTCTCTTTCAAATGTGTGAAGAGTTTCCGTGCTTTCCTGCTATTTCTTCTGAAAGGAAAAAAAAAAGTATCTTTTTGTCATTGAAAACCAAAGATTTCTAATATTCAAAACTAATGAAATACTCAATATTGGAGAAATTTCTCTTCCATTCCTTTCTCATTAAACTTTCTCATTACAACTACACTGAAAATGAAAACAAAAGATACTTAAATAAATAACAATATATAAATACTTAAAGTAGGAACTGGATATATTATAGAATTAGACATTGTGGTAAGCTTAAGTTTTAATCCATTAAAAATATACATAAATTTCGAAATATTCTGGACCTGTAATGCCACTCTCTCCTATGGACTGTGAGCACTGGAAGAAGAGAGGGAAGCTGGCAAGATGAATGTGTAATCATGTCTGGGCAATTTCAGCCAGCTTTTTCCTCCTGTCGTCCCAAATTCTATTTTAATTTCTGGTGCATCTCAGCCCTGTGTCTGCTCCAGTCTCAACTTCTCTGCTTCCTTTGCTGTGATAGTCAGCGTTCCTAATGGCTTTTGGTCATCTCATGAAGCTGAGATCGGTTAGATATTATTGCCAAACCTTAGTATGGACAACAGAAAAATAAATCAATTTCCAGTACATAATAAACTTCAAATCTCATGAACCATGCCTATAGTACCAGACATTTCTTTTCATAAGGGAGATTATATCCTCAAGAGTATTTCTCACTTAGCTAAACATCATATTATTTACTAATGGGTCCACATTTCATATAACCTTGAAGAATTATTTATCCTCAACTATGTGGTCCTTGTTACTCAAATAAGAGGACTTATGCATGAAGGAATCACTTAACTTTAATTAGACAGGCCATATTAAGTCCCTGAAAATAAGCATTCTTTCTAGAATTGCTTAAACATTTAATTGGCTCCCAATCAGAAATCCTGCATGGATGGGCATCCATGATCCTATATTCTTCTCACTGAAGACAATGAGAAAACTCCAAGTAATTTTAAAGGCAGCAGCGACAAGCTCAGTGCAAAAGTGTAGGATTTATTAAATTAAGGCAAATGAGCTCATAGAAAGGAAGAAAAACTGCACAGGCTTTTTTTTTGGTGCACTTTCAGAGGGAATATCACTCTGGAATTAAGCCAAGTTGGTTAGTTAGGCTAACTGATATGACTTTGAACTTGGGCAGAACCAGAAGCACCTGAGAGGCTGAAACTGATGCAACAGCCTCTGAGACTCACAGCTGGTGCTTGTTCTTGCTTGATCCTCCCTGCTCAGAGCTCTGGAGATCTAAGCTACTCTGCATGACTGTCTAGTAATGGAGCAATTAATATGAAGACACCTCATTTTCCACAGAGTGAAACAGAGCAGAGGAGAGGTATCATTAGTTTTACAAGATCAGGACCCAATAACTCAGAAACAGCAAGCATTAACTTCAGCAGTTGTGAGGAATAACTATCATGTCTTCACAAACTCTGATGTCATGATTCGCACTATTAATTGGGTGGTTGTTAATTGGTTTCATTGTTAATGGCATTAACTTTTTTAAAGATATTGCTTTCTGGCTGTTGGCTAAAACCGCTGCAGTCCCTACCCTGATACACTGTAACCAGAACTCATGTATATGTACAGTATATGTATATATGTATATATATATATATACACACGTTCCAGTGTCTTCAAGAGACATAATTTCACAGGAAAGCTGCAGCTCTTCTGGGACTGTGGTGTTGAAGGCATTATGGATTGCTGATAGATAGCTAGAAATTTAGTCCTTGCAAGCACTGGTTGTCAACCAGTGTCCACGCTATCCATCCCTCCACTGCCACCCTACTCTTCCTCATCCAAGCATCTCCCTCATTGCTGTAGATGGCATATTCCTCCAGCAGGTATCACACCAGGTGTTACGAGCTGCCTTGTCTCCTCTGCCCCCAATAAACTTTTAAAATCCCACTAACATTGAGAGGCTGTAGCTATGATTCTGATTCGCTTGGAAAGGTCACAGAGTTCAGGAGCTGAGGACATAGGTGATATGCTGCTCACTAACAGGTTTTCAGCTTCCTGTAGAACGAAGTCACCTGCAGTATCAGCTGTCCAGTACTTTAATGCTCTAATACAATTGGTTCCTTGATTCTCACCTGCATCCACCATGGAAACACCTGTCTTGGCAACAGTATAGTTTGTGCTTACAGCCACGGCAGCACACAGCTCAGCCTCATTTAGGATCTTGTGCCTGACTCTATCTCCTTTCTGCTCAATTTTTGATTTATGCCTCCTCTGCCTTTCATGCAAATGGGTGTATTCTCTTATAGACATAGGATTAAGCCTGTAGCGACAGTGTGGAGGTTTCTTTCTACGTCTGTCCTGTTCTGTGGACTTGAAGACCATTTGAAAAATCTCCCTCAGTTCTTGCCTCCAGGCTGCAGACCAGCCTGCTTGTATTGCACACGTTTTGTCCTTAGCTCCCTCACAGGCCTTATCTTGTAAACTTCAGATCCATCTCAGAGGCTGCAGACCAGTTTATTTGGATATCTTGTCATCTCTATTGTGCAGACCAGCATCCAGAAGTCACCTGTTCTGTCTCAGAAAACTTGAAATTTTTCTAGTTTATGCCCTCTCTCATTTGCTGTAGTAAAAATACAGTAGTAAATACTGAACTAATGCTAGCTCATTAACACACGTTAACTGGATATAGATTTGAAGACTTTTCCCAATGGCTTCTGCTGAGCTAGATTGAGAGCCCCATCTGCAAAGGGACGTGTCTTTTCTACAAACTTCAGCCAGCGGATGTGGTTTCCTTGCTTGTTATATGTAGTCATCATTTTGATCAAGACTGGCCATGGTGACTTTTAAGAGTCCATCACATATTTTCTGTATTGATTCATGGGAACCACTATATCACTTTTCTTTATTTCAGTATTTCTTGTAATTACTTTAAAGCATCATGTGAAGAAAGTGTGCTAGCACTTTCCAGTTATTAAGCTGTCACTCTAAAACTTTGCTATAGCATTGACCTGACAGGAAAAAGTTGATAGATTATTGATGTAATGTCCATTGGATGGTCTAATACCAATTCTGATTGGCAGCTTGTTGATCTAACACTGCCTTTTAAAGAAAATATACCTTTTGGCTTAGCTGAGGTTAAGCTTGGCTTGGCTTTTAATAATATTCTTCCTGAGTTTAGAACGTTTTTACACAGCACTTCTGAAAGCTAAATTTAAGGGATGTTTGATAACGCTTTTAAATATTACTAATGTATGACAGGGTAACAGCTGCTTTACCTTTGAGCTTGTGTTTCTGGGTATCTTGGAGGCACAATGCTCCTCAGACGTCCTTAGTTCAGGGCACCTGTTTGTCCAGAGTGCCATGTATCCTCTGTGATCACATCTGTTTTCACAGTACTTTCAAATAAGATAATGCATGCTAGATATTTCACTTGAGCATGGATTTCTGTCTCTTATGTGCTATTGGCAAGCATTAAGGATTAAATAGCTTTGATGTTAAGCGGAAGAAGAATTAATATCAGTTATTATGTTTTCTTGTATCATTGTCTAAACTCAAAATCTGGACCAGAATCTTTTGCCATTTAACATCACAAATGCGTTTTTCTTTTTCAGTTCAAGTTATTTTAATATCACTTTTAAGACACAGCCAATAGACTCACACTAGAAAAGCATAATGTGAAATTTAGTTTCTTTTTCTTTAGACACACCCTACTATCCAGCTACCTGTGGCCTAGCACATGCTTTTCTACAAATGCAGCCTAGAAACAAAAGTCTAGAATAGGTCAGAATAATTTTGTCCTGGAAATGTGTGTTTTCCCCTTTGACCATAAAATTGGTAAGCATAGAAATCTACATTGTACGCTTCTAAAATTTATTGAGGTAATTTCCCTCCTGCCTCATTTTCCTCTAGAATGGCTATTCCTCTCTGAGGAAGAAGCCTCTTTCTATGCTCTCTATTCTTCCAAATTGTTTGTAAAAAGCTTACTGTACATTTCCTTGCATTGCAAACGTAATCAATATTTGTAACAGCCTTCTGAAAAACAGGTGAAATGATGATGGCCATGTGACTTAACTGTGGGCAGAACTATGTAGAAAACAGTTAAAATGATTTCTCCAATACACAAGCACAATTTCACATGCAATTGCTTATTTAACAAATCTCAAAATAATTTAGATTATATTAATTATTTTTATGTCTCAACTCTACCATTTGCTTGATTATTTTTAATACAATTTTGTTGTGTTCCCTATCCAAACATCTTATGATAATTTATTTGGATTTTTTGTTACAAGCCTAACAGCTTGAGGCCTTTACAAAGCACAGGACCTCTTACATCATCATTTCCTCTCTGTGAAATGGGAACATTTTTGGTCTTAGTTCTCCTCTTTTTTCCTTCATCTTCTCCCTGCTGTTTAATATTTGCAAGCTCTTTGAGGTCTGTTTTTTCTTATCACTGCTCACTCTGTCCTGCTTACCGCTACATGGCATCAGTTGCTAACCTGCTACCTCACCAGGCTCTTTGGTTCTTGCACACACTTTTGCTGTGGAAAGGCTGAGTCATATGCAAACCTTCCTACTTCTTGCTCTGCATAGATTTCATGGCCATTCAAATGGCTGTGCGAACTTCATAAAAATCTATCAGGTCATGAAGACTTCATGACTACAAATTGCTGCTCTCAGAAATAATGATAACTGGCAAATATCTTTAAAAGACCCATGAACTAAATTCTATTTTGTTATTTAAGCTTCAGAGGTAACAGGTAACTTGAACTTTTGTAATGATCCTTCCTCAGAGCTTGGAAGAAATTCCTTCGAACATTTATATTGTTTCAGTCTGTCTTATATTCAGTAAGTTCTCTAATGAAAATTTATGAAGGGCTTTTCACAGACCCCTTAAAACCAGAAGGCTACAATTTACAGCAATACCAGAAAATCTTGGACGTGGATTTTCAAGAGTTCCAGTGTAAACATATGAGAGGTCTGCTGTGGTTGCTAAGCCTTTTTTATGAACACTGGTTAAGCTTTGAAAACCTGATCCTATCCAGCCAAGGTGTGAGCCTCTCTGCTTGATTCCTCTCCTGTCAGTTACAAGGCAATTTGCTTTAGAGACCCTCTGTGTCCAGGAACAGCAGGGAGACAACATGAAAGGTGGATAACCCTTCTATCATCTAAAGCAGGGGTGTCAAACTCATTTTGACCGGGGGCCACATCAGCCTCGCGGTTGCCTTCTAAGGGCTGAATGTAATTTTAGGATTGTATATATACTGTATATATACATATATGTATGTGTGTATATATATACATGTATATATATTGTATAATGTAGGAGTAGTTACATTTATACAGTCCTAAAATTACATTTGGCCCTTTGAAGGCAACCACATGGCTGATGTGGCCCCTGGTGAAAATGAGTTTGACACCTCTGATCTAAAGCATTCTTTGCAGATCTAAAGCCTTCTTTTCTTCTTTGATAGTATGGAGACAATAGTGTTCATGTGCTAACCTGGACAGCTCTGTCAGGTGGGATGAGTTTTTTGCCTCCAAAATAATTTGGTATTTTTGTGCTTGGCTATGTAAAGAAGAAGGCAACGAGAAGGTTACCTCACTCTGGTGCTTTGCTCAGCCCAAGGGGGCTGTGTTACTTGCAGAACATGTCTGGACTCTACTGTAGCTATTCCAGCCCTCGGGGTCTGACCCTCTTGTTCTTAGACCTTCATCATCATGTGGCTTGCTGCTGCACCTGAGACTGGCTGTAATTTTACAGAGCAGCAGATTGCTAGGATTATTGCTTCCTCCTCTCTTCCTACTGCAGTCAGGTCTCTTCTGCAATGGTATTGTTTCCTCAGTTTTAGAAGGCTCCAGGCTGGCTAAGAGGCAGGTGGCACAATCCTCTCCCTTCTGTAGGGAACCTCTTTGATAATAACCCTGGTAAAACAGCGTCTGTTAGGGCTTTTCAGTGGAGAAACATTTGAACAGTGGATCCTGTGATCAGGTTTAGGCACGAAGGAGGCCCTGATTGGATTTAACCTGTTGGAGGTGTTGCAGTTTCTCCTTTTGTTGCTATGAAAAAGCAAGTCAGTGATGGAATATAGGTGCCTTGAGATGCAGGCAATGGCAGAGTAGAATTTCATATTAGACCGAGCACTGACATTCGACCACAGCTACATCAGTTCTGCTTTGGCCCTAGTTCTCCAGCTCTTGATTGCATTGGGCCCTTATTAATGAATGTGTTTTTTTTAAAAAAAATACCAATTCAGTTACTTGTGTGTATGTGTGTGTGTGTGTGTGTGTGTTTTGGAAAAGGTAGGGTTTCTGGTTTTTCCTGTGAGTCATACAGAGGTCTTGGCATTTTAAGCACTACAAGGTTGAATTAGTACTACAAAAGAAGGGGTTTGTGTCTGATTTGCTTATGATGAACTCATTTCTGCTGCATAGAATCTATTTTGCCTGAAACGTTTTTGTTTAAATAGATTAATATTTTAATCTTGTGCTTTGGGTCCTTTTAAACCTGATTCCATTTTGTGCTCCTATTATCCCAATAACAGTTCAATTAGGAGTGGTTAAAAATCGAGATATTTATTTTAATTTCATGCTTATCTTTTGATGGTATATTGCGGTAAATAAGGAACATTTGAACAAAAAAGCCCTAACATTGCAACATGTCTTGTCACATTATACTTACCCTACACCTGATTTCAAATGTAAATTGCACAGCATTTAGCTCTAATGAAAATACTCTAGTGAAGGAAATTGTTAAGATTTTCTGGTGCTCCCCTAGGGGTAATATTAAAACCTCCATTACTAACATCTCACTCTGAGAAGACAAAATGTGCACTGAGAATACAAAAGCTCTGTTGGCATCTAAATGTGTGCCAATTAATTCGCAGTTACAGACCTGCAGATCTGTATGGAAATGTAAAAATAGGACCTGGGAAAGCTATTTAGATCCCTGTATAGCAGGGCTCCTTGACCCTGGATCTCTAGTGTTAGTTTAATCATGGCGTTCTGCTTTCTATTTATTTATATAGTTGCCTCAATGAACAAATTAATAATTATACAGCACATTGACAAACATGCCGAGTAATATTTGCCAGATTTTAAATTAATTTAATTCAAGGGCCACTTCATTTACAGGATTCATAGGCATAGCAAGGAGTAGCTTTTGCTTCATTGCTATTCAGATTACACCAAGATTTTTCATCATTTTTCTCTCCTTTTTATCTCTCTCCCCTCCTTTCACTGAGGAAGACAATTTAACTTGCTTTTCTGAATAGGTAGTTACTTTCAGGCAGGTGGAAGACAAGTAAATGAAAGACAAACAGAAATGTAGATAAATGCATGGGTAAAATACATTTAGAGAGAATAATTTTTATAATGAATAAAAGGAAAACAATTAGGTAGTACTAATGCCTCATCTTTATTTTCCCATTACTTCCAATTTTCAATCTATCTCTTTCTGTTTTCCACTTAAAATTTCCTTTGAAAATTATTTTAATTTCAAATCTGTCTTGTGATTGCATGGAGGAGTGTTTCTGTGTTGAACATCAACAGAAGCGCCATGCTTTGTGGTGTCTGTCAACAGAAACTTGATATTAGGGCCAGCAACTGTCCTGAACTGCAGTATTTGGACTGAAAAATATATGTCCTATGGCAGGCAAGTCAAACTCTTTAGTGAAGAACGTATCTGTTGAGCAGAGGGAAGGAGACGGTCATCAATCTTTAAAAACATCCCCCCTTTTCTGCAACATTGTCAAGTAAAAGGAAATTCACAGAACAATGCTGCTTTTTTTTACTAGTCTTCTATTTCTGTTTCCCATTTGATTATCCTTTTGGAGGAAACAGGACAAATTGGTATGCAAAAAAAGATTTTTTTTTTTTCTTAGGCAGTGGCAGATTTCTATATTGGCCAGTACATAGCAGAGTCCTCTGCTGGAATATAGAGAATCTGAGAGATATTTAATAATTCCTCCCTATTATTTAGAAGAACTTCAATGTTGGGGAAATTAGTACCCCCTCATTACGCTTTTTCTACCTCATGCAATCTATGTTTCCATCTATTTAATTGCAACAACACTCCCTTTGAGATGTTGGCACTTACAGATGCATGTTCAGTTGTAGAGTGAGACCCTCGAAAACTGCTTTCATTCCCTTTCTGGTATCACCTTATTTATACCCAAAATATCCCTTCCTCGGCAAAGGAGATTGCCAGTCTCAGGAGCCTCTCTGCTCAGCAGGCAGAGCAGCATCACGAAGTCTGAGCTACTGTGTCCTCCCACTGTGTCCCTTTGTCATTCTGCCCCTTCGGCAGAAATACTGAACCTGGGTTGGGTACCCAGATCTTTGTTTCTGGGCTCAGCATCTGCTTCACCTGGGTCAGTTGCAAGGTGCATATGAAATAGTCCTGTGAGTCCACAGATGCTCAGTACTTTGTTAAACAGAGATAACTTGGTCAGCTGTGTTTGCTTTCCTACTCTTTTGGTAACTAAATCTGGCCACAGGCACAGCAGAGATTTTAGGGCCTAGATCCTCAAAGGTATGGATCCAATGAAAACCAATGGGAGCTGGGTCCTAAAACCTTTGGAGGAGTGCTGCATAATTATGCTTAACTTCAAAGATGTAGCTAGATAGTGAAACTGAGTCGAATGGAATTTGTCTCATCCAGCTTCCATGAGGAGACTCAAACACATGCAAGTGTAAGTGAGTGAGGCGTCTTGACCTCTGCATGAAGCTGACATGTGGCAGAGGTCCTAGAGAGATCCATGTCCTTCAGCAGCTGGAGGCCAAGCCCGTATTATCTGCTTTGGATGGACTGCATCTAGGCTCCACTGGCTGGATTTGCATGGAGTGTATTGGGAGGTCAGACACCTCACCTGCCTATAGAGTCCTACATGTTGGTGCCTAAAACGAGATCTTCCAGCTGACAGTGAAGCCCACCCTGAATATCTACTGGTAGGCAAAGGCAGCAAGATGAAACTCATTTAGGGACACTAACAATGAGAAAGCAAAATTTAGATGAAACAAGTGAATCAGCTTTTCTCCTCCTGGTTTCACTGACGGCTAAATTTGGAGATGAAAATTCTTTAGGTGATACATGGATCTCTCTGAAAAAGAGCAGTGTCTCAGAAGCCATTTCAGGAGAGACCAGAAGGACTGGAAGTGAATTGTATAGCAACATTTGAACCAAACATTTATTTCTAATTTGCGTGAGGCCGCTTAAAAGGGAGCAGCTAGCAACATGCCAGATAGGTATTATAGAGATAGCAGAGGGCTGTGAAGAAAAATGAAAAATAATTTTTATACTTTTAACATATATTACATTCAGGAAACTTGTGAGTTATCAATGGGTTGTAAGGTTTTTCTTAGAAACAAATAGCTGTGCTTCGTGTAAGACATTAACAGTCTCTCACTCTTATATCTGAACAACTTTTCATAGGTAAAATCACTTTAGCTGGCATGATTATCACTGTTCACTGCTGTATTCAGCATGCTGCTGAATGTGATAATGAGTTATGTCTTTTTTCCATCACTTCAATACAGGTATGCAATTTATTCCGCCAGTAAACACTATTATAATGTAAAATTTATAATATAGTATCTTTCAACGCCAGTCATACTGATGGTTTGAAGGAACTCGAATGTGTCTGTTATGTATCAGAGCAAACAAACCCTACATTAACAACGAAGTTGCTTACTTGACAAAATGGTGCAGCTGCCTTGCTTTGCTTGCTGGTGTGCATATATTAACAGCAACACTGCTTACTGTATTGTCATGGCCCCAAATTCCCTCAGTCTTTCTATACAATCCTCACAGTGTTGTAGGTACCAAAAGAAACAGGCATCGCTATGTCACGTATTTGGCATTTGGAGCATTAGATTTACCTTATAATATCACCACAGCCCAAACCCAAGGTCAGCATAGCTAATGATCCTCTAAGTTGTTAGCCGGATAAACTGTCACATTACTCCTGCACTTTTAAGTAGACAATACAAATAAATACTTTCTGCTGTGTATATGTGTGGGGGTAGCGTTCTTTCTTTCAAGAGCTTTTAGATGATATTCCAAATAATTTCTAATAATTTAAAAGCCTTTTAAAGAACAGGCTCTTCTTCCAATAATTGACAGGCAAGACAATACCAGAGGGGGAGGAGAGGTGGAGAGGGGCGGAGGTGTAGATTGCTCTATATAAAAGCCTATAAATTATGTTGTCAAAATTATAGCAACTTTTTTTTTTTTTTCAAAAGCCTTGGAAGATCACACTCCTCCAGTCCCAGACTCCCAGCTTTTGTTTGTTTTGTGCAACCAACCTAAAACTCCATGTCATGATATCTCTTGGTGGCATTTGCTGAATTCAAAATCAGCCTAGGACCAGGAACCAAAATGTAACAGAAAATATTGTCTCAATTTTTACACAGAACTACAAGAACAAAAATTTTTGGCTGCTGCTGCTGGTACCCATGATGCATAGGTTGCACCTGTGCTATTCTCTTGTTTATTTCCCATTCTTACCCAGATTTTCTTGTGAAAAGTAAGCTGCCTGGAGATTGCACTGTACACTGATGTGATTAGACACTTGACAGTGGGGAAGCCACTGACCATAGGCTCTTCAGTTGGAAATGGTCTCCATTGAGACAAACATTCAGTAACTTGCCCAATATACTGTAAAACTGCTCAGGTTTTGCCAGATTCCTCTCTTACATCTATGATGAAGCTGATTCCACAGCAGGAGTCTCAATGACTCTACATTTCAATTCAGACATCTTCTTGATTATTGGCTTCTCAGTATCTCTTCCAGGCTAGAAAATATCCTGAGAAATTCTCTCTCTTTTTCTCCTCTCTCACTGTCTTGTTAGATGGTTTTGGTCTTGGAGAACAGAAAATCTGTGTCAAGGGTCCATTCAGGAGCAAAATTATACCCTCATTTGTTAATTGTTGCAGTAAACCTGTGAAAAGAATGACGCAGTAGCTGTACCTCCGGTCATTTCACAGTAAAATAATTTGCCCTAGAAGTCAGAAGCTTGAAAATTTAATTAATTTGCTGCTTGAAACATTTTAGTTCCCCCACCTCCCCTGGATATTTATTCTCCACAGCATGCCTAGCTGCAATTAATTTCTGTCTGTAGTCATCATGTCACATAAAGTCTATATAGCTCAAGCTTTTCAGAATTGAAGATGCGTTTTGAACATGACATGAAATATAACCAGATTTTCTGCTTGTTGTCTCATGTGCTGCATCATTTATTTTCTGTCTCCCTTCACAAAACGGCTCTTAGACAATAGAGCTTCTACAAAATCTGTCTGCCCAGCCATCTGTCCGTCTTCTGAATCCCAAACACAGAGCAAAGGTCAGTAGCTTGTGCACTTTTCAGCTTTGGTTCATAGAGAGTGTCTTAGTAAAATGTGAGAGAACAAGCAGCCCTTCAAAAAAGTGCTAAAAAAACAAGCAAATCCCTTCCACAAACAAATGGGAGAGAGTGAGATGCTATTTCAGCTTTCAGTGTTCAACTCTGCAACAGGCATTGCATCCAGTAGTGCTTTATGGCATCTGTCTGATGGAAAGGCTGATTAAAAAGGAAGGGTAAATGCATGCTGTTGTCATCTGGTGTCACTTCAATAAAACAACAATATTATTATTTTTAAAAAACCTTTCTAAGAGTAAACTGTGTGCTTTAAGAAAACATACTACGCATGATCTGCATGACTTGAAAGTCTTGATATTGTTGACAAGTAGATGAATAGACTGCAGTCATTCCTAGTGGCAATATGAGGAAGAATTTGGTCTGGAAACCTGCTGAAGAAAGGAACAGTTCAGCACTCTTTGGAGCAAAGTGAACACCTCTCCTTCCTATCTCGTGTTTGGGCTAAGCAAGCTAAATGCTGGAATGCAGTCCAGCAAGTGTGTCCAGGCAGGTGGCAGGTACAGGTTGTATTCCTACAATGATGGTCATGCTCTTGGTCCAACCCCAGCTGCTGTGATAGAATTTGGCTTGGTAGGGCCAGGTGTTTGGGATCTTGGGTGAATCACTTGTTATGCCTCAGCTTCCCCATTGGTCAGCTGGAGATTATGGTGATGAATATGTAATTTTTAAAGTACTTTGAGATCTTTAGAAACAAGATCTGATTTCCTTTTGTGCTTTTAAATCAAGCACAGAAATTGTATTATAAATAAATAGTATTTCTCACCACTGATACACCTGTGCGCGCACACACATACGCATATACATGTGCTGTTTCTGGGACTACAAAGAATGTTTTTTATCTACAATTTTTGAGCATTGTGTCTCAGGTTGCTTCCATGCTGACCCAGAACTTGTAAGAGCATGGTCTATGCACAGACATGGTGTGTATAATCCCTTATCTGTAATGGTAAATAAATCCCATATTTTTGGTCAAAGCTGTGGATGCTTTTCAAGCTGCTTCTAACAGTGATCCTAATCACCTAAAGGTAACTTTCAGCAATGATCTTGATCTGATGGTCATGTGCTAATTTCTGATTGGTCTGCTGTTGTCCAATCTATCAGTCTTCTAAGGGCAGGCAATAGGCTGTGTTTCATCTTTGCTACTGTCCCATCTACCTGCTCTATTTTACACCCCTGATGACAGGGGGTACTGCCGAGATTAATGGGATTTAAGTATGTGCATTATTTGTGTATATATTTAAATGTACACAGTGTTTCAAAGCTAAACGATGCCATGACAGGTGAAACCAGTGCCTGGCATGTAACTGAGAAACTGGTCTTGAATGGTATTGAATTTCTGGCCAATTCTGAACGTTCCTTTTTCAGGTGTGGCAGAGCTGATGTTGATGTTCCTGACACATGGGATGCAGGTGTCATTTGTTTTCCTCTTAGTCTTGCCCACAACCTAGCTCAGCCTGGAGGCTGTCGCCAGTGTAAACTAGAGAAACATTATTTTAATTTTTTCCTAAGGTTTCTCCATCTCATGCTCCCTGTAAGCCAAAGCAGTCCTTAGTTGCCACTTTGGAACAGAATCAAAATCACATTGTGACTCATCCAAGAATCAGACATGGAACTTTAAAGCCTGTTCTTGTCTGCTCAAGTGCCAAGATTACAAAACATGGTATTTCTAAAATACATAAACATATTAAAATTTTTTTTCAGTATCTCAAGAATCACTGTTATCTGAAACAAGAGTTTGCCATCAATACGTGAAGAATGCTAACTTTCAATTCATCAGGTGGTTCACCCCTCTCAACAAAGTGTCATGAGTATCTGCAAATAATGGATTGTGATCAAGAAAACACTTCTTTTGTAATAAGAGTGCTTCTAACATGATGCTATAATCATATGTGCAGGGTTACCAAATAATTTGCCTTTGCAATAACTTTATGACAGTAAGTACCAAAGGAGTAACAATTTGTGTCTGCTACGCATTGTAAGCTGTTGTCAAACAGATAACCTCTCTACATGTTCAGAACCAGCATCTCCTGCTGTTCAACTCTATGGACAATGGGGTTTTAATCACTGAGGCACTTACAGTAGAATATAGGTTCAGACTGTGCATGGAGGTGCCCTAGTACGGGTAGAAAGGCAGTAACTGCTCTCTGAATAGCACTTACACTATATTAGCTACTGGAGGCAAGTGGTTTCTTTTTTCTTTTTCTGTTGCAAGAACATCACTTTTCTGTGCCATAAATCCTGTTCTTGATTTATACTTTGATGCTTCATTCAATTTTTTTTATTTTCAATATATTTCTTAAAGAAACCAATTTTAAGTTATTTTCTTGTCACTGGAGATGGAGAAATGTGAGTTAACTCTCACCCATTAGCTCCGAAATAAATAAGGTCTTCCATCAGAAATAATAAAGAGTCGAACTCGATGCCACATTAAATCACTTGAAAGCTTTCGAAACGATTAACCAGCAGGGCGAGCTGTTTCATTAGTAAGAATCACCTGCTGGTCAGGACGAGAAGAGGACTTCTACATTTCTCTTCTTTAGATTAGAAATTTACAAACAAGATAAATCCGAAGAAACACTACAGGCTGGAATAAGATTATAAACACCTTGAGGCTCCACTAGTAAGAAGTCACTGTTTGTTGCTCAATAAAAAGCTTTTGTTACAACTATATTTATGCTATTTACCAAATAGGAGGTAAACACAGAGGATTCCAATAATTAATCCTCTTGCCTGGATTATGCCCCCTTTGCCCATTGCCTGGTTGGCAGTTCATTTAACTTCTTGGCAAGAACTGGAGCACAAGCTTGGCTGGGTGCAGTAGAGCCTGTAAGTAGATACTTACAGCTTTCTGGAGCCAAATGTCTTTCCAACAGTATCAGGAAAGCAAGTCACAGGTGTAAAAGCCCCAGAAACCTTGACTGGAGCAACCATATCTGCCAGTCCTTCCTTCAGATGCATTGGCAGTGGAGACAATTCAGCCTTGGATTAGAGATTCAGGTCTTCAGTTCTTGTGAACCAGAGGGGAAAAATTACTATGCATTAGGACCAGTGGTGACTGACAAGGCAAAGTATACATTGAGAAAGCATACCTGATGGTTCAGAGGATGAGAGTCATGCAGCCCAGCTCCAAGAAATGTCAGTTCACTTCCTTAACCGGTGCATGTATCACACACCTAGATTTGGATTTCGTATAGCGATCAGCAGGCTCTTGCCACTTGCATTTGGCTTTCATTGTTAATATGATGGGCTTTTTTAATACATGGGACTGATACCCACTCACTCAAGGCTACACTCCATGTGCCTGTGAAATGCCAACCAAAATTTTCATTTGGTAAAGAGCTTCGCAAGATGCACAAGGTATATTTTCAGTTGAACTGGAAGGAGAAGGGTCTTCAGGCGTAGCTATGAGAAGGAAGGTATGGATACATCCCTCTCTGCTACCTTGCTTCCCCCATGTGGTGGGTTGGCTTGGGACTACCAGGAACTTTAGCACAAGCACAACCTTGGGGCAGGATTCTGACATGGGAGCTGCACTGGAACTGTTCATGAAACCCATTTTTTTCAAGAGTCAATGTTTAGCCCCTTCTAACCTACATCTGCAAATCCAGTGTGATTCAGTAATCCTTCTTGTTATCACTGAGTCACAGTAGGCTGATAGCCATACCACTGTGGTCAACAGAACACATGGGCATTGAAGCTGTATCTTGATTTCTTTAAGAATTTTCTAAATTTTCAGAAGCAAATGCTTTTAATTAACTTTTAGATACTTCTAAAAACATCACCCTTTGGAATTAACTTGTGGGTGTCTGTTGCAGCTAGATAAATATAATTCTTCAAATACATTACTGAGTGAAGATTGCCATGTTTCATTTAATTTATTAAGTAATTTTTTACTTTGCAGTTTTCAGCCAGCTCTGTGGCTGGTAAAATGAGGTTTAATGGATAAATTAACTGCTGGATGATAACAATATTCATTAAGGGTCAGATTCTTTAGCCATTGTTCATATCAAGTAGGACCTTTGCTATGTGAGTCACCAAATCACCCAGGTTTAGCTGTGCATTGGAGTCTCATCCAGTCTACTGGCAGCTAGTCTGGGGCTCATGAACTTTCCTAGTGCTCACTTATGTCTGGCTACATTTGCTGGCTATATCCTGACTGCATTTTAAAATGAAGGATGACCTCTTCCATCCCCTGATAGTCCAGGATAAGAGAAATTGAACAGTATATAAGCCACGAGGACTAATGTTTCCAGAACAACTTACTGACAGCCAGTATTTTACATTTTGGAGGTGAAGGACTGTCAAATATTGAACATTATAAAACAAGTTTTCATATCTCATTAAAAAAAATTTCAGAAGGGGAATACATTCCATTTTCCCTCTTTTTTTTGTGATGCAGAATTTCAGATTCATTAAATTAATTGAAGAATTATTGTCTGTTTTCTTTATGATAGTTTTATAAAAGATTTTGTTTTTACATATTAATCTTTTTTTCCAAGTAGTTCTCATGATACAGTTTCATCTCAGATGATCAACATTATAGTTATCACCTAAAGTTTAGCTTCAGCAATGGTACCAATATAGAACATTACATTTTGAATGCTCACTTTAAATTATAATCATTTTGACAGCTGTACTGCTTAACATTATCTGAGGAAAGCAAACATATAGGGTATTCAAGTGTGAATGTTGATGTTTTTCAGTCCAGTCATTTAAAAAATAAGCTTTTTCTCAAGCAGAAACAGAACTGGTTTGCCATATATTCTATATTGAATCCCTTTGCTTAGTTATATAGCACAGGCTGGTCTCCTATCAAGGTACCTGTCATGGAGGCATCCCAAATATAAGTTAAGGCGGACTAGCACTCTGATAACATAAGATAAACGTTCGGATATTAGGTTAGGAAATTATTTGGGGTGCAGCGAAATAAGAATGAGGATCCACAGCATGCATACACGCACTCACAAGAAAACAAACCAGAGCCCCCTCTGCCCCGTTTTGCCCATAATAGATAAACACTAGCATACTGCGGCCAGGACTTAACTCATCTGCCCCAGACGAGGAAGGCACACTTGCCTACCAGGCAAGGACTTATTCAAGCATATATTCAGTATTTATCACTCACCCACACGCAGAGGTGAGGCGCTCCCAATCCCAGGAGGTTACCTCAGACGGCTTCTCCATCTAAGGGGAGGGACTCTGGCAGCATGGCAGATCCGCAGCTCCAAGGAGACCACACAAAGGGAGTCACCGGCGGGAACCCCATTTATAGTCTGCTCAGATCTGGCTGTGGGCATTCCAGAAGCTTCTCTACACCCCACCCCCTCGAGTGTGGGCCTTCGAGAAGCTTCTCAGCTTCTCTGGGCTGTGGGCGCTCGTGGCCCCTCCTCTGCTAACGACCCTGCCCACCGACTCTGGGTCTCCACAAAGAGCCATTGGCTGCCCCATTGGAGGCCCCAGTTCTGAGAGGAGCATGTGCAGCTACCAGTGCAACTGCCACACCAGTTCTCAGGGCGTGTGGGGGGAGGAAAGTGCAACTGCCAACACAATCCACCCCATGACCACAGTCATGATCTGACAGACCACTTTGGAGTGGTGGTGCAGTCACCTCTTGCCTCCAAAGTCAAAGGGGGCATTCTGTTGGTGAGTTTTAATGCCCACTGTGGATCACCATACCTTATGTGTCACCTCCTTATTATCATTATCATCACAAATCAACCTGCTAATAAACAATAGAACAGTGCAAATTACAACAATTACAGTTATTAACAAATATTGGAGGAGGCTGGTTAGCCATCCTGATGAAGAAAACAAATACAGTGAAAGTTCTTATTAGTTAGTCCCCAGTATGGCAACAATTGCCCCGTGTCCTCTGTTATTTGTCCTTGTAGTGGTTCTTGTGATGGCACCCAGATGCTCAGGATGTAGACACAGCTTCCACTATACACCTTTTCCTTCAACAGGATCAAGTGTAATATGGCCTGGCTTTGGACAGTCATTCTATTTAGGGAGCCTACGCAACATCATGCATAGAGTTCATATAGTGTACAGATGACAAGCCAGCATTACAAAAACTCTAAAAGCACATTACAGGTAACAGGGTTCTGTTAAGACCAACTGCTTACACACGCAGGCACTAATCTTCCTTAATGATGTCGCCCTGGCGTGACTCTCATTCCAAAGACTGACTTTAACCACCACCCAGTTTCAGCTGGAGCTTCTTCCACCCCGTCCCTATGTTGGAGCAGTCAGGATTGTTCATGCTTTCTGTGCCATCTCCTCAAGGAGAGGGGGCAGTGACCCTTTGTCTGTTAGCAGCCTCTCAAGGCAAGATGCCCTGATTTTGGAGAAAAGCAAATTGTGCTTTGTCTTCCTCCCTTGGAGGGGAATCACGAAAAACATATCTTTGTTAATCACCACTGCTCATCAGACACAGGAAGAATGGGTGTGGCTGATAATCTTTTTTTTCAAGATCATTAATGACCTCCATAATGCCTCATTTTGTTGCATTCAGCAGGAGATATTAGGAGTGCAGGTTATTTAAATAGCAGCAAAGCAGGAGCAAGTTGTAAAACCTTAATATTAGCAGCTCCCTTAGGCTGCAACAGTGCAGAGGTATATTGCAAGGTCCTAATGGCAGCTCCCTCTGCCCCGCGGCTCTCAAATTCTAAGCACCCTTATCAGCTACTAAGCGGGCTGAGCGGTCCAGATCCCAAGCCGCGGCTTCTACTTTTTTAACTCTACCTCGGTGGGGCGGTGCTCGCGAGGCCGGGCGCCACAGGCGGCTCCGCTCCGCGATCGCGGAGTGGGGGACGCTCGAGACTCGTTTTCTCTGTGTGACCTCCCGGGTCCCATACCCACATGGTACCCAAGTTGTGTAAGATTTCAGCCCAGATGAATGCAGGTGCAGGAGGATTTCGGGGGTTCTGCTTACTAAGGTCGATGTCCTCCTGGATTCTCTCCCTGAGGGACTGGACATGTATCTTTAAGGCGTTCGGCAGCTCAAGCAGCTGAAGGTGGGTCGGATTTACCCGCGCAGCCATGGAGAGGGGAAGTCCCTGTAACCCTGTCTCAGACCCCTGAGCGCCCTCGACTAGCTCCGGCAACCCTTCTACACTAATGGTGTCGGTCTTTCCATCTTCCTCAGTAGGGGGGGAGCTGCCTGGGGGGAGACTCGCAGCCTGTTCTCCAAACTGTTTTGTTCCCATCTCATTCCCGGGGTCGGGGAAGAAGCCGCCCGGACTATCACTTAGAAACATACCAAGTTCCCAAAAGCCCGCAACTTCCTCATTCTGGTCAACCCCCAGAAGTGGAACATGATAAACATATTCAGTTTGTATCTCGCCCGGCTCGTGTGAGAATTTAGATTGCAAGTCGCCGAGTTCAGGTTCCCGAGGCGCCGCGGAGCCGCCCGGATAAATCCGTCTCGCGGCGGGATTTCCACCCCGTGGTCCCGTACGGGTCTCAGTTCTAATGAGAGGACGCACATACTTTGTCTCCACCTCCTCATCAGCACTCTTTTCAGAATCTCCCCAGATATCTCCGTCCCAGTCCTCGGTTACACATCGGTGCCCCCGGCTCGCAATAACTTCCCGAATTCGGGAAGCCCTAGGCGGGGGACTTGCCTGGGTTAACGAACATCATCTCCTTTAACAAACGCGTGCGCTCTTCCTCCCGTAGCGATTCCGCCCTCAACCACTTTATTTCTAACAAATCCAACCTCCTTCTCAGACGATCTCTTTCCAGTTGCCTCTTATCCAACCTTCTTGACTGGTCCTGTGTTTGCTTAAGGCATTCGCGCAGGACAAACAGTAGCACACACGCGGCAACACAGAACACAGCGCACGCGGCGACGATAATTTCGGGACCGAACCACCTCGCTTCAGCCCGGATGCAGGCAGCCGCGGGAGGATTATTACAGCTGTAACCCCGAAATAATTCCATTTTTAATACCCTGCTCGCTGCGCCATTTAAATGTCATGGAGGCATCCCAAATATAAGTTAAGGCGGACTAGCACTCCGATAACATAAGATAAACGTTCGGATATTAGGTTAGGAAATTACTTGGGGTGCAGCGAAATAAGAATGAGGATCCACAGCGTGCATACATGCACTCACAAGAAAACAAACCAGAGCCCCCTCTGCCCCGTTTTGCCCATAATAGATAAACACTAGCCTACTGCGGCCAGGACTTAACTCATCTGCCCCAGACGAGGAAGGCACACTTGCCTACCAGGCAAGGACTTATTCAAGCATATATTCAGTATTTATCACTCACCCACATGCGGAGGTGAGGCGCTCCCAATCCCGGGAGGTTACCTCAGACGGCTTCTCCATCTAAGGGGAGGGACTCCGGCAGCATGGCAGACCTGCAGCTCCGAGGAGACCACACAAAGGGGGTCTCCGGCGGGAACCCCATTTATAGCCTGCTCAGATCTGGCTGTGGGCATTCCAGAAGCTTCTCGGCTTCTCTACACCCCACCCCCTTGAGTGTGGGCCTTTGAGAAGCTTCTCAGCTTCTCTGGGCTGTGGGCACTCTTGGCCCTTCCTCTGCTGATGACTCTGCCCACCGACTCTGGGTCTCCACAAAGAGCCATTAGCTGCCCCATTGAAGGCCCCAGTTCTGAGAGGGGGATGTGCAACTGCCACACCAGTTCTCAGGGCGTGGCGGGGAGGAAAGTGCAACTGCCAACACAGTACCATATAAGGAGTACTTATATACTTATATAAGGTACTATGGCAATTCAGAATTCACTTTGTGTTATGGCAGTGAAACCTCTGTAGTGCATATGACTTTTGAAGAGAGCAAATGAAAGGAAACAACACTTTTCATGAGTCATACAACGGTTGTGTTATTGTGCTAGCTGAGATCGAGTTGATGCTTCTGAATACACTGAGGCGCGTTGTGCCTTCCTGGTTTAAAAAAAAAAAATCACCTGAAAGGCATGTAGCATAAACACTGAGAGATTTCTGACTCTCTAGGTGAAGCTGCTGATATACCAAATTTTATTAACTGTGTTGTTTTTGACAGGTGCCTCATACATATGGGCTGATAAAATCTAGTCCAGGTTATTGACTGGGAATTGTTTTGCCTCCAAAGAAATTTACAGGACTGAAGCCAATACTTTGAGAGATTTCTCTGCCCAGTTTGTTCCTTTGAGGCTACTCAGGTGGCTGAGAGAAAAAATACACGGCTTCTAGGACCAGCAGAGAGCTGAGAAAGAGTCTGTTTTCCAAGTGTGCCTCTCAAGGAGTGACCCATGATCTTGGCTTTGGGAAGCACTGAATATGTGCTGCCAGGTTTGTTTTAGTGGCACATGGCTGGTTTTTGAAGTTACTGCTTGCTGGGACCCTTGGATGCTTTTAAGCAGACCCATACTTAGCTGCCACAGTCCACAGTGTCTTTCCATCTCTGGAGGCTCATCTTTGACCATCTGTTTTTGAGGGATGAAAACTACTTTCAGTTCCCTATTTCATTGTCTGCTAAAATCAGAGGAATTAGTAGAGTGCTATAAAATTGGAAATTTGGACTTTTCCATCTCTAAAGAGGGTGATTTCTATTTTCTTCTACGAGGGAAGGCAACATTTGCAGCTGAGTCCTGGAAAACGCCAGTTCTAATCAAAGGTGCTGTGAGGCACTAATGCAGGGAGCAACTAGTTTCTAGAACAGCATGAAGGATGGAAAACAAGACAACAGTGCCAACAGAAGTTGTTTCAGTCACGCCTTGAAGATGCGAGGGTTTCTGGTTTCTTAACTGCCTTGTAAATGCAGCAGGAAGAGTGATTTATGGACTTAGTGCTCAGGCTCTGTAATACCTAATGCCAAATATTGAAGTCTCCTATGTTTCAAGCATTCATACTGCTTTATACATGCTTCATACAAGCATTCATGCATAAAGGGCAAGGGATAACAACACTTTCTAAACATTAGGGACATGTAGTAATAAAGCTTCAATTTTCCTTGTTTCTGAAACAATTGATCCAGCCTTATACATCTATCTGGATTTTCAGAGATTGAATTATCCTTTGTACTATGCACCACTATTATTTTCCACTGGATTCTTTCCACTGTAGAAAATTCAGTGTATTTACCTCTTTGCATCACTACAGTTTGTGAAATATGTGCCCGGATTGGTGAGCTCTGAGCCTGATTTTCTGCTCCATTATACTGTTTTTCATGCCTTTTGCCTCTATTAGCTTCAATAGCACGTAGATTCATGGGCTTTAGTTAAATGAACAAATTCAGTTTTTGAACACATGCTTGTATTTTGAAAAAGGCTGTGGTATTACCTTGGATGAAGGTGAGTGTCACTGAAAAAAGACATGGCGCAGGAAGCTGGATCTTTGACATAACAGTGTGAAGAAAACAGTCCTTTGGCTGTTGATATTAAATCAATGTTACTTGGTCCTTTGCACCACTGTCCATCTCTAGATGCAGGTCTGAGGTGAGATAAATCAGGAGGGCTGGTGAGCACCTTTGCTGGAGCTGACAGTTGTCTGAATAAATCTTTATTGGAAACAAATGCCTTAACTTACTGGTGGCCTTGACTTACTCATTGTAACACACAGCTTGGCTATTGCATAATCATATCCTTAGAAATTTGTTGGCTCAAATTGTAAAGGAAACTGTTATCTTTTAATTTGTTATTTTTGTTATGGTAAAGGCAACAAAACATTGTTTAAATGGAGTACCTCAGTGATCCAAAAAATAAATTAATTTCTTGCAGAAATGCCTCTCTGTCTAATGCCTCCAGAATGAATAGGCTTCTGTTTCTTGATGCAAGCTGTTGCTTTCTTGTAGAGGAGCTATTGCTCTATCAGAAATCATGCCTAAGCCTATTATTCCAAGGAGACAATTTTGTTATAAAGAAGTGATTTGTTATTTTAAAGCCTTGGTGAATAAACATATAAAAAAGGGTTCATTTGAAGACATGGCAATAATTCTGGGTAGAAATCTATGATGCTAGTTTACTTCATTTTGTTTTAGAGAAGGGGACAGAATGTGGTATGAGCAGCAAATCTATACAAAGTCATTTGTCAAGCTCAGATGGCATCGGTGTGTTGCCCTTGAAAGCAGACTGCTTCACCTCCTACATACTCTGATATGGAGTGAGAAGCTGCTGTTTTAAATCTAAAACGTTGAGAAAGGCACTGTGCAAACAGCTAGCACTAGCTTTAGTGAAAATTCAGGAATGTGCTGAGACAGGAATAGAGCATATACAAATTATTTTGACTGTGTCACAGAAAAGTAGGTTTCCTTTTATCGATGTGCTACAAGAATTTACTCCTTTTTCATAATCTCATTGAAGATCTTGGACACTGTAAGGTACTTAGTCAATAGATGGCAGCAAGTCAAGGGAAACAGAAAGAGCTTCTTCAAATACATGGCAGATAAAACTAACACTAGAGGCAATGTAGGCCCACTGATGAATGAGGTGGGTGCCCTAGTGACAGAAGATATGGAGAAGGCAGAGTTACTGAATGCCTTCTTTGTCTTTGTCTACACTGCCAGAGGCTGTCCTGAGGAGCCCCGTACCCCTGAGGCCCCAGAGGAGGTCAGGACAATGGAGGAGTTTGTCTCAGTTGATGAGGACTGGGTTAGGGAGCAATTAAGCAATCTGGACATCCATAAATCCATGGGTCCAGATGGGATGCACTGCGGGTGCTGAGGGAGCTAGCTGAAGTCATTGCTAGGCCACTCTCTGTCATCTTTGCCAAGTCGTGGGAAACGGGAGAGGTGCCTGAGGACTGGAGGAAAGCAAATGTCACTCCAGTCTTCAAAAAGGGCAAGAAGGAGGACCCGGGTAACTATAGACCAGTCAGTCTCACCTCCATCCCTGGAAAGGTGATGGAACAACTTATCCTTGATGCCATCTCAAGGCATATCAAGGATAAGAGGGTCATCAGGGGCAGTCAGCATGGCTTCACCAAGGGGAAGTCATGCTTCACCAACCTCATAGCCTTTTATGAGGACATAACGAGGTGGATAGATGATGGCAAAGCAGTGGATGTGGTCTATCTTGATTTCAGTAAAGCATTTGACACAGTCTCCCACAGCATCCTCACGGCAAAACTGAGGAAGGGTGGTCTGGATGATTGGGTAGTGAGATGGACTGTGAACTGGCTGAAGGAGAGAATCCAGAGAGTTGTGGTCAATGGGGCAGAGTCTAGTTGGAGGCCTATATCTAGTGGAGTGCCTCAAGGGTCAGTACTGGGACCAGTACTATTCAATATATTAATCAATGACTTGGATGAGGGAATTGAGTGTACTATCAGCAAGTTGCTGATGTCACCAAACTGGGAGGAGTGACTGACATGCCAGAAGGCTGTGCTGACATCCAGCGAGACCTGGACAGGCTGGAGAGTTAGATGGGGAAAAATTTAATGAAATACAACAAGGGCAAGTGTAGAGTCTTGCATCTGGGCAGGAACAACCCCAGGTTCCAGTATAAGTTGGGGAACAACCTGTTAGAGAGCAGTGTAGGGGAAAGGGACCTGCGGGTCCTGGTGGACAGCAGGATGACCATGAGCCAGCACTGTGCCCTTGTGGCCAAGAAGGCCAATGGCATCCTGGGGTGTATTAGAAGGGGTGTGGTTAGTAGGTTGAGAGAGGTTCTCCTTCCCCTCTACTCTGCCCTGGTGAGACCGCATCTGGATTATTGCATCCAGTTCTGGGCCGCTTCAGTTCAAGAAGGACAGGGAACTGCTGGAGAGAGTCCAGCGCAGAGCCACAAAGATGATTAAGGGAGTGGAGCATCTCCCTTATGAGGAAAGGCTGAGGGAGCTGGGTCTCTTTAGCCTGGAGAAGAGGAGACTGAGGGGTGACCTCATTAATGTTTCTAAATATGTAAAGAGTGAGTGTCAGGAGGATGGAGCCAGGCTCTTCTCAGTGACAACCAATGATAGGACAAGAGGCAATGGATACAAGCTGGAACACAGGAAGTTCCACTTAAATATGAGAAGAAACTTCTTCACAGTGAGGATGACAGAGCACTGGAACAGGCTGCCCAGGGAGGTTGTGGAGTCTCCTCTGGAGACATTCAAAACCCGCCTGGATGCCTTCCTGTGTAACCTCACTTAAGTGTTCCTGCTCTGGCAGGGGGATTGGACTAGATGATCTTTTGAGGTCTCTTCCAATCCCTAACATTCTGTGATTCTGTGATTTAGCGTGACTACTGCCTCTTTTGGACAATACTCAGAACACAATCAATGCTCCCCTTCCTCTTTAAAGTAAATACCTTCTTCTTTGCAATTTTAAAGGCTGCAATGAGATGTGTAAACCAATGACAATTATTCATGTGTTTCATCAAACAAATATACTGTGGCAGATACTTAGTGTGTCTGTTTTTAAAAAAGTAACGTTATAGTTTAACCTCCGTGTTTCTTCAGCCCAACAGATACAAACTCTTTTCACTGGGATTCGGAGTGATAAGAGTTGGTGATTTCCCAAGGAAATGCTTTATCCAGGCATAGCAGATGCTAGAGGGGAACTCCTTCTACAGCGTACACAGTTCCACCCTAATGACCTTATGTCTCGTAATGACAGTGAGTGAAACTGGCAGGAGGCCAAAGCTGGTAACATGAATTTAGTGAGTGAAGAAAAGAGCAATAGTTAAGTACGAGAGCTGACAATAAAGTTACCCACAGACATATTCCTTCCAGGAACTGTAGTAAAAGCTCATTATATTATCCAAACTGACCACACTTCCCAAAAGGTGTTTTCATCTACTAGTTCAGTGTAGGAGCTTCAACACCAAGGGCTTTCTGCAGTCATAGTCTTGGCTTTTAAACTTATCTCTCACGCAGCCTTTAAAATGAATGAGAAGATCTCTCAATGAAATCTGTAGGAATCTGTAAAACAAACCAGTACACGACCCACTACTGAGTCATTCTCCTCTGTAATCTTTACTTCTCCCTAATATTCCAATACGACTGTCTTAGAGCAAGAAATTCCTGTGAAGGAAGAGGACTGAAGGGCATATTGGTTTTGTTATTAATCTCTTGAAAAGCTAATTGTGATTACAATGCAAAATAATTATTTCCTCAGTGGTATTGCAACATCAAGCAACCTGTGAATCATTGCCAAACCTTGAAATGCACTAGGACTACCTCTATGCTGAGTGAGTAGTGTTGTTCTGCTTTGAGCTGATACGTGCTTGTTAATTACACTGTCAGTATTGACATCTTTGAATATTCTTATAGAAAGTTAAGATTGATTTGAGAAAGGATAGATAATGTTCTCACATTCTAGAATGAAAGACATGATGATAAAACCTTGAGTTTTATGGTTTATTTAGTAAAAGTACATTTATGTAAAAGAAGTCTGAAAAGTAAGTATGTTTTACATCTTCATTTTATCATACGTATGTATCTTGCTTTATAGCTATTCTAAGGTTTCAATACTTTAAAGATTTATAAAGCCAAGAGATGTAAAGGGCATTTGAAAACAGAATCAGTTTTTTCTTACATACCTAGAGTAGCAGCATTTAATCTGAAGATCTCAAGGCATATCTTTAAATGTTAACCAGCATAGGATTTTTCTGAGGAGAATAACTATTAACATGTTTATATGATTGATGAATAAACCAGGAACACATGTCTATAACAGAGCTGGGAACAGAGTAACAACTCATGTTTGGCCAACTCGATAAACCTTGATGATGAAATGTCTGGTTTGGTAGATGAGGGGAAAGCAATAGATATTGTCTGCCTTGACTTCAATAAAGCTTTCAGCACTGTCTCCTATAAGATCCTTATAGACAGCCTGATGAATTATGGGCTTGATGAGCAAACAAAGTGGATTATAAAGTGGCTGAGTGAGTGGATGGAGCCAGAGAGTGGCGATCAGTGGCATAAAGTTGGAGGACAGTAACCACCAGAGTGTCCCAGGGGTTCCCATTTGGTACAGTCCTGTTTAACATCTTTGTTAATGATCTGGATGATGGGGCAGAATGTACCCTCAGCAAGTGTGAGGATGACACAAAACTGGGAAGAGTGGCTGATACGCCAGAAGGTCCTGCTGCCACCCAGAGGGACCTTGACAGGGTGGAGAAATATGCTGACAGGAACCGCATGAAGCTCAACAAGGAGAAGTCCAAAGTCCTGCACCTGGAGCAGAACAACACCAGGCACCAGTATATGTTGGGGGCTGCCCAGATGGCAAGCAGCTTGGCAGAAAAGGACTGGAAGGTCCTGGTGGGCTTGAAGTTGAACATCAGCCAGCAAGTCCTTTCTGCAAAGAAGACTAATGGTTTCCTGGGCTGCATGAGGTGAAGTATTGCCAGCAGGTTGAGGGAGGTGATACTTCTCTCTGTCAGCACTGGTTGGGTCACACCTGGGGTTCTGTGTCCAGCTCTGGGCTCCCCAGTACAAGACAGACATGAGCATACTGAAGGGAATCCAATGGAGGGCCACAATGATGATTAAGGTACTGGAGGACCTGTCCTAAGAGGACAGGCTGAGAGAGCTGATACTGTTCAGCCTGGAGAAAAGAAGGCTCCGGGGATCTCATCAGTGTGTATAAATACCTGGGAGGAGGGTGCAAACAGGGTAGAGCCAAGCTCTTTTCAGTGTTGCCCAGTGGTGCCCAGTGGCAGGACCAGAGGCAATGGGCACAAACTGGAATACGGAAGGTTCCCTTTGAACACCAGGAAACACTTTTTACCACACTAAAAGGGTAACCAAGCCCTGGCACAGGTTGTCCAAGGAGATTGTGGAGTCTTTATCCTTGGAGATACTCAAAAGCTGTCTGCATGTGGCCCTGGGCAGCTGGCTATAGGTGGCCCTGCTTCAGCAGGAGGGTTGGACCAGATGATCTCCAGAAGTGCTTTCCAACCTCAATCATTCTTTGATTCTAACTAGGATTCTTTACTCAGCCTTCCAATTTCTAAGAGCAAATAGTCTGTAAGATCCATATTAACCTAGATATATTATTTTCTGTGCTGTGTTTCCATGTTTTTTACTCTATGTATGTTCTGAAGTAAACTATATTATTTAGAATATATTTTTTTCTTCTCAATTTTATACTGTTTCTTCTTTGCACTTCAAGCTTCTCCATTGGTTTCCTTCATTACCTCCCTTCTCCCTCCATTTGGATGGATTCATTTACCCTATCTTGATATTTTCAGGCTGTTGAAGGTGTTCCTTCTGTCTTCCATTTTCACTCCTCTCCTACACATAAGTCTAAATCCCACATTTACCATCACAACTGTGTGCTTCCTTTTCTTCGTTCAACAGCAGAGTTTATATTTCCAACCCATCCCTCCCTCTATCCCACTTCAGTTCCCCCATCCCTGCTATTAAGTCTCCTTGATGTTTTTCCAAAGTTTTGCTCATGTCTCCTTCTGCCCCTTATGCGTAAAGATGGAGTATCTTCTAAACCAAATCACTCAGCCCAGCTTTGTCAACAAAAAAGATTTCAGAATAAATAACTTAAAAATAAATAAAGGCATATATTCTCACAGTAGCACAGGCATGGAGTGTAGGAAAGGTTATGCTATTATGATTATATTGAAAAATACAGCTTGTCTCTGGCAGTGTCAACATGTCTGGTTGCTTCAACCTCTCTCATATCATGCTGGCAGCTTCATCTCCTGGCATGCTATGGAACACCTCTGGCTTCTACTGTCAGCCTGGGAGAAAGAGGGACGCTTAACGTGAGCCGTATGGCTCTGCTTTGCCAGCTGGAGTTCAAATGTCCCCTTCACTCATCCCTTAGGACATGTTTTTTGTTGTGGTTGCTGACATGGCACAGTGCAAATTTATCTATTTAATTCTATCTTTGATATTTGGAGCCCATTCCCATCTACAGGCTGCTTTTCTCTGTTCTGAAGACACTTCGCTAAAGCCTCAGAGAGGAGTGTAAACAGAGGTCTTCAGAGGAGTGTAAACTGAGGTCTCCTCCTCGCCCTGGGGGATAGTTTTAAGATAATTTGGGGATTCTGCCCTGTGTGAATTTGGGCTTTTTGTTATTCTCATCTCTCTCTCTCTTTTTCAAATGCTGAGTCAATGCTTAATCAAGCACCAATTCTGTGAAAACTAACAGGCATGAAGCACATGTGTCGGCTAATAGTGTGCACAAGTAAGGATGCCCTTGAGTTTTGCTAGGGTCGGAGACCAATTTAAGAGTAATCTTACTGACCACTGGATGTCACTGCGACACTGCAGGAATGAAAATTAAGGCAAGGATTTTCAAAAGCATTCAGAGGATTTAAGAGGATGAGTCCTTACGACCATCATTTCAACTTAAAAGCCATCCTATTAAGGCTTCTGGGAATATCCCTGAAATGATTTGGGAGCCAACATCCCACTGGTGTACAGTGAGCTTTAATTTTGAGAGTTAGGCTTTCTAGCCTATCAAAAAAGTGTATTAATTAGTGTCATACCAAAAAGTCGTGTGTTTCTCAGAAAGGGAACTCCCAAAAGGGGCTGTGGTTGCACTGTTTTCTGTCATTGTTATAGTAAAGATTTTGATGACAAATTAAATTATATTTGATTGTTCAAATAAAAAAAATGCGGGACTGAAGGAGATTTCAAGAGCTCAGATGATGTCCCTCACCTTGGAGCTGGAATCAGATAATGTCGATACTAATCTAATTTGGTCTTAACAGCTGCAGTGATTTCATAACCTCATTCAGAAAAGAAACTTGCTGTAACTTTCAGATCATGGTTTCCAAACTCTTTCTATTCTTGTTCTTCCCCTTTACAGAGATGCAAAGAAAGCAAATTAAGAGTCGTAAGGACATTTAATGCCAAATAAAATCACCTAGGAAGACATAAAATAGCTGTATTATGTGATATTTTAAAAAAAGTGAATTCTACTAAGTAAGAAAAAGAGCAATCTGGACACCGGGCTACTTAGCCAGCACCAGAAAATGGAAAACTAACAAATGAAGACACGTACATTCAGCAGATCACCTGAATTCGAGAGGATTATTTCACCTTTAGGTTATTGAAAGGAAACCTCACTTGACAGTTGTGGAAAAGGCTGCCGCTAATAACAGAGCACTTATTGTGGCAAGACCTATGGGACTTAAATTATGGGTGAATCATAAATATGAAAATCAAGTTTTCTCCTTAGTTACAATTGTGGTGCAGCTGTGTGTCAGGGCTATGCTTGTACGCACAGCCAGGGCATGTAATTACTTAATTCCTCTCCTGGTCCAGGAACATACTGGCGAGTCTCTGCATAGATGAGATACAGACTGACCTGAGGCAGTGGGCCAGCTTGAAACCAGCAAAGCTTCACAACTGAGCATGTGACTGTTACATGAGCCTGACCAGGTCAGAATTTTAGGCAGTTTTTGAAATTGCCTGATGCAACTCCTGCTGTGTGTAGTCCAATTTTTATGCTTAAGTGTGTCAATTAACATCCTGAGTGGAGTGTGCCAAAGACTCATCTAGGTGGTTCCCAGTGCAGAAGATATCAAATCCTACGTAGGTAAGACATTTGTAAATAGTCAGTGGAAATAGTTTCTGCAAAAACGGTCATGTAGGACAGTATTTCTGCATAGCTAAAATGTTTAAGAGATAGTCTGTGTGTACTTAGGATATATCGGCAGGAATGAAGTGGTTTGGGGAGTCTCTTCTGATCCAGCTGAAGATGCTGCAGCAGGGGCCTTTGCAATGGAGGCTTCTGTCACCACTCAGCCATGGGTGAGTGTCCTGTCTGTGAGATTTCATTCCCCATGCAAGCATTATTCTAGCCAAGATATCAGTAAATTATTATTATTTTTTAAAATTTTAGCAAACAGTCTGTCCTTGAAGGTCTCTGCAACATCATATATAATACAATTCATGCAAAATACCACCCCATCAAATTGCAGTGATTTTGCTGTGACAATTAGTAAAAAAAAAAGGCCTGAGATTTCAGGGGGAAATCGTACCAGTTTCAGTAATTTTCCTAATATACTTTTGAAGTTTGCAGTGGTTAAACTACTCCCTCTCACCCTCAAAACTGGAAGCTCATATTTTTCAGTGAAGCTGTTTTGTTGCCTAATGTGTATTTTTTTTGTTGACTAATGTATATTTTGTTTCTTCCTTGATTCTTCTACTGCAATATAGGTACCAGAAGTCACTTTCTAACCTTAGAAACAATGACAGCTTTCCAAGGCTAAATAATGTATTTCATAGTCTCACTTCATTATTTCTCATCCTCCTTTAGAGATCTGTGAATACCACCACATCTTAATTATTATATGGCCTTTCAGTTTCTGAAGTTTCTCTGTAACTTCTCCTTGGAAAAGTTAGAGGAAGTTATGCAGATATAAATTGATGTACCTCCACTAGAGTTTCTGGCCTGTGGTTGATATGTTGCTGTGTATTTTAAAATGCTTTAAGTATTGCAGCCACAACAGGAATCTCCAAGAAGAGCTAGTCTAAAGGAGCCTTGCTTGACATGATGCCCATTAACAGAATTTCACAGATGGTCAAGCCTGAGTTTTATTTATTGCTCAAGTTAAGCCAGAGCTTTGTTCATAATTAATGATACAGTAGTAAATATTTTTCTCAGCTCAGAAGTTGAATAAACATGACCCCCTAGACGGGAAGCCAAAACTGAGAGATGATGAATATTTATTGCCAAATTACTATACATAAATTCAATACCAAACAGGTAAATTGTTGAATGTCAGTTAGACCCTTGTGGGTCTCACGTGACAAACAGCCTGTGCTGGAAAGTAGGGTTTGGGTTAAGGTTCTGGTTCACGAAAGAGGGAGCCTAGAGGTGTGGTTGGAGTGGGGTTGGAAATGGGCATCCAAAGGAAAGTTAAGGCAGCCAAGAGATTTGTGCTCAGAGAACATTTGTGATGTGTTATCAGAGGTGAGGTCTAAGTCCAAGCCTGAGCCAGAAAGCAGGGTTCAAGTTTAGGTTCAGGTTAGAGTTGAAAGAGAGATCATGGAGGTGTGGTTGGAGTGGTGCTCGAAATGGCAGAAAACAAAATGTTTCATGTGAATAAAGGACACTAATGGAAGATCCAGAAGTCTCAGGACATTTTATTCAAATGGAGGGACGTGCAAGAGTTGAACAAGATACCAACAGGAATATTGGACAGCAACTATTTTAGAAAAGGTTCTATTACATGTCAGCACTGTGAAAACATATAACCAAATGATATTTTGGTTTGATTTTTTTATACTGCGAAAATGGTAGAGAATTTGCCTCATGAAAATAATGAGGGTACTCATTACAGTGAGTTGCTAGTAGAAAAATAGAAATAAATATACTTTCTTTTATGAGACACAAATCCTATGTGGAAGTAGTAAATCTGCTGGAGGCAGTACTTTCCATCACATGTATTTGATTTAGAAGTCCATATTCTCTGACATTTGTTCTGACTTTCCATGTTCTGATTAACTTCTGAGGGTCTTTCAGTTTGAAAACACCCTAAACCTTAGAGTGTCTCTGCTTTGTTTCTTCAGATGTGGAATATGTATTCAAACCACTCTCTTGCCAAGAAAGGCAATTTTCAGTGACAAACTTGTGTCAAAGCCTTGCGACCAAGAAATACTAAGAGGAGGAAATATTTTATTCAAAATGACAAATTCTCTCTGATGTTAATTCCTATATTTTGCTCATTTATGAAATAATGTGCACAACTAAATATGCACTCATGAAAATAAGGAAACCTTGTAGGACCCAGCTAATTCTAGTTAGGCTTCTCCTAAACAGTCAGAAATTTAAATACTGGTACTTACTCTGAGCCCAGAATGAAACATACTGACAGGAACCAGCATGAGCTTGGTGCCTTAGGGACACCCAGGAACTATCAGTAAAAATAAACAGCAGCTTACAGCCAGGACCTGCAACTGGTGACTTTATGCAGGTTGCTGGATAGCAGAATTCTGGCACTGACATCAATACATGGTAGGAATTGTTTATTAAAATTCATTAGAAGGCCTGTTCAAAACAACTTTTAAGTCACTCACCTTAAGAATCACGTGAAAACTTTCATCAAAGACTGTGACTACATGCAGCACATCTTTACCCTAAGGAAAAGCCAACTAAAACACCCCTGTTTTCTTGAATGTGAAATTTAAGAAAAAAAATCCAGCTAACAGCAGTTGAAAGTAGCTAAATTATGCCATACCTGAAAGGTCCTGTTTCACATACAGAGTTTTTTCAGATTGAGTGCTATACTTATAGAAAGATTCAAAAGAAGAAAGGCTGGATAGGAAGGAGTCAGAGAATTTTAGAAAACTATATAGAATCATTTCTGCAGCACAGGGGTCCCTTCTTTCATGAAGAAGGATAAAACTGGTTTCCCAGAAGAGATTGCCCCCTAAATCAGCACCTGAATGTTTGCAAGCTGACACTTCTCATCCTCTAAAAAACAGTTTGGAGGCAGTTGCAATTATCTCCCAAACAAGCATGATAGTTGTCAGCTATCCCAATAAGCCTGGGTGTGAAAATGGGCAATGGCATTCCCCAGAAACCTTGGCAGATTTATAGCAATGCAGTCAAATAGCAGCAATTTCTTTGCATGCTTGGTAGGTGCAGCATACATACAACCATTCTTTCCATGTGGAAGGTTTTTTCTTCAGCTTTTTCTTTTTTGCTAGTCTCAGCTGATGCCAACGTAGAGTAGCAACTCTCATATGTTTTGATGGTGTATGTAATGGTAACCTTCATACATACCGATACAGCAGCTTAGTTTAAGAGTCCTTGGGTTGTCCTTGGGACTGTATTTTAGCACTGAGTTAGAGCAGGAGCTGTTTCATTACACTGTGCACTACGGGGACGTAGGTACCTGCTTTCCTGTGTAAGGAATGAGTGAATGAACTAATTAATCATTAATTTCATGCCTCTCGAGCGTGAAGTTGTCTGACACTCACAAAACCAAGGAGTTGACTTTGCTCTCCTTTACACCTTGTTTAACCTAATGAAACAGTAATGCTTTCTTTTTTCTTTTTTCTTTTTTTTTTTTTTAAGTATAGAAGAGAGCTTGGAGTGGGCCTTACAAACTTTCAGATCACCTTAAAGGGAAAGTGTCTTTCCTCTAAAATTTAATCAGAAGACAGTACACAGAAACAAGGAAGCTAGTAGGTTCTGCTTCAGATCCTGAGGCATGTTGATCCTCAAAACTGCCATCATGATGTGATTCAAATGCTTATTTCCTTAACAAGTACAGTGTCCATTCTGCCAGCCAAAGAAAACATGACTTTTGGCTGCTACAGTCGCATTACAAACAACTGTCTTGTTTTGGACTATATAGGACAGTGGTGATTGATGACTCAGAGCAGTATTTTGACTTGTGTTATGGAAGTCTGCAGCTGGCCTTGACAAAGAATTTCTACTTGGTATTTTTGGGTTTTGCTCATATTTGATGATATGATGATGATATGATGAGGTCCTACTCGGTATGCAGTGTTCAATTCTGCTGCTGGTGGCTATTACAGCCTGCAAAACCAGGTGAGGTACATGGATACAAGGTACTGTGGTGACATACCATGTGGGCAGCAACAGAAGTTTTGTCTGGCATATGTTTTTCTCACCTGCTGATCTGGTCTTTCATGTACTGGCCTGACCACGTTCTAGCCAGGAAGAGTTAATAATCCAAGTGCAGACACCCAGGCTCATGTGAAAGAGAAGCAGAGGCCATCTAGCTAGATCAGATCTTTGAAAAGCAAACAAAAATAAAATTATGTCTCAGCTTTTCTCACTGCTTCCATGGAAGAGAGAGAGCTATAATCCCTTGGTGAAGCCTGATCCCCTGGCTCCCCTGGATTCTTGAGTCACTCCTTGGTGAAGTCTGCTCCATTGGCTGACGTGTACCACTTCGTTCCCAGCATGTCTCCAGCATGTCAACCATGTGGGTAAGGCCTCCCAAAGATGGGACGGGTGTGCAAGAAAGGGGCGCAGGGTGCAAGAGCTCCCCTAGTGCTCTGGGTATGCTCCATACTGAGCCTTCAGGACTGCATGACTGCAGTCCTCAAGACTGAGGGGGATTTAGGCAGGCTTTGTGTCCTTTGCTGTTAGTGTCTAGGATGGAAATGGGACTTCATATTCCCAACTTTTTATATTTGTATTTTCTCCTTCAACATCTGTTTGTTTGTTTGTTTTTTCACCTCCAAGAAAATCTGCTTGTGTGTTCTATATTTATGCTTCCGGGCAGGTGCTTAAGAGATTGGTTGAGTAAATTACAACACTTAACTGAGCTTTTCTCTGACTGCCACAATCCTCAACATGTGCAAGGTCAGGTCTTCACTGCAGAGGAAACTCAGCACGTGCTAATTTACTTCAAGGAAAGATTACCGATCACAGTAGATTTATGCAGCAGATTAGTATGTAATCCAAAATGAATAATTTTCAAGAAGTATTTAGCCTCATTATCTGCTCACATGAAGTCCAGGAGTAGTTCAGAATGTTCTTATGTTTGTTATTAAAATGTTTCTGCTATCTCTTTCTCTTAGATTTTTTTTTCTGACTTGCTTGCTGAACTATAACTTTGCCAGATCACTCCAGGAATAGATAGATGTGCTAACCGTTTCTTTGCCTGTGTAGTTTGAAAATAAGATTTATAAAGGTTTTTAGTACATTTAATTTTGAATATTTGTTTTCTGTAGGTGCTTAGCATCATTCCATGAAAATTTAATTGAAAGCAAGCGAAAAATGAATGCTTTAAAAAAATAAACAGATAATAAGCAGAGCATCTGCATTATACTTTATGGTCAATATTTCTGAACAATTGTATTTTGTGTGTTTGTTTTTTTTAAAAATTAGAAATCTAAAAATTGATGTAGAAATATCGACTATAAATTGTCAAGATTTCTGATTTGTAAAAATCATGACATTTATTTAAATACATAGATTTGGACACAGCAACCTAAGAGCAGATTCCTATTTTCAAACGAAAATGAAAATATTACTTAATTAATCTTCAAAATGATCATGCTAGGTAAGATTATTGCATACTACAATTTTCCTTTGGGACTGGCTAGACCTGCAATATCTGGTCGGACTGCATGAGGACCTCTTCTGTGGTCTCTTCACTGAAGATGAATTGTATTTTTAAATAGAAGGAGCACAGCAGTGTGGTTGGTGGCAAGACGTTGTTGGGGAGGAGGAAGAAAGTGCTAGTGCAATGTTGAAAAATAAAGACAATTTTTCTCAGTTTTCTTGTATCCCTCTTGTAGCCTGTTAAAGTATGCTAAAGTATTTTGCTTTGTTAGCTCCTTCTTTCTATTAGATCTTCCCCATGATCTCCTTTTTCTTGCACCCTTTCTCTCAAGGATTCTTCTTCCCCACTTGGCTCTGACATCCTTCTCCTTCTACATAACTGCACAAGCACTGTCCTTCCACTTCCTAAGAAAACGGCAAGTCTCCTTCAGTAGTTACCTCCATTTTTCAACACTACAGTCTGCTCACTGAATCTGTCCCTGTCTAGATCACAAAGCACTCAGGTTCTTTTTAGCTGAGGCCAGCTCAAACACTTGCTACTCAGAAGCATCCTTGCCAGGCAGCTTCCAGCTGCAACTGTGTTTTCATCCCACCATGTGGAAGTCTCTCTTCACCACTCCCATTTGACAGCACCAGGATTTTCATGTTCTGCATGTGCACAGCACACATAAAAGTCCCCACTGTCCCATCTCAGTTTCTAGCTTTAAAGCTAGGAAAAACAATAATCAGCTCTGAAAATTTATTTTCTTTCCTGTTAGCCATTCCCACTGGGTTCAGGAAACCATAACCCTTTCACAACAACTTAAATGGAATGACCTGAGCAAAAAATGCAGCTGGCAGGCAGTAATCTTAAACATCCATTAATATCACTTGACTTTTGCTGAAAGGTCTAGAAAACCAGGACCAAAGACAATGTGGAGTGTGAAAATGTGAGATTACAGCATTTGCAGAAGTCTGGCAGACACCAAAAACTCTGCTCTGTGGTTGCTCCGTTTTGTTGACAGCCTAGCTGCTACCAGGACTCTGGGAAGATGGGGGCTGAAGACACTGTGTGTATATACCCTATAAGGTGGCTTGTGGGGGTTAATCCAAGCAAGGCGTGCATCCCTGGTGTGGTGTCTCATTCATCTGCCACCTGTAGTCTACTAATTTGCTATGAGGCAGAGTTCCCTGTCACCATGTTTGTGGTCGGGGTCTCTGGGTCCATAGAGAGGATTGAAATTAAGGCACCATGTAGTGATACTGCACCCTGCTATACCTCAGGCACGGCACATAACAAATCGACGTACTTGGAAAGTTTCAAACTTTCTAGTAGAAACCCCCCTCTTAATTTTCTATGTGCATTTCCAAGGAAAGTGTTCCCATTCTCTAACTAGCACTAGGGAAACCACTCCTTTGGCTTTTCCACTTCAAATGCATAGCAGTGGCTGTGAAGGTATCACTACTTACTTGTGAGGGACCTTTGTCCCTCACTTTTGCTGTCTGGGTACACATTGGAAGGTGCTGTGGTGCCAGCCTGAGTGCCTGCAGAAACCAAGACAGGGAGCGGGCACTAGCTACTGACCCTGTCCTAGCCGAGAGCCCACTGGCCCTGTCCTGCACCCACTGGAGCCTGAAACAGCATGAGAAACTTGCCGGGTGCTGTGTGGTGGGTGTAGAGCCACCTCTCTTTGTGGTTCTCTGGACTGTGCTTTCCACCACGATTTTTTTTATTTTGCATTATTTAGTTTAGTTTATTTATTATGAATGGTTGTTCGAGTATTAACATTGCTTGTGGTACAACGTCTTCCTAGTAAAATGAGGAAACAGCCACCCTGGGTTGGGTGGAACAAAGATTCAGTGATGATAATGTGAATTTTGGATGACTTTTGAAAAGGAAGACTTTAACAAAATGTGTGTGAGATTGTGCGTATGTGTGAGAAAGGCATGAAACATAGTACAGTTTAAATGCTGTCAGATGTTTTACAGCTAGGATACGATTTTTTCTCCTACAAAGGCTGATAAAATACAAGTACCATTTAGGCGTAAGATTTACAGTTACTTTAGCATATGCCCTGAAAACATGTGGATCTACAGGGGATAGTAGCTCATGGAGAAAACAAGTTGGTGCTGAGAAGTTCAATTACTCTCCTGAAATATCAATAATGTTGCTGGAAGAAAGAAAAAACAACAAGCCACTTCCTATATTGGATGTATTCTCAAAACGTCTATAAAGGTTTGCTGCCAGTAGCAAGAAAGTAATAACTATAAATGTTGCTCAGTGGGAAGACTTAGTGATAGAGCCCCTCTGTTTGAAATTTTACCGAAGCCCTGTCAACACAGTGCTAGCTTTCATGTTTTTGCATTTTTACTTTTATTATTATTTCTATTATTGTTGGCAGGTGCATGGATTGGTAGGTGAACTCAGGGTCTCCCTCCTGGCAAGGCTCTCTGTCTTTTCGAATCACTCAGTGTAAACCTGCATTTTCCTGGCCCTGAGCTCTGCTGAAATTCATTTTAAATATACCATTCTTGATGATCCCTATAGTACTTTCTAAGGTCCTGTTGGATCCTCTTAAAGAAAGCTTAAACATCAGAGTGTGTAATGTGATTGTATTCCTTAAATAATTACCAAACTGTTTCTGCAATTTCTTTTAATTGGCAGTTAGGGTTGAATTCTAAAATAGTAATAATAATAACAACAACACTAATAATAATAATAATAATAGATGTTCTAGGCTGCTTGAGGTAAAATGTTATACGCTTTTTCTTCTTCTTGAGGTACTGGCACCTGTGTCGATTCTCAGCGGCACAAGATCTTGTGCATATGAAGAAAACAGAGAATATTGTGTGATTGCACCATCACATGCGGGAGCTGACAAAGCTTCTCCATTGTGTGGGACAACTTTTTATTGGAAATGCTCCTGAGGAATCCTCTGGGCTCACCACCGAGGGAAAGAGCTTGCTGACCTGAGGTGCTGAAACAAATAGGCTGAAAAGAGATTAGAGGTGAAAGAACTGATTTTTCTTTTCCCAGGAGCTTAAAATGAACAATAGAGTGTTTCCCCCTCCTCCTATTTCTTTCTTTTTTTTTTTTTTTATAACTGTTCTTTGCTGAAGGTTTTAAAAATGTTTTTACAGTTATTTTGCATATTTCAAAATAACATTTATTAGTCTAATACCTCTAATTATGCATTATGAGTGAGTCACATGTACAGTGTGCTCCCACTTTTTCTTCATTTGAATTCATATAGCTACTTACCTAATTTGGCAGCAGTGGCATGGTTAGGTGTTAAATGAAATTAATCCTGCTAAGAGTAAGTCTCGGAGACAGACCCATAGTGCAACAAGGACTTTAAGAATCTGTTTTTTCCCTATTTTTCCATTGTAGGGATCATTACTTCAAACAACTCAAGCTCAGAAGACAAACGCGTGTGGAGATGGATTGGTGTGAATGTAATCAAGCTTTCAGTTCAGCCAGTGAAATTCACTGCTGCTAATGAATAAATTTATACAACAAGAGCAGTTCAGTTACTTTGGGGGTGAGCACAAGACAGCAGGAAGTGACGAAAGAGTTTCGGAGTCAGCTTATGTTAACATTTAATTTTGGATCTGCGGAGCATTTCTGAAGCAAATATCCCAAATTTCTGCCTTGCTGTGCTGTGGTTTGCCCCTGGGAGCAGTTCCAGGGCATGGATTGCTGATTTCTACTGGTGTAGGGTTGATTTCTGCCTGCTCAGGTGTGCTCAGTCTGCACCACTATGCTGATTCTTGTCCAAATGAATCCTCCCATAAACACATGCAGAGTTGATATCAGATTCTCTATAGCATCTGTTTGGTCCTCAGGTCTTTGTGGCACAGTGCAAGCCAAAGTAGACAGAGCTTCAGTGCTGTTCAGCCAGTATGATTCTTCATTTGGAGGATGGAGGATCATGACAAATGTGCCAGAATACTTGCCTTGAAGTTTAATTAGAGTCCCTAGATCTAGATGATCCTTGTTGCTGACGTTTATGGTTATTGTCAAACATTTGCAAAGTGGAGGTACCTCCTGGCCACAGACATTAGCCCTTTCTGGTGTCTCTGCGTGATGGTGGATACACTAATGCACTCAAAGATCTCTCTGAAGGAAAATGCAGGTGAAAAAATGATCTTATTTTTGATTTGGAAAACGATGTATTGAAAGTCGTTATTTCAAAGGTTGGTTTCACTCCTGTGGCAGTTTTGTCTTCTGCTCTCATGAGCCTCTCACTGCAGCTCAGTCATTCCTGTAGCACACGCTTGTTTGGCTGACCAGAAATCAAGAGAAAGGCTCTGGTGGATGTCAGTGGCCTTTGGATCATGGGCCCTGTGCTGGAGAGAGGGCAACTGTGACTGGGATGGCACTGAAGGCCCCTGCATTTTGGTCTTCTGAACCCTGGGTATTGGCTTCCTGGTCCCCAGCTGGTTAAAATAACAGACATGTTTTCTGGCACAAAAGAAGTTTCATTTTTTGGCTGTATTTTTTTATTATGAAATCTTATTGTGTTCACATGTTATAATAAACACATGTACATACATAATGCCCTCCTTGACCTTATTAGCTGGAAAAAAGTTCATCAAAGTCCTAATAATTTTGCATAATAGGAAAGGAAAAACTATGGTTTCCAGCAATATTGGATATGTTATCTTGGGAAACTGAGGAACTTTATGGAGTTCCTTTTATGTTCTATAAATAGAAGAATATATATTCAGTAATCAGTAACCTTATTGTTTTTAGTCTCTGGGTGTATCTGGTTTCCTTACTAGGTATTTGAAACATCTTACCTTGTGTGTTCACTAAAAAATGTATGCAGTCAGACTGGGCAAAATGACAAACTTCAAAATCAGAAAATGTACTTGAGGCATACATTTATGAAAGACAAAGCTTAACATTACACTTCGGACAATGGGCTGGTTAGGTTATATAGAGGGTTGCTTTAAGCAGTCACCCAGGTGATCAGCTGAAATAATTTGCCTTATACATGTTATTCTTTCATTAAAAGGTCAAATAAAATTGTGCTGGAAACCTAGTGGGTACTTTAAATGGCTAGTTACTCAAAATGGCCTTTTGGGGGTGGCACTAAAGAGAGTCTCAAGTGCAGGTTTTGTTGTATTTTGTCCCATATTCATCTTTAGGGTAAAGAAAATAACCAAAAACCAAATGCTATTTTCTTAATGCTGCCATCACACTGAGCTCTTCTTGTTGTTTGCAGTGTTTGTAGAAGGTGGTTACGCCTCCTCAGTAAAAATACAGAAATGTGAGGCTGTGTCCCTGTGTGTAATTCCTTGCTATTGCAAAAAATCCCATCATACAATGGCTTTCAGAAGCGGTCCGAGCTCTTTTTTTTGTGAAAAAAGTGAAGTTCTCTGCCATTATCTATCCTACTGGAAGGCTTTGCTCACTGCTTCGATGCTATTAAACTTCCCTAGGTATTCAGCTTAAATTAATTCCTGATTAATTTTATAATCACTTATTAACCACTGTAAACACCATCCTAGAGGCTGCACTGTCTTGGAATATATGCCCATGATGTATTTGTAAAGAGAAGTGTTCTTATTCAGCCTTCATTTTGCCTGACTAAACAAGACAGGTTCTTACAGTTCCTTAGTCTAGTAAGCTGCTCCTTTCTCATACGAGATTAACAGCTTCTCCATACTTACTTCAGTTTAGCTTCCTCACCTGCCAGTGACTGGAGGTGGATGGACTATGTTAGATGAGATATCCCCTGTACAATGTCATTAGTGTCTGGAGTATTCGTCAATGTAAATACACCATTGAACTGCATTTGCCATTCTCATGAAAGGCAAACAGTTTTAGTGGCTTGCAGGCATTTGGTCAGGAGATTAGCAAGCTTGGGTTCTTCTTTTCAGACATTTTGAGTTAATGATAACTGACTAAAACTGTTGGAGCATATTACAAGCTGTTGTTATATTAATTCATGAAACACACTAAAACATGCTGGATAGGAAGGTTCCTGAGTGTTTTCTTTTCACTTGGGTTTTCAGCCTATTCCAGTGGGTGGCACAAGAAGCACTAAGAAACAGGTCAGTTTTAATCCCAGCATATCCCACAGGATTTCTAGTTAGTAATGATTGTAGCTAATAATAATAATAGTAGTTAATAATAATAATAATAATAGTAGTTAATAATAATAAAAGAGGCTCGTGAGGGTAAGGAAGTGCATTTCTCAAACTGAGTGAGGGTCACTCTGACTTCAAGGTGCTCAGCACCTTTATGAGCTGTTTGGTGTCATGCATTTGTGAATCCTTAATTCTTTAGTATTGTTTTATATTCAGCAGTGTCTACGGGTCTTGAAGGGGTCAGGCTGTGAGCTCCCCATCCTGAGAGCACTACAGCTGAGGCCAGACTTGTTAGACTTTGTGTGGGAGTTGCAGATCTAACCTGGTATGTACCTACTGAGTGACTCTGTGCTGTATGTGCTGTGAGCATGTGCTCTGCATTGCAGCATGTTCAGGCAGATCTGTGCATGTATGTGCGGTATTTGGCTCTTTCAGCCACATTGAAATTGTCTTTATTATGTTCAGTTCCAAGTTCATGCCTGGGCCTGAAAAAAGAAAATGAAAAAGATCTGATATAAGAGCTGCAGCTAAGATATTGCCCTGGAGAACTTCCTACCCTAATGGTTTGTGGGAGGGTATCTAGGGTGTTATATGGAGGCTTATAATGGACATACAGATGCTCCATCAGCTATGACACATCCCCGTGGTTGCTGTGCCATTGAAAACTTGAAAGGAACTATGTACGTCTGGTTCACAGAAACACAGGCAAAACCAAACCTTGCTACTATAGAAGGATGGATTTTGTGGAGCAAAATCACTGGGGATTTAAAGACACTGTCCAGGGTTGGGAACATCAGTGGGTATTTCAGATCAGTGGTAAGAGAGGCTGGAAACATTATGACAGATTGGTTTCAGGAGGCGTGGAGGAATCAGCTGGGTCTGAAAGGGCTGTAGGTGGGAGAGGTCTCTGTGCTACCACACTTGCCAGCCCATGGACTCTGAACTTTCCTGTGAAACAGGAAGGCTATGAATGCAGGTGAAATACAAGGTAGAAGTTGGCTGTTTGGGCCATGCCCAATGTGATGGCCAGCAGTCTGCTAGGCCTTTGAGAGCCTACTTTGTCTACTGTTAGAGGGGACCTTGAATGCTAAATGCAAGCATATGTGACAGAGTCAGATGAAGAGGTGAGAACAGAGCATGAAAGGAAGAGTTACTGTTTAGAGGAAATCTAGTGACAAATTCTCCAGTGCAGCATTTTCCCAACTGACCAAATTTAACACTTCTCTGGGAGGTGGTTGTTCCATCAGAAAGAAATTGCCATGTAATCTGGGCAGCTTCTAGCAGAAACTCATTGGATCTTGGCAAGTGGTGTTTGGAAATGCTTGAGTCCCTGGGCCACTGGTGCTTAGTGCCCTGGTGGGAGCTAAGAGCTGGGAACTGTTACATGTCCTGGAGCTTCTCTGTCTTCTGTGCTTCACTGAAGAGGCTTCTAGGAGCCTAAAGATGCATCACTTCTGAAATTTAAAATGCTGGTTTCAGGGGAACTTGTGTGTGTCTGTAAGTCCCAGATGGCTTGGCCAATGATTCACCTCTGAAGTGCCTTTGCTTCCAGACCTGGGTGCCCAGGTCTTGCAGGCTCTAGAAGACTCACCATTAAGGTACAGTCTCTAGAAGACTCACCATTAAGGTACAGTCTCAAGTGGCGCTGCAGGTGGTTGCTCTTCACATTATGCAAGGCTGTGAGGTTGACTGATACAAGTTTCTGTTAAATTTGGGAGACTGCTGAAGGTGTCAGGAAGGAAAGGAAAGGGAGATGAAAGGAAAGGAAAGGAAAAGAAAGGAAAGGAAAGGAAAGGAAAGGAAAAGAAAGGAAAGGAAAGGAAAGGAAAGGAAAAGAAAGGAAAGGAAAAGAAAGGAAAGGAAGAAAACACAAAGAGGAGAGAAATAGTGAAGAAGTGGCAGTTAAAAGCTCCTGGAAATATGGAGGAGAAGATTTAAAACTGGAGAAGATTCAACCACCGTTCTTTTTGGTGTCTAAGGCTTAACATAAGCCAAGGAGTCAGGAGGGAGTTTTATTTCTGGCTGTCACTGATTTTAAAGCACAGGGCATATAATACTGTCCAGCTAACTGATGGAGAAGAATCTATGTATGAAACTGCATTATGGAAATGTGAAGAATTATTTCCGTCACATGAAAAAAAATACAGAAAAATGAGAACGAAGAAAAAAAGTGGAAATGGAGACTTTGAATTTGCATCCCCAGGCTAGTCACAACCATGCAGTTCTCAGAGGCTGAGGCACTGATAAGAGATCAGAATCTGACTGGGACATGAGCCAAATCCCCAAGGGAAGAACATGGGGAGGCTCAGAGTTTAATCTTGAAAAGCAATGAGAATTTGCCAGCAGAGCAAGCCATCTTGCCTGCAGCAGTTTTGTGAGCTGTGCTCTGGCAGTGCCCAGGTTGGTACAGCATCCACAGGGCTGCTCTAAGCCCCATCAGAAGCAGAGGGCAGGTGCAATTCAAAGTGGTTGTCCCTTAAAAGTATCAGCACTGTCACAGAATCACAGAATGGTTGGGGTTGGAAGGGATCTCTGGAGACCTAGTCCAACCCACCTGCTAAAGTGGAACATTGTCACTCTGGCAAGACACACAATATCATTGAGACTTCCCTGCTTTCTGCGGACAGTGCAGCAGCTGGGATTTGTTTCCTGGTGCTTGGGGCATTTTCTGGTCAGGGGAAAATTTTAGCTTAAGTAAGATCTAGTGGTGGTGTGGTTTTACTCACTTCTCTGTGCTTCCATGACTATTTCCAAATCTCCTCTTCTTCTCCCAACCCCTCTCTTACTCTCGGCGTTAATTCTCCAGTGACAGGCTGATTTTTCCCTGAGAGTGGGGAAACTCCCCCTGGTTTTTGTTGTTTTGGTTCATCTGCTGTGATATACTCAGCGCTGTACAGTTCAAATTCTTTCAAGCTCTTTTTCCCTGGTGGGAGCAGTGTGCCCGGGGGGTGGGGGCAGCTGGTGGGGCCTGCAAGTGGTGTGGGGGACAGTGTCTGGTGGCAGGAAGCCACAGTCACTGGGTGTGATGAGAGGGGATCTCTTCTGCACTCCGCATCCTCTTGGGATGTTGGCAGTATTTCCTTTCACCCAGCTGACTGAGGCTCAGCTTCCTCTGCTTGTCTCTCCTTGCGGGAAGTGCTGCCCCAGGAGATGGTGGAGAGCTCTTCTCCTTCTGAGAGGGCTGAATGCAACCAGGAGAGGCTAAGAAGCTGGCAGGAGAGACCAAAGAAAGGAGGAGGCCAGAGTTGATTCAGCAGGCAGTCCTGTCCCACAACACTAGCATTTTAGTTTAGAGCTGGCTTTCCACAGGAAAAAGCCCCAAAGCAGAAAACCGTGGCCCTGAGCTAAATCTATCCCGGAGAGCCCAGAGGCTGGGGCCTGAGTGTTCAGGGTATGCGAGTCTGCAGGAAGATGAGCAGAGCTAGCTGGGATGTTTTCTCTATTTTCATTTCATTCAGGTCCTCAGATGACATGTCCTTGTGTGGTCTCAGAGCACAGAGCATTCACATGAGTAGAGCTGCATGCTGTACACCTTGAGTTGGGTGGTTGTATTAGTGCTGCTTTGATGACTGCACTTCACAGAGTCGTAAGGGAAACAGAGGTGAAGTTGCTTTAGGCTGTGCTTTGCCTGTCTCAACTTTGGATTCTGATTTTGTGCCACCGAGTTGCTTTTATTCTTACTGCAGGAAGAGAGATGTAGAGGGATAAAAGTCTTCTGGATGGCACAGAGACAAGAAGGGGTGTCACTTGATGGTTCGTGAAAGCTAGCCAAGCAAAGCAGGTCACATAACTATGTGGTACCTTTAGGGAACAAGGTGCATTTTTTCCCTTGCTGTTCAGTAAGTGACCCAGTTTGAGGTAGTTTGTAATATAATATTGCAACTTCTGTTTTTAGACAAGCAGCTGGGAGGAATCAGCAACTTGGTTACAATAGTCCATAAGAAAAAGCAGTATCACCCAAAATGTGACTGACATTTGTTTGTTTTTTAAATAAGGGTCAATTCTCCCATTAAATTGTTTGCCTTGTCACACTCAGCACTAGTCCTGAGAAGCAGAAGGAAACCATGACACTGTAGCTTTTTCCTGTTCTTCATGAACACTAGCCAGTTTCAACCCTTTCGCACATGCCTTTGTAGGTGTAAATTGTCTGTTGATATTAAACTAACCCAGAAGCATACTAAAATAAAATTAGGAACAATTTGGCTTACAGAACAAGAGAATAAGAAACAGCACAACTTTTTTGGTAGATGTTATGTTTGTGATAGGTACGGAAACTAGATCAGGGAGCTCACAGGCTTCCCAGTCAGCATCTTAAGTTTAGGGTATCTCATTAAAAAACATGTCCTTCATGGGTTCTGTAAAGCCTACATTATCTGTGGATGTTTTTCCCAAAGCTTCTGTTTTGAAACCTTCCATAACTCCTTTATTGCTTGCAGTATCTCTTTTGGGACATTACACTGGCAGAGAGCATTGGCTTGGTAGCAACCTGCATGCACAAGTCAAAACAAGGCCAGTGGGAAATATATTTTATGGCAAAATTGTCTGAAACAGACCACAGGTGAACTGTCATTGAGCCTTAGTGTACCTGAGAAAATATGCTGTTCTGAACAGCGAGGAGAGGCTTATCTGGACTTCACAGGTAGGCTGTGACAAACACAACGAGTCTTGCCTGAGGGAAGAACTGGAGATTTCTGGGTAATCTGCTCTGCACTGTGTTCTCAAAAATGTGGGTGAAAATGATGGTGTAATGCAAGGAAATCAACTCCGAAATGAACAGAGAGGGACAGAAATACTGCCTCATCAGTGTGCAGCTCAAGTGAAATCCAAAGTGGGGAAAAGTTTGCAAAAGCACATTCAAGAGTAAAGAAATAGGAATATATAAATACAGGAAAGTAAACAATAGCACATCATCATCAGTTTTCACCTACATAAATCAGGGTCCCTGAGCCCTTTTAGTGGATGGGGCATACTGTGTTACAGGCACTGCCCTAACTGGTCTCAAAGGAGAACGAAAAAACTGGAACGGGTCTTCAGGTGCATTTATCAATGGATTTCTTAAAATCACTGTTACTTTAATAACACTGCTACATATATTTCATTAGCAGCAAGCCACCAGTAAATAATGGCTGTCAGTTATTAAACATGAGAAATACACAGTGTTCTTCTACTGAAATGGTTCCACTGGTAAAATTGCCTAAAGACAGACAGAACTGGACGTTCTCCCTCTTTCTCCTTCACCTAGTTTCCTCCTGGAGACTGATTTCACTCTTCCCCACAGTCTTGCAGAAAACAGTCTGGTTCATGGAATGATATGTGCACTGAGCAGGCACAGAGTAATGCCTTCATTTCTAGTTAAATTAGTTCAAGATGGATCTAGTCCCAAAAGTCTTCATCCCTGGATAAATCCCCCTCCCAATTCTCAGGGTTTCTTACTTCTCAGGAACTCACTTCTCCTTCCCTCTGCGACAAGCAAAGCATTAAATATAAATCTTTGCTATGACATCTATTTTTAAAGTGAGTGGAATAGCACTGGAGGGAATAAAAAGCAAAACTGAACAGCATTTCTTATTGTCTTTTGATTAAGCTCCCCCAACTGTGAATAAGCAGATGTCATCAGCATCGATTTGAGTATGTGAGAGGCAGCAGGTTTGTTTGCAAGCACTGGTTGCAGTCTCAGTTGAGCCTTTCCTGCTGGGCAACCCTGGGCTGCTGTGGGTGGATGCACCTGCCCAGATGCCTACACATGCGCTTCCCGCAGCCCCTGAGCTTGTGCCACCTCCTCTCACTTGGTCATCACCGGCACGTCCCTGGGTGCAGCACTGGCTGGTGTGGCCACTGTCAGAGGTGTGACAACAGGGAAGGCTACCCCAGCTTGGCAGCACCAAGCATACGGTCCCTCAGTCCCTCCACATGCGATATGGTTCCTCACAACATGCTGGGAGCTGAAGAGTGCCACTTCCCCACAGCATTATGAGCTGGCTTATTCACAGTTTGGCCCACTTTGGTGACCCATGACAGAGGAAGCAAGCAGCCACTTTCTCTCTCAGCTGTTTCTCAGTGCAGCCACCCTTTGGAGACAACACAAGAGGCTCCCTGCTCTGTGCCAAACTGAGAAAGACCCGAATGCTATTTTTCAGGCACAGACTTTCCAGTGAGGGATTGCATCTCCACTTGACACTACCTTACAGAGTTTTCCTTCTCTCTGCAGTGCTGATGATGCGCACAATCACACCTTGTGGCTTCTCCCACTCTCCCTGGGGAGGCTGTGGTGAGAGCAGTGGTCAGCAGATGCATGTGCTGTGTCCTCCACCCTCCCTCATCTCGTTCCTTATTCTCATTTCCTTTCTGCCAGGGAACATTATTTTCAGTACAGTCTGATCATCTTTGGCATCTTGACACCTGTTTTTTGCCTATTCTTTCTTAGAGATCTGCTCCAGAAAGCCTTATCCCTTTCACAATTTCCCTTCCTTTATCAGTCCCCTGGAGCACTGCACTCCTCTAGGAGGTGGCTAGATGGCGGGTCTTAACTGGGATAGGAATAACAGGGATAGATGCATAGCTAATGGGAACAGAAGAGGTGAGTCTCCATCCATCTTTCATTTTCAACTCACTGTCAATGCCTAGTGTTTGGCTAAGGTAGAAGTAAAATAAACAGGAAAGTAAAAAGCCCCCTTACAGTCAGAAAAGGGTCTGTAGCTAGATCGTAAAAACATATAAGGAAACAAGCAGAATTAACAAATAGTTAATATATTGATTCCCCAAACTGTTGTTGCCCAGGGGTCATTTGTATGGGTTAAAGGATGTGCAATGTTCGTGAAAGGAGGGGCAATAAATGGATACAGGCCATCAGGAGAAGGTATGTTGACAGGATTGAAACATTACTTTTAAGTCTGTTTTTGAAAATGGGGCAGTGATTTTTCTTTTTGAAGTTTTTCTACCCAGTGACAGGTAAAGGTAGACCATACGAACGTGTTAAAATCAAGCCCAAACCTTCTTGGTTTTCCAAGTCTGCCAAGTAGCTGTGTGGGTAGCAGCAACACAGGAGGTGTGAATAATTGATTTTACTGTCTGTCCCCTGGAGTCAGCCATTTCAATCAGCCAGCAGGTGAGTATGTACTTGCTGCTTCAAACTGGGTCCAGCTCAGAGTATGTGACAGCAGTATCTGCGAGGGCTTGTACTGCACTAAGTCTCTTAATTACAAACATTCATACAAGGCATTTCTCTTGGAAGGCTCATCTGAATCTTATGTGCCTGTACAGATTCAGCTTTATTCCTGCAGTGAAATTTTCCCTTCATTCTGCTTCCACAAAAAACTTGTGTAAATCCCTGCCTCTCCAGATGGCACAGGCTCTGCAGCTACCAGTTACTACACATTGCGTATTATAATTATTTATACCCAGTTCAGTACAAAGCTCCCTTTGTTCCAGAGGTGACAAACTGGAGGCTTGGTACCTGTGAATATTGGGATCCGGAAGATCCCAGAGTGCCAGAATTGCTGAATAGCTGGCTGGAAAGTGGACAATTTGTAGCAGTTCAGATACTGGACTTCTCAGTTACAGAACACATAGTGAAGGACACCGTGTCTTTCTGAAGGCTGGAAAAAAAAGTAGAAAAACACATACTAACTCCCTGTCTTTGTATGTTCCCTCAGGTCTTCATGGCAATCAATAATCAGCTGAACACTCAGTTTAAACAGAAATTGCCAGGTTCACATAGATTCCTTTTTTTTTTTTTTAGTAAGAAACCATTTTAGATTTGCAGATGTGTCTGCAGTGCTAGTGCATCAGGCATAGCATGTGGGAAAACATTTAAGCATGTATTTTAAGCAAGGACTATTCTATCTTGAAATTTAGTGGTTTGGGTTTTTTTTCTGTTCCTTTTCTTTCTTTATCTCCCTTCCCCAAAGCTAGTGGGTCTAGTGTTTGGCTGGTGTAATCCAAAGCTCCAACCACTGGTAGGATAGGGAGAATTTCAGGCTAGTATTCTCTAGCCAGTGGATTTATGGCAAGGTCATTGATTCTAGGCAAGTAGTTTCTGACAACTAAAAAACATCTGTGTGGAAATGTTTGTCCTGTTGATCAGGTAAGTACCTCCACAGAGTGATTTATCTCCAGATCAAGAAACTGCTGGAATCAGCTTCTAGGTGGTGGCTTGGGCTCAAGCAGAGAGAGCCAGGCAGCACTGGGCAGAATCAGGGACTGTGGGAGCTGCTGGAGTGGGGCAGGCAAGGGGGGTGCTGGGGAAGATGGTTGTTTTGGAGCCTTATTTATTGAGAAGGTGGCTGAAACCTCAGGGCTGGAGCACCACTGGAGCAGCAAGGGCCAAAATCCTCTCCATTGTATAGTAACTCATCTACCAAGGCAGTCAGCCAGCCAGTCACCTAGCCAGGCATCCCGTTCAGTTCCTCCTCTGCTTCAGGGAGTTTGAAACTACACCTTCAGTCTTATGCCAGAAATGTCAATTGTTTAGTGGCTGGAAAAACAGGAGATGTAGTTCTAAATCCTCTTGCTTAGAAGAGGAATTGAATTATTGCCAGTTAACACTGTGCTTTCCTGTAAATAATGCCTAGAGGTTGATGCAGAGACTTAATGTAAACAACATTATTTTTTTTAGAAAATAAATTTACTGTCCAGTTGAACTGTGGCTACTCTCTAGGACCCATAGGGTCCTGTTTGTCTGGTTTGGTTTTGAAACTGTCTTTGCAAGCAAAATTTACTGAGGATAAATAGCCCCACACATTGATAATCGAACATTGAACTGCTAGTGGAAAAGGAGGGATTATAATCCCTATTTTCTCCCTGTTACCTCTGACCCATACACGGTGTACTCAAGTCACGTGCTGTGATTGTGGTTGCATAGGTCTCCTTGCTCCCTGCGTTACAGACCCTTTAGTCCAGAACTGTATTTGTCTCTGGTAAACACTGTATTTTGTAGAAAGTCTCATCAGATGTGATGGTAAATTAAATTGCAAGTAAAGAATTTGGCTGGTTAATTCCATCCTCTTCTGATTTGTCATGCACTTTGGTCCTTTGGTCACTGATCAGAGTATCACGTACCTTTCGTTCCTTGGCTGAATCCATCTTGCCCATAGATCTGACAAAACATTTGGTTTCCAGATGCACTCCTGATTAGAGCTGGCCAGGAATTTCGTGACAAAGCATGTCTTTGTTGAAAAATGCTGATTTGTAAAATCTAAATGCTTTACAGATGCATCTCTTCTTTGATGCATTTTGAGTGAATTACAGGAAGGTTTCTGCTTTGGGGATTTGCTCCAGATTGAATTGCCATGAGTTTGAAAGTCCAGCAGAGTCTGCCTTGAGAAAGGGGCTCAGATAGATGCTATATTCCTTATTCTGTCGAAGTGGCCTCTCTGGTTGGCTCAGATAGTGTGACAGCACTCTGTTGAGTCCTGTGGAGCCAAAAGTCACAGGGGTGATATTCAGCTTTTAAGTTCCAGATCGAAAGTTTCAGGGTCCTGAATATGCTGTTTTTTGTTTTGTTTTTTTTTTTTTTTTCCCCCCAAATTTGAAAATTTCATGTTCCAATTGAATCACATGCCTTGGTGAGAAATAGAAAGACATCTGTGTTCAGACCATGGGTATTCCTGAGAGCTTTTCCCAGTTCCGGAGAATCTGGAAATGCAGCTTTTAAAAACTGAATTCTCCAGGCTGAAGAGGGGAATAAATCAGAGTATGTTTTTGGTATGGAAAACAAGAGAAAACCTAATGTTTTCAAGTTTTGGGGTACAGAGCCTTAGGGACTGAAAGCCTTTGTTTATCCAAAAGTCAGGCAAAAAATAGAAAGCTTATTTAGACAGCACTAATGCACAGCATGAGTGGTGGCCTTCGGCTCTGTTCAGGAGAATCTGAAAAGGACAGCAAGTTAAATCTCCACATCCATTAAATCTTTAATCTTTCTTGCTATTCTTAACTGAAGCTGGTGGAAGAGAAAGTGGGAATATTTTAATAGATTTGAAATGCTCTCTTCATGAATTATTTTTCTCTGAGTGGATGAAATGCAGCACCGTATGGACACATTATGTTCTCATGGTCTGCCTCATTTAAAGAAACATTCATACCAAGCACGGTCACAAATCTTTAAATCGCTTCGTTATTATTTTTCTCTTGTTATTGTGCCTCTGCGGGGTCTACATAGAAGAAATTCAGTAGATCAGCAGAATGCTGCTGTTATTGCAGAGCCTTTGTGTAGATCTGTATGGCAGTATAAATATGAACAATATTTCACTGAATCCCATCCCTCATTATTTTGGGGCCATTTCCTCAGCAGGCTGTCACACAATACTGAGGACAAGTTGGGTTCACAACTACTTGAATGAAACAGAGAATAAAAGAATATACGCCTCTTTGTGGAAAGAAAACCTGCCTAGGCCCAAATAGAAGGAAATCATCACAAATGCACCTTGTATCTACTTGTCTAAACAGACCTATTCATTTCTGTACAACATGATTTCCAGTCCTCAGGTTGTATCTCAGACTATTTTTTTAAAAATCAGCCCATCATAATAAGCACGACAGAGACAGATTTTGTTTACTCACTTCTTTAAATCTATCTTATAAATACGCAATAAATACACTTGTGAGAATTCAGAGCTCTACAGTCCCAGCTTAAAAGCTCAGTTGATTTTCAGCTGTATCTCCACCACATGCCTGATAGAATCACAGAGGACACTAAAAAAAAAAAAAAACCACAAAGACAAACATAATCCTATTACATTGTAAAAGTTAATTATTTGAATCCTTCCATGAAAGGGTCCTACTACTTGTCTTAGAAAGAGTGTATGAGCTGTGGCTGCCTGGTATCCCCCAACCGTGGAGGAGGTATCTGAAGTATGGGGGCAATTTTAGAGCCCGTAGGCTTAACAGTCAAAGGGAGGATACCTTCTTGGTGGAAGGATTTCAAGGAAGCCCTAAGCCCAGTTTAAAGGATACTGAGGAGGTTCAAGCAACTGATCCTGAAACAGTAGGCAACTGACTTCAAACTGGCAACCTCTTTCCTTAATGCTCCTTATCATTTAACATTCTGCAGGAAATCTACACACTGGTGATTTAGAGCCCTGAGTGGGGCAGGCAAGCTACAATAATGGGATCATATCTCTGTCATGACTGGATCTGTGAATGGCATTTTTCATTTTAATCTTGAAAATGCTGCCCCTGGAAACAATAACTTAATCAGAGCCTGCAAACAGATTGATTTTTTTTTCCTAAATTTTCTTTGAGGAAATGCTTGCAAATCATTTTACAAGTTCTTCCCCAGAAAAAGTTATTTTTCTTGCTTTTGCAAAAAAATAGACTTAATCTATGAAAACGAAAAAAAAAAGTGTTCTCATTGACTCTGCTTTTTATTATTACTGAAACAATGAATATTGCTGTTTGCTGGGGAAAAAAAAAGTCCAGTATCTTCTCACAGGTGCAGTGTGACAATTCTGGAATGTAGGTCAGAATGCTTCTCTTGTACGTCGTTTTTGCTGATTCAGTTTGAGTATTAACTAGATACATTGTCTTTGGTTGCACCACTCCTATTTTGTGTATATTTGTTTTCTGTCACCTGCACTTAGGCCATTAAGTGTTTACCATTTTTCCCATTGTAAGGATTATGAAATCAGGATTATTAATGCACTCATTCTCAGGAAATTCTGCCTCTTCATCTGAATGCATCTTTGCGGTTTCCACAGTGGGCAGAATAATTGCCACCATACAGTTAAACATACTCTTAGACAACAGGTTTCAAACAAAAAAAAAAGCAATAAAAAAATGTATTCACACACACACACACGTGTGTACACCACCCTGCCCAATACCTTAGATGTTATGCATTACAATTGAGCATATGTTATATTCTAGTGATGCACAGACACATTCTCCTTAGTTATAACTAGTTGTCTGTAGTTAGTAAACACATTTCCCGTACTTTTACAAATGATGCCCAATTAATATCTCTATCCAGCAGGCTTTCTCTGATACTCAGGGGAGCAGGCTGAGCACCATGAATAGAGAAACAGGCAGGAAACAACAGGGCCTTCACCTATAAAGCCGGCCCAGGAGCAGGAGACCCATGGATGGGATGGTGGTCAAGTAGGGCTGGGTTCTGCCAACCATGCCCCTTGATTTTGGGGATTTCTTCACAGAATTGAAGAGAGGCCTGTGCTCTTGCCAGCCCCCATGTAAAAGCCATGTGGGCACAATGCTATGGCGGAGCTTGTTCATCTTGCATAAGCGTATCGCCTGTGCTACCGCTGTCACCTGTTCCTCATTCAGAGGTGGCTCAGGCCCAGCCAGCTCAGGAGGAGGGCTTGGGGAGCTAAATTTAGCCTTAGCAGCCTTTATAAAGGTGCCACAAGCTACTGCTCCTCTGGAGGAATTGAGAATAGCAGAATGCAGTACAAGACCTGGAATATACAATATATAAACACAGACAGGAGGTGCACCATTCCTTTAAGCAGGCTCAGAAAGTAACAGGAAGATGCTGGTTGTGGGCTTTTTTTTTTTTCCTTTCTTTTTGTGCTGAACAGCTCTCCTGAGAACAGGGTGTATTTCAAATGTAGTTAATTAAAGACTGCTTTGTTTGTAAGTCCATGTGGAGTTGTCCATGATTGCACGTAGTTTGAAGAAAAACAATGCACAGCATTTTTCCTTTGATGCTGTCACTGGTTTAAGTGTTATGTACTACTGTAGTATCCACTAACAAGAGAAAGGAGGAAGCCATACTAATGTTGCTAGAGCTATTTGAAAATTAGCCTCTTCCTGTTGAAATGTAGTGAAAGCAAATTACCAGGGCAGAAACTTGCCAAAAATAAACACTGAAAAATGATAACATTTTGGATTTCTGTAGCATCACTGACAAGAAAAGACTTCAAGCCAGGAAACAAATAAATGCAACACTCCCCCATCCCTTTGATTTTTGGCATCCCACCAAAACTTCTTTATTTTCTGTTTAAAGAACAATTTTTCATACCTGATGTATTTAAAATGTACTTAAAAAAAACCCCAACAACAAACAAACCAAAACAAAAAAAAAGGCATGTTTTGTCAAAAAGCTATTTTCCGTGGAACACCATTTCAGCTGAACAGTTTCAACAAGCTCCTGTTGCTTCTGAACTCAGGATTCCTGTGTAGAAACACATTGTGCTCTTGGCACACTCCTCTAACTAACAGCCTATAGCATATTTAGTGTCATCTGTTCCTATTTCCTTTGCTAAGACATGGGCATTGTGCCTTTTACCTGTGTATCCTTGGATCATTTATATTTATATTGTTTTAAAAATAAAACCTCACTTGCATCTTAAACATTCCCTAAGAAAATTTCATTTTTGACTAAACCCTACTCTGGATTTAATGTAATAATACAATAAAAGCAGTGTGGGTATTGCTGGGCTATTTGGCATCTGTTGCAAGGTGAATCACTGAAGGTCACAGGATGAGGGTGCTAAATACTTGACTCCTTGGGCCCATGCTACATATGACTGTGGACATTTGTTTGCATAGTCTTGGTTAAAAGAAGAAAAAAGCATTATCTTGATGTAGAAATAGACACACCTAAGTACAAGCCAAATTTGCCACCACAGAGGAAACAGGGTAGAATTTGTCACATTTTGTGTTGGGAAAGTTCAGCAGGAAAATACCACTCCTAAACAGAAGCAGGTATGGCTGGGGTGATTATTTATTATAGGGTTGTTTCAGAATTTGCTTTTCCTATGTTTTTTTGGGTTGGTGGCATTTGCACTCTCCTGGCCCTGGGACCATGTTTGAAGACAAATCTAAAACAATAAACCTAAAGGTCACAAGGCATGGGATTCATCTAATCAAATACAGATGTTTATACTATCCACAGGTGGTGTCTACCCATCAGCTCTGTCAGCTCTCTTTGCAGGCAAAAATGAAAAGTAAGCACTTCTGTGGTGTGAGTCAAACAGCTATTTCATGTGGTCAGTGGAATCTCATCCTGGAAGGGCTGCAGAGAAAGGGCAACCAGGTCAGAGATGGACATCTGTGCTGCAGCTATGATCTCAGGCTTCATGAGATGAAACCCACCTGGAGGATCTTTGCCTGAACCTTGCTTGTAAGATAACAAATCTGCTTGCTTTGTGCTAGAGTTGCGTAGTCATCTCTCCCTGCCATTTACCTCCTGGGACTATCTTCTGCATAATCCAGGAAGTGATAAAAGTCTGATTGCTGAGAATGCTTCAAACTGATTTCTAGAACAAAACTTTAAGACCATATGTTCTAAAACCCTGCTTATAAGAGTCCTGTAATCTTAGTTTCAGTGAAGAGTTTACCATGTTACTAGTTAAAGTTGATCAATAGCAAGGGAGACTCAGTGTTATTGGTCTTCTGATGGCAGCCATAAGGCAACCATCAGGTTACAGGAGTAAAAGAAGCAAAAGAAGATCTTTGTCCCAAAGAGCTTAGAATAACAGTTCAACCTGGATCGTGTTCCTGGGACTCTCCTTAGTTGTTTATGTCATATATAAAAATGGTGTTAAAACTGGGCCATATTAATTTGTACTGTAACTGCAGCAATGCTGTTTCAGTCTGGATTTCATATTCATGTCTCAACTGATATTCTGAGTGGCATCAAAGTGTTACATCTGAGATGACTCAGTGCAAAAATATTTGCCAAAGGTCATTTATCCTCAATGTCTCTCTGAAGGTGTAAAAGAGTAGGTTAAAACCTGAAAAGACTGTTCTGTCCAGGCAAGGTATGTGATTTGATTAGAAACAATTGGTTTAATGTTCTGCAGATGCTGAGGACAAAGCAGGAATGATACTTTATCATACCCTTGGACATTTACTCTGGGGACCTTCTAGTCTCTTGCTGCTGTGTCTTGGAATATGGTCCTCTAATATCTCATCTTGCAGGCTGTGGTTTGAAAACTTATATTGAAGCTCTTAACCCTTCCTGGGAGATATCAGCCTCAGACCACAGTGTTCAGTCTGCCTGCTTCTCCCTTCCTGGCTGCCTGCTTATGTACTTTGCTTGGACAACTCTCAAAAATGTTCAACAATGCCGTTTGTGTGGATTTCCCAACAAGCTTATTACAGTTGGTTCTGCTTTTCTCACTGAAGTGTGGGACTGAAAACAATTTCCAAGACAATTGCCAAGACAATGAACACAATTGCCAAGTCCACCTTGGATGTTCAGCGCACCCCTTGCTTCAATACATAATATAGAAAACCAGCACTTCTCATTTTAAAGATAAGCTGTTGTGATAGTTAATTACCTCTCCGTTCCAGCAAGTCAGAACTTACTTCAAAGTGAAGTTTGTCTGACCTTGCCTCTTAATCAACAATTCCTTGGCAAAGCAACAAAGAGTTGCCCTCTACCAGGTCTGTTCTTTGTTTACCCCTTCAGGCCTACCTCCTCTCTGTTTTGTCTTTCAGAAGGTATTTTTAATGCCATAAGGCTTATAAAACGAACTTCACTTTCAAGACTTTTTTTTGTTTGTTGGTTTGTTGTTTTTTTTTTTTTCTGTCTTCCTGTGAACATGCTCCACATCACTGAGAACAAGTCAGACCACATCTCTGTGGACAACCGGCCCCCTGTACAGCAGCAAAATCCCTTCTCTACTTTTTAAAGATAGCCCTTGTAGCTCTCTTGAAGTTGATGGCAAATAATTTTATTTATATTTGTATCAATACTCTTTTGGAATAGTTTAATTTGTTATATTAAATGCTTATGAGTGGAATAAAATAATGATTTATTGAACTAAGAGCCAAGCTACCCATAACAAAATACTGTGTCTCAGCAATTGTATGGACAGCCACAAGGGACTAATAACGAAACGTTGAAAGAGAAAAATTTCAGAATAAGGAATTGTTCTTCACGTCTACCTTTCCAAAAGCTTTAACTTCGATTACATTTTTTCTATTACAGATTGCTTTACTCGGTTTTCAGTTACTCTTCTGTGCTAGTCTCTCTTGTTAGCAGATTAATTCTTTCCCCTTTATTCCTCATCACATTAATGGTCACAGGCATGTCATAACATGATTAAGCATTTCTTGGAATAAAGCAAAGTAGAAACTGTTACCAGAAAATATTTGACAGTTCAGTCTATTCCAACATTGTGCAAAGTTCAATCTTGTGAGATTGTGGGGACCTTTAAATTACAAATCATTAAAAATGACACACTCAAAGGCACTGTAATATTGAGTTGGGGCTCAACATTTCAGTTTGCTTCTGAGAAAATTTCTGAAGCCTAAAGCTAATGGGAATATTTCCTAATTTTTGGTGTGTGGTGTTTATTTATTTATTTATTTATCATTTGTTTGTTTGTTTTTTAGTTTATTTTTTGTTAATTTAAATGGGAAGATATTTTATTCTTTAGTTAAGTCTGGATATCCCGTGCTGTGTTGACAGCACAGACTTCGCAACATGTCTGCTTTAGACCTAGTAAGTATAACTGGCTACATATAAAGATGAAACAGGTATAAGGCTAAGGAAAAAGTTAGAATTAAAAAGAAAATTGTATCCACATTGTAAAAATGGACAGAAAGAAGTCTCAGCTGTTAACTGGGCTGTGGCATGTCTTATCTGTTGCTCTCAACCTGGTATTAACTGTGCAGTGATGAAGCTGCATCCTCATCAGAGCAGATGGAACTGGGTATTTCCAAGGCAGGGAGTAGATGTCTCTTTGGTTGTACAGTGAAGTAACTTCTGCAGGTAGCCATACTCAGGGTTGAAAAAAACAATGTAAGAGCTTGAGCAAGCAAGCTCTGAATAGCTCCTGAATAGCTCTTTCCAGACGTTGACATCTCCCTAGGGAGCAAGCTAACATGTTTCTGACTGCAGGCTTCTCTGGGACAGGGAATATCCAAGTATAGTCTGCAGATTTTTGATCCACAGATTTTTAATTCACTGTGCCCCTTTAGATCGCAATATTCACCATGAACTGTATGCATGGTAACACTGTGGCTCTAGAGCTAGGTTTTAAAAAATGGAATTAAAATATTTGATGGAAACTATCAGTTTTGTTGAAATAGGTGCTACGCATTATCAAAGCATGCTTTGCTTTCATTTTATATGTTTGCATTCTGGAAGTATAAACAGTAAGCCGAAGTATTCTGATAATGACTTCCATTATTTCCTATGTTCTTTTTTAGTGCTCCATTGTGAAAAAGCTGAAATTTTCTGCTTTTCTGTCCAAGAACTCTGAAAGGTCAGAATTTGCAAGGTGCCAAATGTTTGTGTTTTGAATTTGAATTTCAATATAGAAAAATTGGAAAATATGCTTTTCCTCAGAATGAAGAGGGAAGAGGAAGAGATATAGAGACATATATCCTGACTCTGAGCCAGAACAGCAGAAGAAAAGTGAGCTATCAATAGAAATATATTTTACTGTTGCCTGTAATCTGTGTTTTCCATTCGCACCAATTTCTGAGCAGATTGGGGTCTATTTTCCATTCGTTGTACATGAGTAACTCCCATTGTTGAAAATGGAAGTTATTTGTTGTATCAAAGAGGAAAATGTGGTTAGAATGTGAACTGTAACTATTTTTTTTTCCTCATAATTTTCTGTACTGTGTGCTATTATTGTGGAGTGCTGTCTTTTTATTTTTTTTCTGCAGTGTTTCTCATATTCTGAATAAGGCCATCTTGCAGTAATTTCAAGAGAAAGGCATCCTTTGCTTCAGTGTGCTATCGTTTCAGGGCTCTCTGCAGGCAAACTTTCAGATACGGATTTTTTTTCTGCTCCACTTTGGCTTGTTTTACTTTGTAAAAGCCATGCTGATGCTCCCAATGATCTCTGCTCAGCTGCTGAGTTTCAGTACATACTGGAAGCTCAGTGTGGTCCTTCTGGCTCATATCATCAATTTTAGGTTCATAGCTTTTTAACAATAAAGAACTTAGCACATCACCAGAACAAACTAGAAAGAATTTGTCAGCCTGGGGGGAAGCTGTCCCGGTATTGGAAGCCATGAAAGGAAAGCATCACATTTCTGTTACCAGGGTAATGCTGCTAATGATTCAAATATTCCTTAGATATGCACTGAGCAAGCTAATTTTTTCTAAACAACCGTGCAGATTCAGAATGATCAGATCTTGTGACTTTATTGACAGGGGGAAATTTGCCCTTAAACTAATGTGAATGATGGGCCTGTTGAATAGCTTCAACTTGGAGGACCTGATTTGTGCCAAGCACTCAATGCTGTGCAGGAAAGCAGCACAGGAACTGTTCTACTACTTTTGCTCTTCCTTGCAGAGTCGTATTTGTGCTCTGGTTGTACAGAGAGTGGACATGCTACTACCAAGTGAAGTTTCAGTAGTGTCTTTGTGACCTAAAAGAGTTTTATTTTTTTTGTAGTGAATTTTATGCTTTGCAGTTTTACATCTGGTTGGAAGTCTTGTGTCTCCAGTTTGAAGGATCCCAGGATGCAATTTGTCTGTCTGGCTTTACCTCATCTTGTATCATTGAGGTCTTAATCTTTTTCCTCAACTATCTTTGGTGGTCATTTTAAAGAAATGCACATCTTAGTTCTAAAAGCTGACATAAAAGTGATCAAATGAAGTCATCCTTTGTGGAAGAGGGATTTTCCCATTGCAGTTCCAGAGGCAGTCATATTTGCATGTGAAAACACCTAACATCTGAGATGCCAGTGCCCTTTTTTTATCCTGCAAACAAGTGGCCTGTTCCATAATATCACAGTATGAGAAAGGGATGAAGTGTCTGAACAACTAACTGTAAGAATCACTATGTCTTGCCTCTGGTCAGTTTTCCACTCCTTGTTAAATGACTGAGTGCACCCAGTCTCAGTGTTGAAACTTTCCTTTACTAAATTCAGGGTACTGATGAGCCACTCTGAAGTACATTGGAAAATTGAGATCCTTAATGTTCCTACACAACCAAGAGAAAGGAGAAGCTGTTGGATATGAGTATGAGGCTGTGCTGCCTAAGGATGTGTGATGAGTCAGATTCTGTATTGCTGCAGTGCTATAAGAACTTCTGCTGAATGCCAAGTCTTGCCAACTGTGAAATTACTATTTCTTCTTGACAACGTTTTGTTTCAAAGTAGGACTTAGAGAAAAGGCAATAACTGAACTTTTAAAACAAATCAGACTGTTTGTCAGAACTTTTTCCTGGTCTGCAGCCAACAGTCACATTTTGGAAAGCTTTAGACTTCATATCATCTCAACTGTCATGCAATTTTCATTTTTCCCCCAATTCATTGGATAATTTGATTGAATTGATTGAATTTTAAAGCAATACGGTCCCTGTGGTTTTGCCAAATTGGGATATCATCCTTTAATAACATGCTTGCACATTGGAAGTCTTTTATATGGTAGAAGTAACTCTTGTTTTCAACACACTTTTAAAAGGGAATTTAGGGTTTGATTAGAGAGTTAGACTAGGAGCCTTGGAAACTGAAATCCTCAATTATTTACTAACTTGGTAGAGGAAGGAAAACTTTTCTACCTTAGCAATGCCTGTGTAGTTGCCTGTAGGATAGTTCAGATATCATCTGAAAAAATGAAGTCTCTTTGCTGAAAGTACAAAAGCGACATTTACTATAATGGAATTTATATTTTTGTCAGATACACCAGTGTAAGATCATGACTGAGCAAGGTATTTGGACCTGAGTGTAGTGCCAGTGTCTGAGCAGTATCACTGAGTTTAACAAGCATGCTGAAATACCTAATTACTTTGGTTGAGGTAGAGTCTAAGGGCATCAATTATTTTTTGTAGTATTCTATGCAAATAGCTTTCCCATATGTGCATTTGGCCAGCGATTTCTGAAGGTCAGCAATCCAGTAAGGAATTGGAGGTGTAAGAATCTGCCTCCTATTTTTAATTGTCAGAATCAGTCAGTTTCTCTACCATTCTTTTCCAGAGGGAATGATAATAAGTCCACGTGTGGTTTTTGAAATAGGCAACCAGGATGTATACCTAAGGTGAAATGAAACCAAATTTCTAAGAATAATTTTGAAGTACTGATAGCACTTGATTTAATAACTGGCAGGCTATGATGCAGAGTTACCAAACTCCAGACTAAATAAATAGTATTGTTTGAAACAATCTGTTCTGTACTTATGGGAACTGATAACATTAATGCTGATGTTTAAATATCTATGTATTCACCATGTTTGCTTTGTATAGACTTAGTGATTCATAAACTCTGAGCTCTCTGTGGATTAGCTAGGCATCAGATCTGCCTCATGAAAAATTTAATCATTCCTCTTGTCACCTCTCCTACCTCCCTTTCTGCCATGAGATACTTTCATACAGATTATCATATGGCCCCTGAGTAAGGTGGTGTAATGTAGTTTGAACTCTGTTGTCAAGAAGTCAGACAGCTCAGTTCTAACAAATAGGACTGAAATAACCAGATTCACTGGGATAAAGATGGCTGAAAACCCAAGTCAAATCTGACTGATGGATGGGTTACTTGAAGATTATAGAGTGACAACTTAATAAGGCTTTTGGAAGTCCATCAGATCTTAAAGGAAGGACACAGGTGAGGCATTTCTGAAGTAAATTTTATCATCAATGTTGTTCTCATTCTCCTGCTGGAGCAAAAACGTATCATGCAGCTTCTTGGCTCATAGGTTTGGAAAGTGAAATGGGCAGAAAACGGCTTCAGAAGCGGTTTTAATGCAGGGATACAGCCTCATGCTGTCCCAACTGCAACCTTTGGGCCAGGTGCCGGTATCTAGAGCGCCAAGCAGGGCGGCGCGGAGATCGCTGGCTTCAGCACCACGGCGGGAGGACGGGATTCAGCACCACGGGCAGCACCAGCTCCGCGGGCGGGAGCGCAGGATTCAGCACCACGGCCAGCGCCAGCGGGGCCGGGCGGGCGGAGCCACCGCGCTGCGCCAGGCGCAGCCCGTACCGTGCGGCTCGACGTGATGTGACGCGACGTGACAGGGCACGACGTGACGACAAGTGTTTACCGTTTGTCCGCCGAAAGCATGACTCTTCAGACCCGTAAACTGCTAGCGCTGACTTGACTGTAACGAAGAGTCTGTTTGTGCCTGGGAGGAGGTGGCTGGGATGAGCCTTGTAGAAAGCACAGAACTGGCAGAGCAGGCCGGAGAGCGGGCACTGACGGAGCCTGTGCTATGGGAGAGAGACGGGACTGGGATATGGCTGGACCAGAGGAGATGGAGCTGAAAGGGGTCCAGCCTGGAAGAATGCAGTAGCAAGGCTTAGAGTACCTGACCTCGGAGTCTGGAATGAAACCAGTACTACCTGACAAAGGATCTTTTTCAACCCTCTCTGGTGCAGATCCCGCTCCATGAGGATAATTCATAGCAGAAATACTCCATTACCTAAATTTCCAGAGATCTGTGCAGTGCAGCTAATAGCTTTGGCCCTGCTGATGTTCAATGTGTGTCTGCCAGTAGATTTCTGCAGAGAGGGGTTTGCATTTCACTTTTTTTTTTTTAAGTAGGAAAATCACACACATAGACTCTGTGAAAAGAACATTAACTTAGCAAAGATTGACAGTGAGTAGTTACTATTGGCCACAATAAGTCTTTCTTCACAAGCTTAATTTCTCCTACTGTTCCTGCACATTATCTTTCCTCAAGATCTCTGCTCATACAATATATATGGAGCTGTCCTGACAATGAGTCAGGTATGTTAAGGACGTGGTTGTGTGTAGGACTTGTCAGAGTAAAAAAAAACATAGTAATTGAGGCAAGGGACTGCAAGAAGAGACAGGGCACTCCTGATGTGAAACTGGTGATGTGCTGTCATGGAGAACTGGATTTTCTGTATCTGCCAAAGAGTTCCTCTACAGTGATGAGAAAATTGCTTAAACCAGGATTTTCACATTTGGTCACTACCTGGACAGTCTGCATTTTCTCATCACACATTTGGAGTGATTATGATTCCTGATTTCCAGAGGTTTTGACACAAATGGAACCACCTGAGCTCACTCGAATACGCTGATAAAAAGAGGATTCTAGGAACATATCAGGTGCTACATAACTGTAGGGATTATGAAAAATCAGCTGCCATGAAACTCAAGTAGATTACCAGTTTACAACTTCCAATTTCCATTTTAAAACTATATGTGCTTGATTCTCTGCCATTTCATCTTCTTGAAGCATTGGGAAACATAAATTTCTTCATATCTGCAACATTCTTACACTCAGTAGAAGAGCATGCAATATACATTTATAGGTATTACAGCTGTCAATCCTCATTGCAAGCTTAAGTGCTGTGGAATGTAGAGGCAAGAATGAAAACCCAGGCTGGAATAACTAAGCAAGCAGATAATGGTATAAATGGTGTTTCACCTTTTGGTCACCTGTTGCAATGCAGCCAAAGACAGTGGTGACTGAAAGTCATTACCGTCTGACAGCTGCTCCATGAGCTTTGTAAAATGACTGTGTAATTGTTCTCAGCCTTTTTCTCTTGTGGACAGGTGTCCATAACATGATTAGCACTAATTGGCAATGTTGTTGGCAGTCACAGAAGGAAAACTAATGAAAGAATTAGTTTGGAGGGGGAAATGATTTTCTCAACCCCCAAAGCAACATGCCTGTCTCTGTGTCTGCCTGCTCTGGGAACAGAACGTCAGCGCTGTGCCCCTCCAAACATATTGTTTACGAGAAGTCAAGTTCTTTTAAGAAAGAGAAACACTGACTAGTTTCAAATGGAATTGAGGCTGACAATGGAAGAAATAACTCATTTAGGAAATTTTAAACTTGTTTCTTGATCAATATTTGTTTGATTCAAACTTGGTTAGAAAGTAAATTTTCATTTCAGAAAGGGGCCAAATGTGGAGAAAGAGCTTTAAAAATACAGCATCACAAGGAGAACTGAGGAGTCTCTTTTCACAAAAGAATAACACCTAGTTAGGGTATCGTCTAGTCTCTGTCTCTTGAATGCTGTCATCACAGTCTTCATGACATGATCAAGTGTGTGTCCCACTCACAATAAAAACCACTTCTGTCCACTGTCTGGGTGTGACTATATCTCTATTTATCTGTTGGAAATGTTCAGAACTGTTCGTGGATTTAATACTAGAGTTTGCTTCATGCCTGCCAGGTGAACACTCAGACATCCATACCATGGTTGGGGAAGACCATATGTAGCAGATACAATAAATTCTCTACTCACTTGAATCACTGAATCCCTGATGCTCTCACTATGTGACATAATATCTGAATTTTGTTGAACATGGATGATATAGGTATGGTCTCATTCATGGGAAAGGCTCATAGTGACCTATTCAGGAAGTTACATCACTCACTTGGAACAAAAATCTGGATTCTGATGTCATCTTCTATCCTAGTCATTATTCCTTCCCCAGACACCTTAAAATTCTTACAGGTTCTCTTAAGTTTGAATTGCTAAGTCAACACTGCTTCATACCTACCAGTTCCGCAAACCCACAAGCAATCACCTTTGCCTTATATGTTTATACTGTAGTATTTTTCTGAGGTAGAGTTGATAGGTGGAAGTTGATAGCTGTTAGGTATGGAACCAAACATACTGTGAGCTTGTCCAGGTTTGTACATGATACTACAGTACAAATGGAAAAAAAGCACGTAGTAGTGATGAGACAGGGACAGCTGGCACTGAGGGAGGGTACAGTAACATATAGTCCTTAGCTCTCAGAGTAGGTCAAAGTGAAGCATGTGTCTTAGAAGGACATGGGAAAAGTAAAAAGAAAGAAGATGAGTATTGTCTATGAGGGAAACTGGAAGATCATTCCTAGGAAGTAAAGACGGGTGGCTGAAAGAGAGCCAGGTAGGTGTGGGAGGTTATGATACTGTTGTGCTACCATGTAGGAAAAAGAGAGAGGACATCCATCGATTCTTGTATATCATTGAGTTCTCCTCAATGACTTATCAGCATGGAGCCAATTGCATCTTGTATAATGGATGTACTTTCTGTAGGATCAATACAGACTCATCACACAGCTGGCAGTATTGAACATCTTTTCTGTCTCAGCCTACTGCATTTAGTCTCTCTCTTGTTGCTTATTCCACCTTATGTGTTCTGATGACATGGCATTAATAGGTTTTGTTGGGTAATGTTAAAAAAAGCTCATCTCCACGCACACATAGGAGTACAGATGAACAATAGAAATGGGAAACATGAATAATACCCTTCTCTGACTTCCCCCGGCTGAGGGTGACACCCGTCACAATGACTCCATGGAAAGAGTGTCTTAGAGCACCTTTCGGACAGCAGGGATAGCCTGAAAGGAAATGGGTAACCAGAAAGAGTATTTTGGGACTGCACAAGATTTTAAAGGGATGTTTGAGGGACAAATCAAAGGTGGGGAAAGGGATGGACCTAGGTGACTAGGGGAGGGAAAAATTTGAGAAAATTGACGGCTAAAGGGCTGGTTCCATGTAAAAGGGTTGCTGGTCAGTATGCTGTCTGGCCATGCCTGGTCAGGGCAGTCTGTCCTGTCTTCTCACCAAACTCCATTTCTATCTGTTTTCCTGGGTGAAGGACTCTTTATTCTGCATGCGTATGCATGTAAGTCTGCTCCAACAACTGGAGCAGGACCACAGGCCATAAGGTGCCAGCACATGAGGCATGTGAGGGTGCATCTCTCAGTGTGTGATCACTAACAAATACCAAGTGACTCTAGCTGGTGACATGGATAAGTCATCTGGGAGCCAGGTATTGAAGCAGCCCTAAGTCTGGGCCAGATGCCAGAGACACCAGCGGGGCTGAGAGTTAACTACTGGAGGGGCTAGAGGCTCCAAGAAAAATATAATACCAGAGACACCATGTGGTCTGAGCATGGCCTGAGAGACCCATTTGAGGGTGTGTGTGGCCAGCTACTGTGGGGCTGATGCTGTGTCTGCATGTGAATGTGTGTATGTGCCTGTCCTGTGTGGCTTACTGGGTGTGTACATATATATGTACTGTATACATGTGTGTATGCATATATTTACTGGTAATACATGGTTGTGCTACTTGCCAGCTGGATCTGAGGGCATGGAGCTGTAGCAGCCTTACCTCTATTGGGCTAATGGGTTCAGCAGTCCCTAAAATATTTTGTTAAAATAATACTTAGTATATATAATCATCATGAACACAGAAAGAATCCTGAAAAAGTCTATATTTGGGTATTCCCAAACATGGTCTTGTCTCTTGAGAATGAGGAAAACAATCCGTGGGAGGTGAAGGTCCTAAAATGAAGGAAGGAGAAATACAAAATATTATATTTGGGCTGGTCTTCTTTGTGGTACATCTGCTCTTATTTTTTAGAGAAATGAAGTATTTTTATATTTCTCTTTCTATTTAATAAGTAAAACAGCCACAGAAAAGGAAAATGTAAGTGATGTACTGAGGTTAGCTTTTCTGGAGAATGACTCCCCTGCTTCTCCTGCTAAAGCACCTATAGATATTACTCTTTTAGGATAATTGTAGCATTTTATCATGTTGGCAGATCCTTTGTAATCATTTTTGTTCCCATTAAGCAACAACAGATGCAAGGAAACCTTGGCTCAGAACACCTGTTGGCAGCTTCACAGCTGCTGCTGAATTGGAATTGCAACAGTAGTTGTCGCTCCAGATAGGATGTCACCTCAGAGACAGCTGGCATTTTAAGGGCTGCTGCCTGTGTGTAAAATCCTTGGCCAGTCTGAGGCCTGACTCTTAGAGCACTGCTTCATCCTCCTAGTACAGCTCTCCTTTTATCTATTGCAGGACTGCGAGAACACAAAGAACAGAGAAGTAGGAACCTGGATCTCCAATTCCATTTCTGTGATCGAGAGAAAAGGTTTAGGGCTAATGCTTTTCAAACCTAAGAAAGTTATTTTCTGTTTTTATTTATAGTCATTTATAATGTCAGATATTTTAAGTATTTTTAAAATCAATGACAATATACTCATTAATTAATGTATTTACCCGATGACTATGGCAGTAACAATATTTTAGGAAAAAGGAAGAAATCTTCAAGTACATTCCCACTGTGTGCTATTCATATGTTGTTGCCACTGCTGCTCCTTTGCATATTTTTTTCTGTCCCAGAGAAGTAAAATTTCAAATTGAATCATTGCAGATTAATGCTCCTCATGTAATTTGTAAATGTATGCTGTGAATGAGATTGTGTTTTAGTAACAGCACAGGCTGGTAAAAATGTCATGAATTAGTTTCACATGAAACACTGAAGAAGCTTTGAACCTGGGTACAAAGCAGTAACCAAAAGGAAATAAAACTCCTCCCAAATGCTACATATCTTCATACTCAAAACAGTGTTACTATAATTATGGTGCAATAATAATTGGTTGCTTGTGACGAAATTTTAACAATAAACATTCTGTGCTGCTCAAGTACAATCTTTCTTGTAGGTGTCCTCACACAGTGTGACTCGAAGACAAGATGCTAAATTCCTTTGCAGGGGGCTCAGTTGTATGAATGTCTCTTATGTGGACACAGGTTTTTTGTCTTAAAAAGTTATGACTTCTGATAAGACAGAACTCTGGTGCAAAAGCTTGAAGAATAAAACTGTGTATCTGTGAATGTAAGAGGAGAAATAATAATTTGAAAAGGATTTCTTAAAAACAAAAATAAAGATTACAAGTGGAAAAGTCAGGCTAAAGTTCAAGAAAAACTGTCTGCAGCTCCCCCCTCACCATGCTACCCATCCTCAGGCTTGCATTTTATGCACTAGAAGTTACCCAGGTACCCTTGACTCTGACACTGTTTGATTTCACTTTTTTGTTTCAAGAATTGTTGGTATGGCACAGGGGCCATATTGTTGGTATGGCACTTTAAGGTTACATTTTAAACCTCACATTTCAGCACTCTACATTTAAACTCTGTTCAGCTTGATGCATTGATTCCCAAAAGCTTTTCCTTTTGAATAATTCAAGAAAGTCAGCTGTCAGTAGGTATATAATTTGGAGAATTGCCTTTGTACTTTTTAAAATCCCAGAGCATGTGCCAGCAACTGACTGAAGCTCAATTTTAACAGTTATGTTCTAGAGCTCAACTTGTACTGAGCTGTATTTATATGAATAGACTCTACAGGTTTAGACTTCTCCCATCAGTTTTGTACATAGAATCCAATATCACATGGGAGAACAGTTTCATGTTGTGTTATTGAACTGAGAGTTGATAGGTCTAATAATTTCCATCAAGCTTTTCATTATGTCATGATACTTGAATGTTAGTGATGCATTTCTATAAAGCTGTGAGTCTTACCAGTCTAATTTCATGCTATCACAAGACACAGAGCCACTTCAATTCAGTCATGGAATAAAAGAGTAAGAAACTCTCTAAAAGAGAGAGTGAAAAACTTTTTTGGGGAACCAAGACATCCTAGATTGCACACAGATGGAAAATGAAGTTTGACTGTAGAAACTAAAAGCATATAAAAAAAGTACAAATTATTATATACAAGCTAAGCCATATAAACTAAAACATATGGCTCATAGGCACATGACAAGATTAAGCTGAAGCTTAATGCATATTAAATGAGTTCATATAAAATAAGTCTGATGAACTCCAGGCATTCAGCACATGAAGCAACTCCTGAACAACACTATGAGCTTCACGGTCTCCTTGCTGCTGAGGAGACATGGTGGTGCATTGACTTTTTAAATAATATGACAGTACTGCTCAGGAGTGAAACCCTTGTTGTGTTCAACACTCTGCAAGGATGTGATATGGAGATCTGCATAGCCAACATAATTATATTTGCATGGAATCACGTGCATTTGCTACAAACTTTGGCTGAGATTTTTGCCACGTGTGAGATGGATCTGGATCCTAGGGTTTACTTAAGAATAAACAAAATCAGAGCTTTTACCCCACCTGATTTTCTCACACACTCACTCACTTGCTTCTCCCCAGACCACTATGTTTACCTGGCAGGGAAGCCACTGCTGGTCCAGGAAGGCTGGGCAGAAAGTCGTACTGATTTGTGCTGGGATGCTGCTGACAGTTACTGGTCTCAGTTGTCTCTGCTAAAGGTCCCTGGGCATCCCCAGCGTTCATTTTCCTGCACCTCTCTGATCTCCAGCATAACTCTCCTTGTTTTTCCTCCACTTAGGATATTCTTCGCCTTCTTCGTTCTGGACCTCCTTCTTCTCTCTGGGACTCCTTCTTTCTGAAACTATGTCTTTTCATTAACCTGTCGTCTTTTTTTTTTTTTTTTGGTACCTTTTTATTCCAGAAATACAAGGCCCTGTTTTCCCCCAATCAGAAGTTTATGTGCAGAAGCACAGTGTGTGGTCATCCTCTTCACTGGTGGATCTGCCTCATTTCTCTTTTATTAGTTGGAGGATTTATGACGTGCCATTTCTGTTTAATCCAGGTGTTATCAAGGTTTATGATTAGTCCCTACTGGTTGCAGCAAGCACTTAGCAGGCTTCTGCTTGGCAATTCAAAAGTTCATTTTCAGACATTCATCTCCCCCTGCAACACATACATCCAGTCTGCCTCCTGTTAGTGTTCACAATTTAAGCTAATTCTTTGCCTATGACATTTTTGCATTTCTGTAATAGAATGAAGAATGCTTCAGTCCTTGCCAAGACCAACAAATTATCTTGAATTTTTTAATCAAAACGTTTGGAATGTGAAATCAGAGGAAAAGACATGGGAGCACTACCCATCCTCCCACACCTCTTGCCCATGTTTATATTCATATTCCTTAAGATTTTTTCATTTTATTGTTTTAAACACATTTTAAATGCTTGAAGACTAGCTCTATAAAGTGCCAAGTGGATTTTCATCAGGATGAGAGAAGGTGTTGAAAGAAGAGTCATCAAGAAAGGCCATTATTGTGGAATGACTCTGATCTCCCTCTAAGACCTGATGTTTGAGTACCCTGAGTGAACTGATCACATATCGATTAGGACAGCTCTAGTATCCACTGGCTTTGATATGAATGATTTCCACTGGCAGCTCTAGGACAAAGAAAGGGTGGAAATGACTGAAGTCGGAATCTTGATAATTTCACTCCCTTCTAGGAAGACTATATATTTTAAAGCTTGAGTAATTAAAGTGTGACCCTATTCAATTTGGTTCTGTCACGGCATGGTTCCTTTTATTTCTCCTGGTGGCTGTTATTAAAGTGCATTTATTACAGTTGCAGTTAATTAATTAAGAAATCAATCAAAACAGCAATAAAAATATTTCCGCTACTTTGCCTGATGCTTAGTGCTGGACAGCACTGTGCACCCTCAGTTTTCCTTGGCCTCAGTGGGATTCAGGGGTTCCCAGACCTCTTTTAAGGTTAAAGTCTTATGCAGAGCCTGCAGAAGGTCCTGCAGCTGGCACAAGAGCCTGGTTTGTCAGGTGGTTCCCATCCTAGAGCAGTGCTTTTCAGAACTTTTGATGGGCTCCTTTCCTTTAAAAGTGTGCATCTTAAAGGGATGTGGCAGCCATATCAGATGACCAAACTGACTGGTGCACCAGTTTGCATCCTTGCTGAGGATAAAAGGGTTCACCTGGATGAACTGCATGATGGCAGGAGCGAGAACTCATGCCTAAGCCCACTACATGGTCCAGGTTTGGTGTCTTTTTCCCTGTGTAACTTCATTATCTGTTACAGACGGGTCCATGTTCTTTGCTTTGGAACCCGTTTTTGTCCCCTGCCAGTGGGACATGTTGCCAGGGGTAGTGCTGGTTTGTAGTAACTGTCATACTTTGGGGTTAAACCTGTGGTGGGATAGTGGACCTAGTGCAGTCCTGTGATGTAGAGATATCAGATATCTCCATGACTAACTTCACATAGTTTCCTGCCCAAACTCCCTAACAATAATATTACTTACCAAATAATTATCCATAGTTACCTGGCAAGTAGCTAATTTTGCCAAAATGCATTTCACAGAGAGTTTGATTTTATTGTTCTGAAAATGTGTCGTAGGCTTAATTTTCTGGCTAGATAGTTCAAGTAAACGTATCACTTGATTTTAGAATGAAGTGTTCTGGTAATGCTCTGTTATGTGATACAGTTGACTATGATAGTAGTTTGCAAGAAAGGAAAACCACTCTTTCATAAAGACACAGTGGTTTGAGTCACTGTTGCAGATATTCAAATAAAAAATGAAGTCCTCTCTTTTTCTGGGCTAAAGTAACAGCTGTACAAACTTGAAGGTCATGTTCAAAAGAGACAGTGAAAAGATACTTATCTGTTTAGAAATAGACTTCTCAGTATTTAGTGGTAAAATTGATAAACTCTATAGTACTACCTAGTTCAGTTGTGCACTTTGATGTGATCTACAAATAGGGCACTTGACCTTTATCTTCCATGTGGTTCCAAACTGATAGGTATTATTTGATTGCATGACCTAGAATCAGGTTTTCCAAAAAATTCAATGAGAGGGCACAGGATGGTGGTGTAAATTCTTTCCCTGGTAGGTAGATGATATAGAATGGAAGAGGAAGAGACAATCAGGATGCATGATGTAGTGGTTTTATTACTTGCTTAAAAGACTGGAAAAGGGTTTCGATGACTGTCAGAAATACATAGTAAGCATGATATAATTAATCTTCATATACATTTATATAAAAATACAAATATAGATTTATTTGTATCTGGGCTTTATTTTTTCTTTTGGAAATGGGATGTAAGCTTTTTAATCCTTTAAAATGTGTGGACTGATACATGTATGATCATTACAGATGTAATTAGCGGTATTTTCTCTTCCATTACAGATTCAAAGCAGTAGAAAATAATGCATTTAGCAAGACATAATTTCTCTCTTCTGCAATCCACCATATTGGCCAACAGTATCCTGGATTGTATGAGCAATAGTGTGGCCATCAGGACTAGGGCACTGGTGAGGCTGCGCCTTGAATACTGTGTTCAGTTTTGGGCCCCTCACTACGGGAAAGACATTGAGGTGCTGGAGAGAGTTCAGAGAAGGGCAATGAAGCTGGTGAGGGGTCTAGAGCACAAGTCTGATGAGGAGCAGCTGAGGGAACTGGGGCTGTTTAGCCTGGAGAAAGGAGGTTGAGGGGAGACCTTATTGCCGTCTACAACTACCTGAAAGGAGGTTGTAGCATGAAGGGGGTTGGTCTCTTCTTCCAAGTAGCAAGTGATTGGATGAGAGGAAATGGCCTCAAGTTGCACCAGGGGAGGTTTAGATTGGATATTAGGAGAAATTTCTTCATGGAAAGGGTTGTCAAGCACTGGAACAGGCTGCCCAGGGAGGTGGTTCAATGACCATCCCTGGAGGTGTTTAAAAAACATGTAGTTGTGGCACTTCAGGACATGGTTTAGTGGTGGACTTGGCAGTTCTAGGTTAACAGTTGGACTTGATAATCTTAAAGGTCTTTCAAACTATGATTCTATATGAAGGAAGAAACCAAGGAGGCATGAGGTGAGGCAGCTTCTCAGGTGCCACCAGTCTACTTATTTTTCCTTTCATCTGAATCCAGACAAACCTCTTGGCTTGCTGGACTTTGCAAGTATGGGGTGAGGAAGAATGAGGTGCGTAAGGAGTAGATGAGTGTGGTGTTGTTGGTTTTGGAGGGTTAGCCTAAATTGTACTCCCTCAGTCATATATCTCTTCCTATTCTTGTTAGCAAAAGACCTCTGTGCCCTTGACTTTTATATGCTTCCAGGGTTGGTTCTCACACAATCCTTAAATTATTTTCCAGTTCTCTGGTCAAGTGTCCAGATTTGCTCCAGCAACTGTGTGATGGCTCAGTGTTTGTGTGAGAAAATTACACTTGAAAAGAAAAATGCAAAATTTACTTGACTTTCTGTTAACAGATTTTCTGCTGTGTACAAGAGCCTCCATGATATAGAGGTCATAATTATGGATGAGGTGGGAAAGTTAATGGTAAGGCTATGGTAAAGTTGCAGGTATTTATTTAATTTATTTATTTTTAAAAACTGTTATTTTTGCTAATTCTCTAAGAATTACCTTAACTATTTTTCTTGATTAGTAAATTATTCTCCCTCCCACCTTCTTCAACCCCACTACTGTTTTTCCATCTCCACTTATATTTCCTACCACTCCCTGCCTGCTTCTCTTTCCCTCATTGCTCCACTCTAACTTCCTTCATAAACATTTTCTTTTTTTATTTCTCCCATTCATCTCTTCAGGTATTGGTTTGAGCCAAAATGTATTTTATTTAATTCTGAAACTATTGTCTTACCCAATCACAGCCATTTTACTTCAGTTTTGAACAAGTGCCTCTTGGCTAGGAGAGGCTCTATGTTTTATATGGTCCTGTGCACAGAGGCAAATGATAGCAAACACCTTTAGGCTTCTCTAGGTCAAATCCATTACTTGGTAGTATACAGGAAGAAGAAGACATCTACTAAATCGTAATTAAAATCAAACAAGCCCCTCAGAAATCTTTTAATCAATAAGGATTTCTTAAAAAATGGGTAAATCTAAGAGCATTTGGCTTCACAGCCCTTTCATACAGGGCTTGTACCTGGCTGACCTCAAAAAAAGGCTTGTCTAGGATATACATTTGATATTGCAGTATGCCATATTAAATATCTTTTAGAGCTTCCTTTATTGCTTCTTTAACTTGTGAGAGTATTTACAGAGTCTTTATTACAAGTAGGTTTCCAGGTTGCTCTGCTTTTATCTTGCCACCTACAGTATTCAGTGAAGTTTAACTTGGGAATGAATTGTTCTTGGCTTTATTCTCTAAGTGATCCAGTCCTAACAATGAGTCCGTGATGATCAGTTTAATTTATGTTTTGTCATAAACTGTTACCTACTTGACTTGTCTGTGTAATATACAGCCTCACTCAAAAGAGCTGTTGGATATGTTTTCAATTGCTTTGTGTGAGTCATTGTTCTAGAGGGAGCTTTTATTATAGATTGGATACCTGGGATTATAAATTTACATGTATAAGAACAGATACATGCTGTAATAGAATTATACCTGTTTCTCCTGTGTGCGTATATTCAGACACAAATATACATTTGTGTTGGTATGCATACAGACTCACAGAGGCTTGGAGATAGATGGATGAGAAGGAAGAGTTGTGATGCTACCAAGACAAAACACAGTATCTTTGGTCATGATTATTATTCATTATTTATTCCTGTTGCTGCATATGGCAAGGTTATTCACACAGTCCTTATCCTTCTTGCGTAGTCACTTAGGCTGCTTGTCTTTTTCCATGCTAAACCAGAAACTTCAAGAGCAACATGAGAGAGGAGGAGGAAAGGCTCATTCTGGACAAGCTGAAAAGTCAAAAAACACCCATCTGAAATGAGAAGCCGAATACTTACCACCAGAAGGGACTATCTTTAACCTTCTTCAAATATATTAACTGCCAAGCAGGGAATAATCCAACTACAAAATCATGGTACACAGGGAGCAGTTTATAAACAGGTGAGACTGAACCACAGTAATTTGAAAACTATACCAGATCTAAATGGAAACCTTCATGCTAGAGCCATAGAAGTTAGGGGTAAGGGTGGGGTTTTTTTGTTTCTGACAAATGCTTTATGTTGCTGGGGACAGGCAAGACAAGTTGCTCAAGAATAAGGCCTGGGTGCATCTCACCTCACCTTGTCATCTCCAGCACGGACAGACATATTTGAGATAGTCACACTGAGCTCCACCTACATATTGAAGGCATTTTTGGAGTTCAGTTCATCTGCTCATTTTAGGTCTCTGCTTCTGAGTGGTGCTCTGGTTATGCCACTTCCTTTCCACTCCCTGCAGCAAGCACCTTGCTTCTGCAAACATCTCCAGTACACTGAAGATATCTACACTGGATCAAATGACTCAGTTGAGCTTTGGGAGTTGGCTGTGCTTACTTTTACCTTCAGTAAGCATGAGGTCAGCCATATTGTCTGCAGTCTAGTTGAAAGATTTGAATTAGTGTAATTTACCTTGCATTTGCGGTAGGCTACGCCTACATGCATGGCTGGTCACTACTGTTCCACTGAAACAAGCTGTCATGTGTCTCCCCAGCACTGATGCAGTTACCCTGGCAGGAAAATGGCTTCCATTAGTACTTTTTCTGCTATGTGAGTCAAAATCAGCCAGAGTGGCAAAGTGCTTTAATTTTTTTGCTGGTATAAGCTAAGTCTGTGATAGGAGTTGCCCCTGTACTTAAGCCTGCCTGCATGCTCTGATGTGAGGCCCATGGAGACATCACTGCAGGGATCTGCTGGGAGGATCCCAGGGGAGTAAAGTAATATCAGGCATCTGATGAGTGAGGAATGAGGGGAAGAGTCCTTCAGAGAGTGAATCAAAACATGCATTGCAAACTTACTTCCCAGTGTTAACTCCACAGGAAACATAACACTGGATGTCTAAAGCTTGACCCTGGCATCCACATCCACCTGACAGCAAGTGTAACTGACAGACATGCTCGAGTATACTACACTGTCATTACTTGATTTAAAACACAAAAAGCAATAAAGAAATTAATTAATTTAAAAGTTGGTATCTGATTTATATGTTTTACTATGTTGAGCTCACTGCAAAACCCTTTGGTTTCATTTTCAGGTTTATCTTTTTCCCCTGATTTTCTTGCGAAACTGTAACATGGAAACTGAACAAGGACAAACTTCATTTTAAAAAGCAAACTGTCTTTCACATCTACTGTCAGTGACAATAGCCATCTTTTGACGTGTGATTCTGATAGTGAACCAAAAAAGAAAGTCTGGTAGTGGTGCCCTGTTTGGGAATTTTGGAAGGAGGTTTTGGAAATTATTTTGGGTTTTCTGAATTATTTGAATTATCTACCAGCAGCCACAGGCGAGTGGCATTTTACAGTATGTTAAAAATCAAGCTTTGATATCTGAAAATAGCTCCTTTGGTATGGAACTTGTCTTCCTTGATTCTCACATAAGCTGTGTATTTATCATAACTGAGTGAAAAATGGTGAGATACTGGTGTTTTATATGCAGTGAAATGACAAGGTCAATTTTAATTAAGCTGAGATCAAGCTCAGCCTGTATTGCACACTTCTGATTAGGTTACTTCAATTTAACATCAGTTTTAGGGGACTTCACAGAAGTCAGTGGTGTTAAACACCAGCTGTGCTGGCAGATAAGCGTGGGATATAAGAAGGAGATAGAATTCACATTGAAATTAGCACTTGGCACAATATAATTCTCTGATTGCAAACTATGTGAAGTTGCCTGCACTAATTGGTTGATTTTATTTGAAGCAGATGTTGTTAGCTTTCCCACTAATGATCTGGAGAGAAATTTTTTTTGAAAGACATGCCATGTTAGGTTCTCTGCAGTATAATAAGCTAATTACAACTTTAAGTACTTGCAGTAATTAGCACAACGTGTATAAAGTGGTCCTGATCTTTTCACCCTGGTGGATTATTGTTAGGGCATCTTAAAAAAGAAAAAAAAAGAGAGCTAGCTGGATTTAGTTTCACCAATCTGTCTTCTTGTTTTCCCAGATTTTTATATTAAGGAAATAACGAACTAGACTTTAATCTGTATTTGTAAGTACACCAAAAAAAGATTTAAACCTTTCTCCTGTTTTTCTCTAACTCCCTTCTCTAAATCAAATCTCTTTAGTCTTATCTTTGTCCATCGAGCTAAAGTCTTCCAGCGTCTTAAAAATCTCATTAGTAAATCGTTATGTACAGCAATGGAGTATTTGTTCTCTATTAATTCATTTGATCACTTGCCCACATATTACCAAGATCAAAGGTACATGTGGTTTATAGAAAGAAAACAAACAAACCCACCCTGAAAGCTTCCTTCTTTCTACAGCAATTGTTCTCCTTGTGGTTTGTACCGTTGATGATTACAAACTGCTGGCAGTTTGCAAAGTGGTCACAGGAAGCTTCATCAAGTGATCCTTCCTGTAGAAAAAAGGATGATCAAAATGAGTTATATGAAAATGATGAATCAGAAATTGTCCTTGTAATACTTTTTGAAACTCAGTATGATTGCTGCAGATGATGGGTACGCTGCAGATGATGGGTACACTGCAGAAATGGCTGTTCTGAGAAAACAGTTTAACAAATACTTCAGTTTACCTAGTGGTCTCCTCTGGTGTGGTTTGGTGAAACCTGTTCTTCAGAAACCTTCAGGTGGTATTTACATCAAAGATGCTTTCACTTCTTTGTGGAAGTCACTAGAAGCCAGGTCTAACTGTTTGTACAGGTATGGTCACACTTCCCAGTTCCCTTATTTTGTGGGTTGAGGAATGATGTGATGAGAAATTCTTGGATGAGTTACACCATTTCAGGAATTCCAGTGGGGCCCCACCACTCGTGACAAACATAGGCTTGTTACCAGATGCTGGTGCCATACGGCATCTCCTTGCGGCTACCTGAGAGAAGGGTCAGAGGACCGGCCCTCTGAGTTTGTGATCTGGAAAACTGATTTGTTGCCTGAAACTGCAAGGGTAGGTATTTCCAGACAGCAGGTGCCTCAGACAGGCATTTTATGGTGGACATTGGACTGAAACCTATTCATGTTCAGCCAGGTTGCACCATGCTGCTGCAACCAGCAGGCTGTCCCTAGCATGTGGAGGGTGGTGCCTAACGACAGGATGAGAGGCAACAGGCATAGACTGAAGCATAGGAGGTTCCATCAAAACATGAGGAGAAACTTCTTTACTTTGAGGGTGCCAGAGCACTGGAACAGGGTTCCCAGAGAGGTTATGGAGTCTCCTACTCTGGAGACATTCAAAATCCTTCTGGAAGTATTCCTGTGTGATCTGCTCTGGGTGAACCTGCTTTATTAGCAGGTGGGTTGGATTAGATGATATCCAGAGGTCCCTTCCAACCCCAACCATTCTGTGATTGATCCCATCACATTTTCTCTTTTTTTCTCTTAATTTTCTATACTGATTCTCAAAAGAAACATGTCTTTTGCATGTTAGGACATGAGTTGACTGTCTTTGTGTACCTCTCTTTAAGGTGTTCAAAACCAAATCTTGGATTTGGCATGGTATACTTCACCGAGGTGTATTCCTAGGTTAACAGAAGGAACACGAGATTTAAATTATTTATTCATTTTCACTAAACTTTATCCTTTTAAATAAGGTGGTAAATCTACATCTTGAGAATGTGAGTAGGAAAGGGAAATATTTTTCATTGTGACAGTGGTGATCTTGAAGGAAAGTTCTTGGATTAGCACTAAGTCATCACTCAAAATAAACCTCAATTTGATTTCTGTAACTCCTTAAGACCAAATTAATTACTTTTATTGCCTTGGGCAAAATCTTTTAGTTGTGGTCTTAAGCTAAAGCAAACATGCTACTTCCCTTCTGTCTGAAGAACTGGTAAGTAAAGATTCTTTGTTATTTTAATCTTATGATTCAATCTCCTGCTGCATTAATTTGGTGATTTGACTAACTGGTGGTTTAACCTATTATTAATGTTCCTTCATTAATTTCCTGATGCAATTTTAATGACATGTTGATGGCACTATTGAATTAAAGTCTGTTTAGCTTTAAAAAAAAGGAGAGCAGTAGTTTTAGATGTGGTTATCTATTTGTTGAATTTGAATGACTTTATGCATTCTAATAGAACTCATGGAAGTATAGAGCTGTATCTTCTTAATATAGCAGACTGGGCTTTAATCCTGAGTCAAACAACAGATTTACCCAAGAATATTTGTGGTTTTTACTAAAATAAACAGACTCCATTACATTGTTTTTAGTTCATTACCCTATATGGAGGTCCTACTCCAAAGACTACATGCAATGAACGTAAAGGTCTCCGTGCGTAAAAGCAGCTTCTGAGTCGGGAAACAGTGACCATGAATATTCCCTCTGAACTACAGCAAAGAAATGAAGCAGAAACTGAGTAGCTGGCTTTGCTACAGCTCATCCTAAGACACCACACAAGTCTTTTCATTTCCTTGTGCCTCACTGTCTGCTTTTGACCTAAATAAAATGGGGATCTCACTTTCTTTCACCTTTTGTATGTTTCATCTGTTTGTGATATAAATGTATCAGAGCAGAGACCATTTCTCACCTACATTTTTGGTCTCTACACTGCTGGTTAGGAACTTGAAGGGGTGTGTGGTATCAATCAGTAACAGCAACTGTGTAATTAAAAACAGGTAATACCAGGTATAGTGGAAGCAGAATAAATGGAAAAACCAAGAAAGGATGACTCTGCTGCTCCTGGAGCCTTGCAATGGCCCTACTGGATTGTGCCTGCACCGCATCATCCTTGATAGAGAGACGTGCAAGATGTGTTGAAAGAAATTGTAAGAAAAGCCATGATGTGAACAGTCATCTCATTTTCTAATTTATTTAGCAGCGTACTGCAACTCACAGGGGGATGAGCCCTGCAGCTTGCCCAACAGCAGATGTGACAATGTGTGTCCAGCCACACAGCACACATGTGAAGCATCCCCACATTGTGGTCCCTCCTTGGCCAAAGAGACACTAAGGTCAGGGCGCTGTTACCTAGCAACTAATGAGAGCTGATTAATCCATTTGTGGGTGTCACATGCTGCAATGATGTATGAGAGCCTGTGCCTGCTTCTACTATTCATGTAGTGACAGGAAAAGTAAGTAACAATTACTGGTGAACGACATCAGTAATACCGACAACGGCATCATTAGATGTATAAATAATCACAGCCAACACGGACTTTCTGTTTTTAATGCTAGCAAAAGGATTTTGAGTTTCTAAACTGCACTATTGTTTCTTTGAATGCTTTCATATAGATGGGCTTTAAATGGAAAGGGAAAGATCCTGGCAGAAATAGCACAATTGAGTTTTTTCAGAAAAGTGAGCTCTTTGTTTTATGCTGGATTCCCTGCATAAGCAAAGCTTCCCCTAGTCTTCAGTGTATATACCACAAGTGCCTGATAAAACGAAAAGAAAGTGAAACTTTTCTGAAAGCAATACTTTCAGGTTTTAGGGGCCTCTGAAGAGCTAAATTAAAAAAAAAAAAGGTATTTTATAATGCATCTGCTTGCTGTCTGCAGCACATGCTCCAGAAAGGCAGTACCTCACCCTGTCAATGTCTAATGAACTGTGCAGTTCCATATGATTTATTGTTGCTGGTGTGCCACCAGGAATGATCAATAATATATTCTATATAATTTCTTTTTACTTCCAAATGAACCCAGCAGGGTAGTGGAACTTTTATTAAATTGTTGGAAAAAAGTAGAAACCCTTTCCATATTTGAACAGGGTAGATCCTGGCAGACTTGGTTTGTGTTTTAAAGGCTTAAAATCAAAAGCAAAGCAACCTTTAGCATACAGATTGTGTATTTTTAAATAGGCGATCTTATGGAAAAAATTAAGAATTTATATGTGGGAAAGAGACTTCAGAGTGAATAGTACTAAAGGAAGAGATAAAACTTTAAAGAATTTTTTTTCTTTTCTTTTTTTTTTTTTTCCCCAGTTCAGTTTAGACGACAAGCTAGAAATGTAAACTCCCTGAGGCTCCGAATAAGGTAACAAGCAGTGAAGTTTGGCTGAGACCCAGCTGCAGTACAATGTTGCCCTGTTTCTCCTGCTCTTCATCTTCCCACTCCCTCAAATGCCCTGCGTGAGACCTTCTGTTTTCAGGCATTAATTTTACCTTTTTTTCCCCCAGCTCAGGAGGTAATGGAATGCAAAATTGTCTCCTCTGAAATGACCAAATTGTTTTGTGGGCAGAAGTGAAGGGAGATTGGACTGATTTTAAGGTAGAGAATTGGCAATCTGAGCTATAATACATTTTGTGCTTCTCTCTATTGTGATCACTTGCCCTTCTCGTCTTTTTTCTAACCACTAAGAAAGCTATGCTGGAGAATTTTTTTTCTCATTAGTGATTAGGCACAAAGGGAAATTTGGACTGTGTTCCCCACTCATTCCTTTTCCTTTGTGCTAGGCTCATACCAGCACTTAGGCTTTCTCACCAGACTTTCCTGAGAAGGCTCTTCCTTGTGTGCTGCACTCAGGCTCCCCAGATAACATGGAGATCAGATGTTTGCCTCTTAACCCAGGGTGCTTTGGAGCAGGAAATGTGAGGTCTGTTTTGCTTTCCTAAATCTCAGAGATTGCTGTTGGAGATGGCTGATGCCAGCTGCAGAACATCCAATAATGCCTGCTGCACAGACCTTGCAAAGGAGCAAAGCGCTTCTGCCCACAAAGTCAGAATACAGGAGTCAGAGCATGGCTATGTACCAGGCTGTCTTCAAGTATATTTAAATCCTAATTAACTTCTGGAGTTTAGGAGAGGCAGCTGAACAGTCAAGAGCAGGAGGTTATCCAGGAGGTTTTAACAGCAAGCAAAGATGCCTTTTACGTGTTGTTTAAAACTCCTGAGCCTCTTCTCCCTGGAGGCAAATGCAGGACACACTCCCATAGCCATCCAGTCACCCAACCACACACAAAGCAAACAGGGCAGAAAGGCCTTAAGGCCTTTACAGTCTTTACAAGAAGTAAGAAGCACACCCACTGTAGCACCGACTGAATTTAATATTGAGGTTTCTTCCTTTTCCTTTTCCTTTTCTTTTCCTTTCCTGTACAAAAGAGAGGGAAAGAAGCTGCTGTTTTGTTCCTGATGATTTTTATAGGGGGCATTTACCTGAGCACAGTTGTGTATATGCTGTTTAGCACATTTTATTCTCTCACCTTTCCCAGTGGGAAAATATTGCTCTAGACACATCAAAAAAAGGTGCTTGAAAACCCAGCTCTTAGAGGAATCATGCTGTGGGGGAGGAGAAAAGAGACAGGCATGATGAGCCTGGGCCTTGTAATACTATTAGATTTTTTTTTTCTCCACAGGTGATTTTTCTTCCTTTGCCTGGGTCTTCTTTTTAGTCTGGACTTTCCCCTCTCCCTGTGGCCCCCAGAGTTTATAATCTCACCCAACTTGCCCTGTTCCATCCCCAGGAGCTGACGTGACTTGTGCCTTTGGAAGCAGGAGGGGATGAAGTGGTGCTGCACTGCGAGCGTTCAGGGGCTGCTTACAAAGTCTTTGGCTTATAACTTGTTTACTAAACTCCATGGCCACTTTAATCTGTTTAAAGGTAACTTAAACATACCTACAAAGGTAAGTTAAAGGAAAGTATATTAAGAACTTATTTTTTCTGTGCTTATGGGAGTATCAGGGCAGCAAATGGAGAGCAGTGAGCAGTGCCTGGCCTGTGGTGTTTCCTGCCTGGGAAGAGGTGAGTGAGGCAGGGCTGTGGAGGAGGCTGATGGAGGGAGGAGGAGAATGGGGAGGCATGTTTCCCCGAAATTGACACAGGGAATACCTTTCTGTTAGAGGAAAAACTAGAACTCTAGATTTTCATCCTAATTTAAGCTGACGACAAATACTGAAGTGCCAGCATCTCAGTCTCGAGTTCTAGAAAAAGCAAAATAATCAATGTTCAAAAGATTTTGTAGCTCTTACTAACAGACTGTTAGCTTAAACAAAATATCTCCTTAGGCCTTAGTTAGCCAGTACAAGTGACTGAACAGAGTCCTTTTAAGAACCTCTTTTCAGGACATGTATCAATTGCATAGGTGCCCTGAGAGGGTTTAAAAGAGTACTGGAGAAGAATAGTAGCATCTTCATTGTGCAATGTGTGGGATTTGCACCAAGAACAGGGAGAGATTTATTTTGAAACTCTGTCTCTACACAAGTGTTTGTGGTCTGGATTCTGTTCTGTGCCTGCATGGGACATGTCTTTTCTGGCTGAGGTTGCTTGGTGCTCCAGGCACACATTTAACAGCCTTCTAAGTGTTCTCTATTTCTCCCTTGCTGTCAGTATCCACTAAGAATAATGCCTAGAACAGCTTACACGAGAACAGAGGAGGCCCATTTCCTGCACAACACTTACAAGAGTGCACAAGTGAACCCTGCTTTACCCTTCAAATGGTTTGAAATTAGTCCTTAGCCTTACATTGCTGCAAGCACTTGTTGGTCCCATATGGACTGACTGGACCTCTGATGCACCTTCTTGTGAGAGAGAAGAATTTAGGCATAATTTAAGGGTGGCTCCTATTCTTAACTAGACACGTCCTTAAAAGTTGGAGTCACTATGGTGCCTCTGGATCGCTTTGCTTTGTCAGTGGTCACATCTCTGTCATAGAATCACAGAATCCTTTGGGCTGGAAGGGATCTTTAAAGGTCATCTAGTCCAACCCTCCCTGCAATGAGCTGTCCTGAAATTATGTGGTTTTTGTTAAAAATTGTCCAGTAGGTAGATGAGGAGGTTCTCCCAGTAAAGTCCTTCCATATAAATACAGTCAAGCACTGGGAGAACCTTTTCTGATGCCTGCTTGGTTATTTTATGCAGTGATTGTTTTATACAAATCCACAATTAATTAAGAGTTTTAACCACTGGGTTCCCCTCGCTCTCCTTCTACGCAGTCCTGTGAATCTCTCTGTAGTTGTGAGTGTCCAGACTTCTTCAGTGGGAAGACTGTGAGTCTTCTTTCCTCTCTTTGAGTCCCCTGTAGGCTGAGACAAGGATGCTCTTGGGTTATAGTCTCAGGCAGGGCCATTTCAGCAGATATCCTGAAGAAGTGTTTTCGCTGTGCAGTTACAAGTGGCATGCTTAGCAAAGGAAGGACTTGCTTCATTCCTGGGGAATAAGAAATACCCTATCTTAACAGTTAAGAGAAGGCTTTGCTGTAGATTGGGAGGTAATCACCAAAGCCTGTTCCACCTGTGGTGCAGCCAGAGGTTAAACTGTGAGCTTACAGTGCATTGCTCCTTGGTATGCCAAGAGAAAATTACTCTGAAGGTGGTGAGCCTGTGAGAGACATCATCTTCTCACTAGTCATCTCAGGCTACCACAGTATGCGTCTCCAGTTCCCCTCTAACACTCCCACATTCTGGGTACCTATCAAAACTTGGTGGGGCTAACACAACAGATATTTTTTTCTGTGACGATCCCACTCACTGCATGACAAGTGTGGTCTCTCTCGTGTTATTCTGGTGTCTGCTCTGAGGGGCAGGGAAGACACCTTCTTCATTTTGCATTTGTGTTGTACATCTTGATCCATAGCTGCATGTGTAAAACAAAAACAACAGCTTTGCTTTACTGACAGGTAAACTTTACTGGTAGGTTTTTAACCACACTCTGGTTTTATTGAATGTCAGTCACTGATTTGAGTTCATCTATGTTTGACTTCCTTCTCAATTCTGTAATGTGTTTTTCTTTGTGCAATACTGATTTTTTAGAAAAGAGAGCCCAAATCAATTAAAACCAAACAATTTTTGACACTTTGGGCTTTCTGCTGTGGTACTAGTTAATCACATGTTCATAAATATGCTAACATACAGGTCAGCAAGATGACGTTAAAATTCAATGCACTTGGGGAAAAGAAATTAAAAAGGTCTGCTGGCGAGGTTTTGCCATAGTTCTCTTCCTGCAGTCTGTCAGAGGATGCATAAACTGGTGACCTCTTTTTGTACACAATTACAATGTGTCTGCTCTATCTAAAGCCAGATAATTACAAGGTTACATAGTCCCTTGGCAGGCTGGGGGAAAGGTTACTCTCATTTACTTCTAAAGGCTTTAGAGTAATGCTGCGTGCTGGAAAGGTGCACAGTCATTTAATCTGGTGTGAATTGAGAGGAGGGATGATGACTCTTGCCAGTGCTACTTAGTTACTAATGAAATGACAACCCGAATTTATGTTTTTGTCAGCACTATCATTCTCCTTATGCATGCAGCGTGTGCATGAGTGGGTGCATGTGTCTCTGAGCTGGGACGAGGTAGAGGTGTCTGTGTAGGGCTATGTTGGTGGCTGCTCGCTTGGCCTTTGGTCTTCCACGTGAAATGGTGAGATGGAGCAGGTCAGGAGAAAGAAATAGGTTTCACACATTCTGTTCTGCTAAGTTACCATTCCCCTTCCCTTTAGAACTTGCTCGTCCTCCCAGTTAAGCAGCATCCAGTAGGCAGGTTTGTCTGCAGGGATTAACTGGAACCAATGCTCAATGATTCCTACCAACATCTACCTGATGGGCCCAGCAGTTTCTTCAGGATTTAAGCTACAATATTTTTTTTATGAGGTGCATAAGGCTGGTTGGGAAGGTAACCTTTCGAATGGGAACCAGTATAGTGCAGTCGAACTGGATGTCTTCCAAGTGGCAGAAAATTGGGTCAAGTCTATCCCTGAGTGGTCAGCAGGATTGAGCCTGGGAATGTCTTTTGACCTGTATCTGAGATGCGTGACCAGTCCCTTTGCCTTCAGCATTAAAGCTGAAACTAGATGATGCCTGTGTAAGTGATAACTTTACCCAGCACAGCCTTAGTCACTTCAAAGGGAGTCAGTCAGGCTGGAAGGGTGGCAGGCTCAAGCTGAGCCTGGGGCTTTGTTCCACACCTGACTCTGACCAAAATAATCATGCAAAATCTGAGGACTGGGATGGCCATCTTTCTCGTCGAGGAAGAATCTGTCACAGAATGGCCAGCACACTTGGAGTCACCCATGTGCTGCTGAATAAGTGACAAATAACACAGGCATAGCAACCGTGAACTTTTGGACAGGAAAAGAATAGGAAGTGATGGATGTCATAGCAGCTACAGATGGGCAAATGTGTTCACATGCTAAATGGTGCTGCAAATTACAGAAAAAGTAAAGTTTAAAGGCCTTTAAATTCATCAAATCACCCACACCTAGCTTAATTTATCCCTCTACTATAGCAATGCCTGCCACAAGATATGATGGATTCCTCATTACAATGCATGATGCTCCAAATCTTTGCTCCCATAGAGACGGTGACCTCCTCTACTAAGCAGGAGGCAAAATCCTCTTTTTTTCTTGCATCTGCACCAGTGCCGGTGAGTTCACTGAAGCAGTTTAGTGAAAGATGATACATACACAGTACAAAGTCAGCAGCAATTACAGCCAACTCACAGCAGCCTAAAATATCATGAACCACCAGTGACAGCCCTGTGAGTGCTTGGTTTGCTTCTGGGCAGCACTGATTGCCCTTTACTCTGAGCTTGTGGCAAAACTACCAGCATGAAGGGCTCAGCATGCCAGGCTGCTTTCTGTGCTGTGATCCTAGGATCATGAAATGATGTTTAAACACAATGCAATGAGCAAGACTAATAATTAGAAAAGTATCTGAGGAATACTTGGAAAGTGTTCAAAAAAAAAAAAAAAGGAAAAAAAAGAGAAAATTTTCTTCCCTGGAAATTTTCTTGGTGTTTTCCCCTCATGACCCATCACCTGTCTTGCTGTCGTGAAGACAAGGTACCGCTGCGCTGCAGTAAGGCGGTTGCCCACTGGATGTCGTGCTTGCTTCACAGAAGTGCAAACACTATGTAATTTATCTAGTAGTCAAAATGTTATTCCTGAGTTGAAGCAATTTTAGGACGTATGCTTTGTGTAGTTATTCTCTCTGTTTCAGCCTCTCATCTATACATACACACAAATCCTCGGATTTCTTTAACTGTGCAGAGTCAGTAAGCCATACCTAAACCCCTCTGTCTGTTGGGTTAAACACGAATTGTGTGAAAACAAAAGGACTTAAAGTTGTTCAAATAAATTACATAGGAGAAACGTCTTGCCACTGATTTCAGACAAAGTTAGTCACTCACATACCTTTGAAAATCAAGATCTTATTGCCATGATTAATGAGAGAGAGGGAGAGTCTGTAATTGCAATCAAATAGATTCAATCACTTAATTCAGTGATTAATGAGATCAACAGATTGTATGTGGGTCATCTCAACTTTAGACTCATGCCCTGTCCTTAAGTTCTTTACGGAGAGAAAGTACATAAGAAATGAACAACAACAACAAAATAAACCTCTTTTCTCCCTGCCAAAAACTCTGCTCCAACAATCTGAATTCATAGTGCATGGAAAATAAAACTGCAAATGACTACATTCTGCAAATGTCAGTAGTAGCTAATGCCTATTTTAATTTACTATTTAAATATATTAAACATAAAAGGAATCTTGTTAAATGTCATAATCATAATGACAATCCAAATGAAATTAGCTAGAAGAGTCAATTAGATTCAGAGGCCAAGCAGGAAGTAAAATGAGTCACCAGGAAAGGAGGATCCCCCAGACACCACACAGCATGGATTACAGTCTTAAATGTCATGTGGAAATGAATACAGCGTTAATGTTCACATATTTAAGGGTAAGTTATTTGCTCATTCTCCAGAAGGCAGGTTTTTATTTTTTTCTTGAAGTGTTAGGCAAACCTGTGCACTAGGTAAACATAGAAATTGTGCAGCAGTACCAAGCTACCTAAATTGTAAGCATACAAAGACTATTTGGATGCACGAAGATTAATTTGTAGAAATGAAGTTGACAATTGTGCAGAAATTATAAATATTTTCAGTCATTCAGTTATAGTCTTAAGTGTCTTAAACCATATCCTAAGTGACACATTTACATGCCTTTTAAGTACATCCAGGGATGATGACTCCCTGGGCAGCCTGTTCCAATGCTTGAAAACCCTTTCAGTGAAGAATTTTTTTCTAATATCCAATCTAAACCTCCCCTGGTGCTACTTGACGCCATTTTTTCTGGTCCTCTTGCTTGTTATTAGGGAAAAGAGATCAACACCTGCCTCTCTACAACTGTTGTGACAGGACAAGGGGTAATGGTTTTAAACTAAAAGAGTGGAGATTCAGGCTAGACATGAGGAAGAAATATTTTAGGATGAGGGTGGTGAAACAGGTTGCCCAGAGAGGTGGCAGATGCCCCATCCCTGGAGACATTCAAGGCCAGGATGGACAGGCCTCTGAGCAACCTGATCTAGTTGAAGATGTCCCTGCTCATTGCAGGGAGGGTGAACTAAATTATCTTTGAAGGTTCCTTCCAACCCAAACTGTTCATGATTCTATGATTCCCTTCAGGTGGTTGTAGAGAGTGATAGAGTCTACCCTCAGCCTCCTTTTTTCCAGGCTAAAGAGCCCCAGTTCCCTCAGCTGCTCCTCAAAAGTCTTGTCCTCCAGACCCATAACCAGCTTCATTGGCCTTCTTTGGACATGTTCCAGCACCTCAACGTCTTTCTTGTAGTAGAGGGGCCCAAAACTGAACACAGGATTCAAGTTGCAGCCTCACCAGTGCTGAGTAAAGGGGGATGGTCACTTCCCAAGTCCTGCTGGCCACACTATTTCTGATACAGTCCTCGTATTTTCAGTATTAAAATAGCCGGTATTCAGGTGTGATGAGAAGGGAGAAAGGAGGTGGAAAACAAACACATTTTTGAATAGGACAGATAAATGATTGTTATTTAACAAAGAGACAATATTAGTACTTTTCCTCTCTTTCTCTGGCTTTACTTTCCCGAAGTGCTGATGGAAGCAGTTCCATTGTCCTCCTCTATTGGTCACATCGGTCATTCCTACCAGCACTGCTATCTCCAGTAACAGGACTTACAGACCTCAGCAACGGATATTTTCCTTATTGGTCCTTTTATGGACTGTCTCGGTACTTATTCTTCAGCCAAGATCTTTTTCAAGATCAGCTTTCTGGTTTGCATTCTACTCTAATATTTATTCAGCCAAGAACAAGTTCAGATTATTGTTATGTTGTTATAAGTATTTTATGTCACTCAGTCACTAATATTTTGCAACTATCTGCCATAGAAGGAGGTCAGAGTAAATGTACGAGATTAACTCATAGCTTGCAAATAACTTCAGAACTACTTCAAGGGTGATGGCATAGAATTTAAACATTACATAAGTTAAAAGTAGAAAAGGCCTTACAGTTTCTAAAATATACAGAATACAAATGTTATTTCTATTTTGTGCCTCTCTCCAATTAACTTGCAATTCATATTAGGACTTATCTTTGTCTCCTTTCTCTTCAGTCTCAACATGAAAGATTATGAACGACAAAATGAGAACAGCAAGTTCACCAAGTGAAAGTGACTTTTGATTACTTAAATTTCTGGTGAGTGATTTATCTTTTACAACACAGCTCCTGAGGGCACTAAAAACATGAGCAATAGCTTTGCTGTTTAACGTTTTAACTATTTTGCCCTTGCTTTGAACATAGCAGATGAGTTTCTTTGTCATGGGAAGCAGAAAGGAGAAGCTCAGCTGGGATAGCCCAGACATCAAGCAAAGACCTGTTCTCCTTCAAGATGTGGCTCACGGATTCTAGTGTCAGTGCCTTCCAGCACCTCTGTGCCTCTCCTGGGTCTGCCTGATTCATTTTGGGATGGAGTGGTTGGGAAAGCTGTGGGTGAATGCTGGTTTTGCTCTATGCCATAACGATGTTTTGTGCTTATTCTCATTCTCTTCCTTCTATTCCTAACCATCTTTTTGCCTTTCTAACTACTGAACGTTGAGCTGACATTTCAGGAAATTATCCAGAGTTATTCTGAGAGTTCTTTCATTAATTGTTAATGTAGGGCCCATCATTGCATATGTATAGTTAGGATTGTTATTTTGCCATGTGCATTACTTTGCATTTATTGACATTGAATCTGTTCTGCCACTTATTACTCCACCACTCAGTATCATGAAAGCTTTCCACAAGTCTTTGAGGTCAGTTTTGAGCTTAATTTTCCTGAACGCTTTTCTACCAGCTGTAAATTTGCCAACTCACTAAAAGAGATTCATTACATTGATAGTAAGGAACAGACTTTTACAGTTCTTTTATGAATATATGGTGAACAGAGGTGGGTCTAGCCCTGAAACTTGCTTCCTGTGGGATAACCTCCTTCCACTGTAAAAACTGACCAGTCACAATTTTTGACTGCTCAGCTTTTAAAGTAACAACTATGAATTAATGGGATCCTTCTCCTTCCGTGACTGCTTAATATCTTTTAGAGCTTTTAGTGCCCAAGCTTTTCAAAAGCTTTTGGGAAATTCAGGTACATGATATAACCATGTCAATCTTCTCTACATGCTAACTGGTCTCTTAGCAGAGCATCAATAGCCTTTTGAAGCATTTCTTTCCCTTAAAAAGCCATGTTGGAACCTACTTTTCTCTGATATATCTATGTATCTATGCTCATCCCCATGAGAAAGGGCTCTGGTGTCAGTGAGTCCCACAGCTCCTGAGGAGAGACACCATGGGGAAGAGTTAATTTAGCTTTTCTCCTTCAGAATTGTCTTCCTTGAGTGCTCCTCAAGTAGGACTTTTCAGCCTGACTTGTTCTCTGGCAGCCTTCGATATATTGCTGTTTGGAAAACTTAGTATTTTTGACCCATCTTTAACAAGTCTTTTTGACCCATCTGATAAGGTTGTACAGTCAACTTCTTAGAATTTAATCTGTTTTTAAATTTTTCTCATATAGAATTATTTTTTATTTTTTATTTTTTTTTAATCCCTTTTTATCACTGGTGGCAGCATTTACTCTTCTGTTTAACACTGTTGGCTTTTACTGTGGTCAGATGGTAATATTTTCACATGGGTAATGCATTCTGAGCTTCTAATGTGTAATCTGTAAAGAATTCCATAAATTTGACCTCTTCTTTTTGAAATTTAACACTCCCATGAGGCTTCTGTATTTTGAGTACCTTTTATGTACCTTATGGTTACTAACTTGGGGTGACTGTTAGATATTGATAAGGGACAGCTACTGTGCCTTGCTTGGGTTAAAATCTTGACAGGAGAGAACCAGGTTATCTGATAAGTTGGTTCAAGAAATAAGGATTCTTGCTGCTTAATAATTTGTGTGCAGCCTCTCTCCTGAGCGTGAATTTACTTAGGTCATAAGGGGCCAGACTAGACTATTTGTACTGCTGTTCCAATGGTGGGTTGACCCTGGCCAGCAGCCAAACATCCATGCAACATCTCTCTTAATCCCCTGTCCCACAGGATGAAGGGAAAATGGAAGAAGGTGGGAAAACTCACAGATTGAGATAATGGCAATTTAACAGGGAAAGGAAAAGCTGGGCACAAGCAAAGCAAAAAGAAGAGTTCATTCACTACTTCTCATCAGCAGGCAGATGTTCAGCCACTTCTAGTAAAGCAGGTCCTCAATGAATGCAATGATTTTCTTGGGAAGACAATTACTGTTACTGCAAATGTCCTGCTTTCCTCCTCCTTTTCTTGAGCTTTTATTGGTGGGAATGATGCCATATGGTATGGACTTTCCCTTTGGTCAATTTTGTCAGCTGTCCTGGCTGTGTTCTCTCCCAGCCTCTTGCCCACTCCCAGCCTGTTCACTTTGGGGGAGAGGGAGAAGAGTGAAAGCTTGACACTGTGCAAGCATTGTTTCAGCGATGGCCAAAACCCGTTTGTAGCTGTGTGTTTTAGATGACTATACCAAGATCTACAATATCAGAGGGCCTACAAAGAGAGTGCAGAGATAAAGATACTTCTGCAAATACTAGGTTAACTGCTCTTTCTTGTCTGAAAGAGAGGAAGTACTCAGCATTCTGTCATTTATGAAGTGCTGGTACTTGGAATATAATGGCTGTCACTTCTGCTCTATCAGGGGGTTATTTATATATATAGATAGTGTGTATATATATATATATAGTCAAGAAGTTGGAGCATTTTGTGCTTTCTCAGAGACAATCACTTGAAAGAGAATATATTTGTCCAGGCTGTGAGATCTGGCTGCTACCTGGAATCAGCAGGCAGCCTTTCAGATTTAGGAAAATGAGAACTTAGAGGTCATGTCTTTTTTTTTTTTTTTTTTTTTTTTTTCCCCTCCTTAGTTACAAAAGCACTTCATTTCTTCCACCTACCAAAATCGTTCTTGGCTGCTTTCTACACAAAAGGCTGGTTGTAACATGCTGAAGAATTGCTTTGGCTTTGCAAATGGAAAATTCAGTAATAGTTAGCATAAGCCCACTGATCTGGATAACCTGAAGTGATTTAAGGATATGCCCAATGAAGGAGAAGAGGCCTTATCCTTTGACCAGTCCAACCTTTGAAGGTATTCGCTATTCATATAATTATCAGGGGAGGGAAGGGAGAAAATACTTTAAAATTATATGTTAAAAGCAAGTCCTGGTACAGTCTTAAACTCCTTCACCTTATAAATTAAAGATGATTTTTTTTCCAATCTAATCACCTATATTAATGTGGTTCAGCCATTTGTCCAGTAGATCACAAGTTTCATGTGGCAGCAGGTGGGAATCTGGGACATTTAATGGTTAGCCTATATCAGGACACATGGGTGATAAATAGGCAATGTCAGAACAGCATTGGCAGGCAGGGAAGTACAGAAGGGGGTTGGTCAGCTATATGTCCACGTGGTATTGGAGGCTTTGCGTGTTGAACTAAACAGGAGCAAGTATGGGCTCAGCATCTGGCAGACAGTCATCCTCACTGACACATGGTTGGTGCACCCTCTGGCTCTGCTTCAACATTTGGATTTTCCTCTCCTTTCATGCACTTTATCAGGAAACAGAAAGCCTTTCTTGGGGCTGAAAACTCTGGTGAGGCAGTGGGCTCCAGACATTTCAAGTTTGGGCACTGCACTGTCAAGCTGAACAGTGCATTTTAAAAAGTAGGACTCTGGTATGTCTTCCATCTGCCAAAACATATCATCCTGGTAAATGAGTCTAGAGAATTGCTGGTGTACCTCTGTAATATGGGAAAGCAAAACAGAGAGAGATGTAGATACAGACATTTTATCCAAAACAAATGGGCTGAAGAACAAAATTGCTCATCAGAGTAATCAAGTTCGAATAGTCCTTCTTTTCTTGACCTCAATCCTTGTTCACTCATTGCACTTAAGTAATTTTAAAAACATCAGTGTGTCTATTCTATGCCTACTCTTGTTAATTTTCTTTAAGTACAGTAAAACAGTGTTTTATTGCTTGCACAATTCCCTGAACAATTGCATTTTCTTTGTCACACTTCCTTGGCAAGTAAAACTGCCTGAGCAGTGATTGTTGGGTAAATTAGTATTCACAAGCTCATTTTGCACTTTGGAGTGTCAAATGTTGTTTTACTGAGCAAACTTCTTCCCTGTTGTTATTGTTGTATGTGGGAGGAAGGGAGAAGATAAGTAAATTTTCATAATAAAAGAGTTAGACACACTTTTGAATGTCAGTTTTGTATATGTTGATAAAACCTGCAGACTCAAACCTGCTTCTGACTGTGATTTCACTAGTGTGCCATAACTTCCCACACTGTCTAATGAACAAGCACAAAGGGAATAATAGGCCTATTGATTTAAATCTTATGTAACAAAACAAAACAATATTGGTGACAGTGTGCAATTCCAGGGGGAATGCTAGGATAAAAAAGAAACTATACGCAGGAAACAGGATGGGATTCTCAAATGTCTGTGTTGCACAATGCCAGGGATTTAATTTTGCAGTGGCTCAGCTTAACCTGTGGGGCAGGCTCTCTCTAGAGGTCTGATGCCCTGTTGTCAAGGCTGTGGGATCTGCAGGAGAGGATGGCAGCTCCCCTGCTGCCTGCCTGAGCTCTCTTACTGCAAAACTAGGGGATGGATGATGAGAGGGGATTGATTCACTCTGAAGTCTCCTGTATTGCTTCGTGGCCACACTGCAGCTTGCCTTGGCTGTGAGCACACCCTGGTAGGTGCTCTGGTGTCTTATGCTTTGGATGTGGCCTGAATGGATCAAGTTCAGAAGCTTAAATTTTCTCAATAGCCCGTGAAAGGAGGGAGACTAAACTTCTGTGCATTTAGCAGTCAAACACAGGTTAGATACTTGCATTAGATGAAGTGACCATTTCCACAGCAGTATAACAGACCTGTCTTCCTCTAAAGCCACTTTGGGACCACTTTAGGTTGAAATGGTAGCATCTTATTTAGTAGCATTCTGTTTCGTGTCACTCAGAGACAAAAAACTCAGCTTCCAGAAAACAAGATCCAAAATATTGGCCTGGCATATTTCCAACTGATAAAATGCACTATGTGAGAGCATAGAGATGGGGGAGGCAGGCTTATGAGTGTAGAGTTATGATTGTGGAAGATCGTATTTATTATGCCACTGATGCCTTTCCAGATATAGGTTAAATACTTATTTTTTAATGTCAACTAACACAGACAAAAAACATGCAACAGAAAAGATGTTGATTAATATATGCATTTAGGCTAGAATGGCTCAGCTGCATTTCCTTCCCTGCAGTGAAGTGTAACACTGGTGTGATGGAAGAAGGCAGAAAGATGTTCTTATGAATGATGAGTAAAAGGCAGAATTTTAGATCTTACAGCTGACATGGGCTCCTGAATTCTGCTAATTAAACCATCTGAAGATCTGATCAAGGGCATTTAATGTGGAGATTGCTTAGCAAGATGCAGATAATTAGATGAAGACTACTAATGATTTACTTCTGCAAAGTGCAACCTAGCAGCACTGTGCTCTAGAAAGTGACACTGTCTGTAAATCCTGTGTTTTGTGTTCCTCAGTGATTAAATACCAAGTACGGATCAAGCCAGGAACAAGCCTTGTGTTCTACTTCACAGTAAATACAGACTGTTTGATCTAGACAATAGTAAAGATGTACATTAAGAAGGGATGGATGTCCTTTCAAAGAAGCCCAGTGCTCTTCACTGACTGAAGAAGTGCCTCAGTTGGTGTGGCTAGAGCTAAGTGAGATGACTCCTGCAGTTAACACGATTTAGCTGAGACTGAATCAGCAAACAGATGTGGCTGCAATCCTGTCACTCTCTCCTTTGGCTGCTTCCTTCACATCAAACTCCTGGGCTTGCTTTTCCTTTTGTACTGCCATGCCCTCCCCTGAGCCACAGAGCTGAACTCTGTTTCCCAGATGCCTCAGTCCTCTGGAGAGGACTGGTCACCTCCACACCCCACAGACCTCTCCTCCTGATGCAGAGGGCAGCTCTTCCTCCACCAGTGTCCCTGGAGAGTAGGTTTGCAGATTAGTTTTGCTTCCCAGATGGATGGAAGGTCAACCGTCTGCATACTTCCCATGCAAGTACTCTGCTGACTGGGTTATGAGGCAGGAGCAGTCTCTGCTCTTTGACAGAAGCTTAGTAGGAGCTTGAGGATGTTTTCCAGGTGAGCTGCTGCTGCAGCTGAAATCTGGCAGCCTGTCACTCTTGCTCATGTGCAGACCCAAGCTACGTTGAGGTGATCGGTTCTGTCAAGGTGTACGTGACAGTCGGCATACCTACTGGCAGAAATCATGTAACAGCGGAATACTATGGGTAGGAATGCAAGCATCTGGAGAAATTTAAATAAAAGCTAATTTAGATAGAAGCTAGCCTGAAGTTCTGGACTTACACATCATATAATCTAACCCCTATTGACCTACTGGTTTAAACGTTATTTGAACATTCACAAAAACATCTCTTAATCATTCATTAATTCCTTCTTAACCATTTATAAATGGAACCCCAATATGAAGTGTGATTAAGCTTTGTCCATTTTGCTCCGGAAAACAGCTTCATGCAAGACATTCCCATAAATTATTTAAAGCAGCAGTAGTGCTCAGCCTTAATTACAGTATTCATTGCACACTTATACTATCATATAAGCTTCCTGGTTTTAGTATAACTCAAGAATGTTTTTTTTGCAATTTTAACATGCATCCTCAAGGAAGCTTCTGTGGACGCTCCTAACAACAAGGATGGACTAAAGAGGGGGACCCTGCTGAGGGCAGTATTCTCACAACACTGTTATAGCTGTATGCTCCTATATGACTATACAGCTGCAGGATCAGTAGTTAGGATATAACTGTGGCTTAGATTTTCAAAGAAACAAAATCACTTTTGGTGGGCTAAGATGGAAGTAAGATGACAGACAGGTCCAAATGGATAGAAAATAAAGAAATCCAAGCTGGATTTGTCAGACTCTAAAAATTAGAAGGGAGAGAGAAAGAAAAAAATAACAGAATCAGAAGGTAGCAAGACAGAAATGGAGTAGAACATAAATTCAAGAGATCAGAAAGCCAAAACCAATGTTTTAGAAACAGAACAGATGGAAGATCTGCTGAAGACCCCAAAGTGTAAGAGGAACCAAATAATTCTTGTTTTGGAGGGATCCTAGTAGCTAATGGTGGGTTAGTAATTAGACCTGGCTAGTTCTAAATCAGCATATCTTGCTCCTGATTTTGTTATTGATATTCATCTTCCATTCTGAAATGGAACAAACATCCCAGTTTTTAAGTTTCTGTGGAACACTACAGTCTTCAGCATTTGTTTCCTCTTGATTCAGGTGACTTCAGCTTCAGGTGACTGTTTCTTAATTTTTACAGTGCCACAGGATTTAATAAAACATTCTAAAATGTTACAAGTAAAATTAAATAAAAAATGAATTTTAAGCAAAAAATGCTTCCTTTAAAAATGCTCTGTTTTCCCTACCCTACCAAATGCTCACAGAAGCTACCATGTTTATACAAAATATCTAGTTTCAATTTATCAGCAGTGGAAATTTGTTTCCTCAGAAGCTGACCCACTTTGTTATTGATTAAATCAAGGAAAGAGCACAAAGGAAAAACCTAGTGACTAATTTACTACTGCTTTTTGCTACTGTGCATTCACTTACATTTATGGACAGAAAGTATAAAATACGCGTATGTACACAAAACCAGGCATGTACAATCCAGAATGACTGCAGCTTAGATTCATGCAGTACAGGTGTAAATAGCTACATAAAAAGCATGGCAATAGGGAAGCAGGTACAATATTTGTGTTATCTATGAAACTGTAGAATTCATATAATTTGGGTTTAATTGTCCATGCACTATGTCTGGTATTCATCTGTTTTGAGAATTCATCTACTTTCATCTTAATTGCTAAAGAGACATTGTGTCTCAGCAAGGATAAAGACCATTTTCCTTGTATTTCGTTAATAAGAAATAAAGTGGAAAAAAAAAGTGAAAAGGTGTTCCCCTTGGGAATAAAGCCCCTCAGCATTTGCCAGCCTCTCTGTGGTTGGGGATGGTGATATGTCAAAAGGGTAAATAATTTCCTCTAACATCAGAGAATGAGCAAGCTCTGCATTTGAATGCTTATGCATTTGAACAAATAGATCACACACAGTTCCCTGGTTAAAAACAAAAGAAGTAATTAATTGCAAATTACATGGTGACAGCAATTCCTTTTGAGAACTCAGCTGAATTTTCTCATATTTAGTAGCTCTCCATCCCACAGTGCCCTCTTCTGAGATGTAGGAAAGTCTGAAAATGATGGGAAGAGATGCAAGCTCTCAAAGCCTTTTGAGTCCAGCACTTCTCAGTCGTTGCACCCTTGCTACTTAGGGTGGGCTACTTTGAACCCAGGAGTGCAGACACAGAAACTTTTAAAAGACATCCCTATGGAACCTATATTTTGCTTTCCTTCCATTTCTTAGCCTTTTCTGTCCTTTATTTCATATCAGAGACAGTTGTACTTTGCATTTTTAACTCAGATTAACTTCCTGCTCAGTTCTACCTTTACTGCTAGGCCAGCCATCTCCATTAATATCCAAATTTTGCTTTCATCTGCCCTTCCAGATCTCCAGCTTAATCTCTTCAACCCACGTAATGCACCTGCTACAGTTGCTTTGCAACCATGAACTGACTGAGAATTTGGTGAACTGTTTCATAACCTGTCCAAAAACATCCACATCTCTATCTTGATTCTGAAAGCAGTAAAGTGAATTAAGTTAGAGGACAGATCTAGTGGGTAAAACAGCTCTTAATGTGCCAAGCATGGTGTTAATGCCATTTCTGGGTCTAGTCTGTCTTCAAGAATCAAAAATGTGTGGCATCTGTTTGAGGGCACTCATGTGTGGCATGCTGCTTGATGTGGGCTGAGTATACACAATCATGGAAGCTGGAGCACAGGTATGTGAGTGTAGCGCCTTTTACTTTCTTCTCAGACACTCACCCACAGCTCCTCTGAAGTTACCCTTGCCCTCATATGAATTTGATGAGAATATGGTAGCTTGCTATCCCGATCGACCTTTGTTTTCATTCCTATGCATTTCTGCCTGTCTGTTCTGTTGCCTCTCCTGGTTCTGTATTGACCCTTCCTCATTCATATCTGCTTGACCTGTCCCTGGCTAAATTCCTGTTGTTGCCCACTAATATCCCTATCAACCATACTATTATAGATTTTAAAAATTATAGATATATTTTCTTTTTTTAGATATTATAGATTTTTTTTCTCATTCCTGTCTTTCCTAACTTCTACCTTAATGGTACTTGTTCCTGGCAAACACACTGCAACTCCTGTCTGTCCTTTCCTGCACTTGGATAAGCTCAAGGGTAGGAAATATACGTACTTTTGTACTGGTAGGGGATCCTGGTTGCTTCATTTTCCCCAGCAGTGTAGATTCTTCAGCTATTGGCAGAAATAAATGACATAAGGTGGGTGGCATTAAGGGCTCCCTGTGCAGTGGGGCAGCTACTGGCTGTCTGGCATGAGAACTGGAGGAGGGATTCAGTGGACAGCATGGTAAGTCCTGCAGATCTGCAAGATGGGCAGTTTAGGTAGCTAGAGACTTATAGGGTGTCTTCTGAATTTGGATGTTAAATGGGAGGTACTTATGATGCCTTACAGTTCGAAATGCAAATGTTAGCTGACTAAAGTCATCTTGAATTTGTAGGCATTTTTACATTTAGTCTTCTGTTCGGAAAGCCATATTTCAGGTTCCGAGGCTTTTCACAGCAATCATCTTTAAATATAAATAAATGTCCTTTGTGCTAAAAGCAGTACACCAGCATCCCACAGCTAGTCAAATATACCTTCATCCTACAGAAGTCAAAGCAATGCTGTTCACTGACACTGATGATCAATGATCTTATGATAACCATTAGTCTATATTTGTAATACAGTAATTTTAATGTCCTTGTTTTATTAGTGCTGGTGTTAAGTTGTTGAATGAGTTAGTTTAGCTTTTAGTTGAACAGTATTACTTGTTTTCCTACATCTCATGAATATATTCAGGCTAGTTTACAAATTTACATACATGCTATTGTTTAAAGAGAAAAAAAATGTCAAAATAACTTCAAATATCTTCCATTATGCTCTTTGTTGCTCTGCTGTGTTTCTGTCTCTATCTGTATTTTATTATTACAAAGGTCTGCTTTTACTTTCGTGATGTGAAGTCTGTCAAAACAATGCATTAAATAATTCCGAATCATTATTATCCAATACTACATCTGTTGCACTTTTTTTTTCCTTAGATGGTCCAGGATTTAAACCTACTATTTGCTGAATACTGTATTATTTTGTCTTCCTACTCAGAAGCCTTCAACCTATTGTGTTCATCACTCCAAGACCTAGAAAGGTACTACCTGTGAGTGACTCTTCCAGGGGTCTTAATGACACGGGAAAGATCCTAACTCTGATCTGGTTCTTCCAGTCAGTAATGAGAGGATGGTTTGCAGCAGCACTTGTACTTGTGAGGAATTGACATCAAGGTGGAGAAGGACAAGAATTACAGAATTGTTTCAGACAGTGTGCTATCCAAGGCCTCAGGGCTCCATGGCTAGCACAAAGATTTTTTTTTTTTGGTGAAGTAAGTGAGATTGGATGTAGCCTGCAGCCATTTCTTCCTGGAAAAATCTTGAAGGGCTTGCTTTAAGCAAGGGTAACACTTGCTCTGCAGGCTGTGAAATTAGTCTACGGGAGATCTACCAGTTGGGCACCAAGGAGTAGAAAGCACAAACAAAACTTATGGGACTTCTTAATATCTTGAATCCAGTCCCAAGAAATTGTAGAGAATCATGAACAAATATCTAATAATTAAATATATGCTCAACTCACAACAGGCCACAAAACATTTGCCCAAATTCTTTACAAGCTTCTGACTGGGACTAAAACACAAAAACCCCACATCTAAGCTGTGCTTCAGGAAAAGATCAAGAACAAAGTCCCGGGTTCTTGCAATGATGAGGACTGCCTTGATGAAATATTAATATTAGGTGATCCTGGCAAGTGGAGTTCCCCCACCTTGCAGATCAGGGCTTTTCTTCCAGTACTTTCGTCATGCCAAGGGAAAAATTCCCCATCTCTGACTGAATTAGCTGTGAGCACATGGACAGGGCACACAAACCCAAGACATCAGTGCCACCAGACTCAATGCCACCAAGGCATGAATGCACCAGTGCAACCACTGCATCGGGTTGTGAGCAATGGCTGACCTTTTGTGCTTCAAAATGATGGAAACTATGTCTCTCTCCAAAGCTGACTATACATCATTCATTGGAGAAACAATGTTGGCTGTGCCTACTCCTCTTTCCGGCTTCTATAGGTGGTCACTTGCTCTGCCTTGAACAGCTTATGTGTGACAGATGGCAATGAAAACAGGATTGAGCTCTAGAAAAATCAAAAGAAAACGTAGACAAGAAGTCAGTAACATCTGTGCTGTAAGACAGTGTTAGAACTGGATGTCATCTAATTCACTGGCATCTGTCTTTATTTTGCTAGCCTGTTCTCCTGGGTACCCCAGAAGTGGAATAATTCCTTCCTGAAATGTTAGTCTAGAGACAGGCTGAGCTTACTCTGCCATTTGAAATGCCAGTGCTCTGTGTGTTGCTTATAAATGTTGGTGGTCACTGTACAGGTGTGTAAACATGTATGCATGTGTGTTTATATGTGGTTTTGTATATTTCAAATTATCTTCTTAAAATGTTCTCCTCAGTGTGTTTTATAAATGGTTTTACAATCATGGTCACATCATTCTGGAATGTGATGGAACAGCAGAGACATTGCAGTAAATTTGCAGCAGGATTCAATGGACATTCTTGTTGAACTTCATCAGAGGGCCCAGGAGGAGACAGTCTGCATAAATTGTGCTGAAATGTGACAGAGACACAAAAACTGATTCCTAAAGCTTTGACAGCAGTAAAGCTCATCAATGTTTCTGCAGCAATATTGGTGCAGATATCTGGTATTTCTCATCCATTCCTCAGTGGACAGAAACAGACAGACTTTCCTTTGGATGTCTTTAGAACGACTCTAAATTCATAAATTCGCAAGATGTTGTCCCTCTTGTTCTGAACATTTCCTAGATGTTTCTGGTGGGGCAGCTATACATGCTTTGAAGTGCCTAGTTATGGACTACAAGGTCCCTTCTCAGTCAGATAGTCCTTTGGAGAAGTTACTTATATCTATGACTGGCAATAAGGGTGCCCACTTTTTGTGTAATAGTATCTGGTAAGAGCTTCTTTGGAAGATGGCTAGTGTCTCAGCATGTTTCAGAGAGAGGCCCTGGCCAGTGAGGTCCTAACTACCTTGCAAAGAACATTCTTTGTGCCTTCTCCTAACATGGTGCTGCTGTGCACTGAAAGGAACAAACATCATGAGACCAGAAAGAGAATAGCCAGCTTGTCTTTAACATGGGGGCTAGGACACCCAGCTGGACAGAAGGAAAGTCTTTGGTTCTGGTCTCTTCTAGAGCTCTTTCAGTTACTTTAAAAAACAAACTGATGCTGCTCTAGTATAAAATGCCTGCACATTTCAGGGAATGGGTTCTGTAGTCCCTTCTGCCCATCAGAGTTGAGAGTTGAACTCCATTTTATTTGTTCACCCTTTGGCCCATACCTGTTGCATTCCTGGATCCAGCTCTCATTGAGACTGCATGTAGACGACTAGTTTGGATTCGTTTCTAAGAGGAAAGGAGGATTCCTTCTAAGAGGATCCTTTCTAACCGGAGGAAAGGCCTAGGAAACAGGTAGTGTTCTTCTTGCCTGATTTGTGCAAAGGTGTGTTGAGTAGATGTGGAGGAGCCATCTGACTCTGTCCTGCAGCGCTGCTCAGAGGAGGGCTGAATTCCAAGCAGGTATCTGGTACTTCTCCCTGCTTCCTTGTGCTGGAGAAGCAAGGTAGACATCTGACATTGACAGCTGACAGATTTGCCTCTGTAGGTCTTATTGGAATTTACTCCAGAGAATAAGAAAACTAGCTGCTTATTTGAGAAAGGCTGAATTATCTTCTTTCTCTTTTCTCTCAGAATAAGTGGTTATATTTTAATGCATTTGTGGCCAAAACAAAATGAGTGTGTATAACACTGCTTGCAGTGCTGTAGTTAAAACCACAGAGGAGAAACTTTCATACCATATTCTTCTGAAATGACATCACTAGTATCAGATCTTTATACTTCTAATCAATATTAATAAGCAAAAAGTTGTAAAAAATTTTAAGATTTTACAGGAGGTTCCACAACACCATTAATTCTTGCCCATTACCTGGGCAAGCACCTACTTAACTTAGCAACAAGATAAAGGTTTAGACTCCCTCTGCAAAGTAATGGAAAAGGAAAAAAAGTGGAGTGGCAATGCAGATCTTCCTTCTGAAGAAAGCTGTTTTTTATGAAAGACATTTGATATTTTTTACAGTAGAGAGAGAACAGGATTTTAGTTATTTAAAAAATATTTTAATACATATTTTTCATCCTAATTCTGAAACTTTGGATATTTTTAGTGAAAAAACATAGAAAAACTCACATTACTTGAAAGATGCTTTGGCTTATTGAGTGCTGAAGACAAAGCAGTACAATGGGAGCTGTTTATTCATAAAGAAGGCTATACCTACAAAAAAGTTAACACTTCTGATGCCAACCTGATTTGCATTTGCAAATTGCACCAGATCTTCAGACCTTTATGTTTGCATTGGTCCCAGAAAACGATTTCTTTTCTAAAGAGTTGTGTACCTTTATGTGTTTCCACTAATGTTGCTGTAGAGGCATCTTTTTTTATTGGAAACTGTCATGTGTAGGCTGAGGAATTTGACCTCACCTCACAGAAAACTGTCTTCTGAAATGCAGAGGTTGGGAAAAGAACCTGTCATGAAACTCAAGCCAGTTAATATTCTTGGGCATAATTCATGAAGATTGAAGAAAGAGGCTTTCAAAAAGCAACTCTACTGTTATGAATAATTATCTCTCTGAACTTAAGGGAGGCTGAAAATTCACTGTTAGGCTGCCTGAGATGCTTCTCAGTAGTCAGTACTATACAGCTGTAGAAACTGGGCTGGTACTCAGAAAAGAAATGGAAATTTCATTCTGGTTTCTGAAGATACTGTGCAATTAATTCTTTCTCAAGATCCACACACCTGGAAATTCTTGTTCAAATATAATTTGCTTTTGGCTTCTAATTTCTTCAAATGTTCACAAAACACAGGATTGTGCAGAAGTTTTGGAAGTTAGATTTGCAAAATATTAATGTATAAAGCTACCTTGAAAGTCCTGCAGTCATCTGAACATATGCATCCTCCTAGTAAAATAGAGGCTGGTGGCTTTCAATATATGATGAATGCTGTGTTTTTAGAGTGTGTGGCTTTACACATGTAGAAATTGCCATTGGCTTTACGACATTTCTTGAGAAGTGACAGCAATGTTCCAATCTCTCTTCTTATCAGCTGAAAGCCAATGCCAAGCTAATGATAAACTTCCTGATTATGGATCTCTGTGGGATGAGAATGTAGTGCCCAGACATCTTAAACAGAAAGTCTCATGTGAACCCAGTAAGGTGGAGCTGGGAAATATGCAGAACACAGACAAAACCAAGAGACTGGTTTTGCTTTGCACAACAGCTAAGTACCTGTGACTGTTACAAATAACACCTTCTGGATACAGTTTATACCACCTCAGAAACAATTTAGATTTTTTCTGCAAATTGAAAGAGCTATAGGAAAAGTAGGAACAAGGCCCTGTAGGTATTCCAGGCCAAAAGACTGTATAGACCCCTCTGAATCAAACATGCTGTGAATATAACTGTAGAAGCCACAACGCAGCAACATGCCTGGTGCCTTCCCTGTCTCTGTTCCTGTCAAGCAAGCTGATGAAATGTCAATTTTGGAATTGTTTTCTGCAGAAACTGCTAGATTACATATGATAATATAATCATATATTAGAGAAAAGCAAATCATGGTTGAGCATCTTCACATGAGATTGACACCTGCCCTCCACATCTTTCAATGTATCAACACTGGATATGTATGCAAGAATAATGCACTGGCTTGTGCCAGAGTATAAAACTGGTGTACTGGAATAAAACTGGCCTACCTCTTTAGAAACAAGGCAGGTATACACTTTTTCAAATCCCTTTCCTTGGGAGATTTAGTTGTCTTAATAAGTACAAGTGGCTTTTCAGCTCTGGATAAATGATGTGTTGTTGGAACACTGCTGTTCTTGTCCCTTCCAATAGCCTGTGTCACAAGCAAAGTCCTTTCAGCAGCAAAGTCTATGGTAGCTGCAGTGGCAGCTGTGTGCCAGAAAGCAGATCTCGACCTTTTTGCTTCTGAAAAATTGATCAAATTGTGTTTACCTCAAGTTTTTGTTGATGAGCATTAGCCCAGCAAGAGCAGAGTGGACTTGAAGACTATTGTATTTTAGAAGGAAAGTAAAATGTAGTGAGTTTATTTAAAAGTAAGTGTATGTGTATACGTATGTGGGCATATCTCTTTCTGTTCAGGGAAGGATAGTCTTTCCTGCCACACAGTAATGTCAGGAAATATCATGAGGGCAAAGAATATTGAAATCACAAGAGTTTTAGGCATTGCATCTTAGAATGAGAATTTTGCACTATAGGTGTAAGAAAAATACTGCCCTGGCTTTGCTATTGCTCTGAGATAACTGCTAGTAAATGCTGGTGACATTTTAGAGAAAGAACAACCTTTTATAACTAAAGGGAGGATCAAAAATAATGCTGTAATATATTTGCCACATTGTTAAGGCAAAGAAGAACCAAAAGGTGGAGAAGTATGTCCAGGTCAGAATACTGTCCTAGAATAAAATGAAGGTATATACCAAAGGGTGGAGGTACAGGTCTCTTTTGTCCTCCACCTTTAAAAAAATTTATTTATTGCCAAGTGCTACACAGAGCTTAGCTGAGGCTGTAACATGAAATAGCTAAGAACAAATCTCCCCCTGTGAAGAAACTGTTTGTCTTTGGTGGAGCAGGTGTGTTGAGAATGCTGTCAGATGCTCATACATCAGGAACTGTGAGGGGACTGAGAAAAAGTGTTTCCAAGATTGCAAAGAGACAGTTAGAATGAGCTTTGTACAGGTGTCTCAGGGGGAATATAATACTGAAAAGGGAAGGAGAAATGGAGCTTTTCCAAAATCTGCAAGTCATTGGCATACATTTTCCTAGGCCCAATGTATGATGATACATTTGTTTTGATCTTGCACATAAGGACATTTTCAAAAGATATTTAAAGAGAACTTATTAACAGGCTTCATGCACACGAGTTTGACAGCCACATTCAGGAATCCTGTAGGAAATCTGGGGCATTCCCTGCTTGTGTACTACAGGGAGCTTTTGTCCTGTGCTGGATATATGGGAGATGGGGTGTCAGAGAAAGGAAAAGGGATTAAGAGCAGGTGCATGAAGGAAATTATTGTGCAGCTACATAAGTGATGGGAGTAACATTTCAGAGGAAAGCAGAAAAAGAAAAGAAAAGAAAAGAAAAGAAAAGAGAAGAAAAGAAGAGAAAAGAGGGATTCAGGTGAGTTGCCTAGCTTTAGTAAAATGACCTCAGGTGCAGGAATGGCTTTATTCCCTGGACATAGTCTTTTTCCATATAATGTCTTACATAATGAAAGTGGATTTTCTTAGGCAAAATTTGTTTTTAGAATTTGAAAGAAAAAGAATGGTTCTGACTAGGAAAAAGAAAAGAAAAGCAGGAAGCCATTGTCAAGGTTAACAAATGTGGGATAAGACATTGAGTCTCCAGCTTGAGGGAAATGTCACGGAAGCATTTCATTTTTGGCTAACTCAAAAGCACACTAGCCTGCATGCTGACCAAGGAAAGAATGTGAGATTTATGGCACATCCCTGCAGGGAGCAATAAAAATGGCTGAAGAGTCCCTTAGGACTTTCTAATATCACATGTAGTACGCTGGGGAGAACAGCCTTTCTAGCGACATTGTCTTTTAGCTGGAAACATGACTAGTGCTTTCCTTGGGACTCAAGGCAAACTTGCAGCTAAGTCCTGATGTATTAGAAGACTGGAAGGGAGCAAAAGGCAAAGGCAGGAGGTAGAGCTGTTACCTGACATATAGGGAAACATCTAACTCTCTTGGACAGATTGGTAGCCTTTCTAACTAACCCTGTGTAGCTGAAGCTTGAACCATCAAGCTGCCTTGGAGGACATGAAATGCTTGTCCAGGCTATACAGTTGATGTGACCATCAGATGTGTTGGGTGACTGATGACTGTTCAAGGTCTTTTTGTAAATTGGCCCTGTATCCTGGATGGTAGAAGGAATAAGTTTGACAGTTACTGTGATTTTTTTAAACAGCATTCCTTGTCAGCAGTCAGACCTCTGTGGATTGCTTTCTGATCCTGCTGAACAGCATGTCAAATATATTGCTATTTTATGAGCATCTTTCCACCCTCCCAATTCCAAAAGTTTCTGGGGAGTGTAAGGCTCATGAGCAGAGTGCTAATATAGCCCACAAATTGTGCTGATGACAGTACAGTGCTTGAGATTTCCCGAGGGAGAAGGTTTTATAGCCCTTAACAAAATCCTTTGCTCTACAGCAGGCATGATACCTGCCATAATGACCTTAGGGTGATCCCAAGTGGCAATTTATTGCTAGCTGCCATTCACTTTTATTTAATTTGTAACAGGGCTCAGAGGCTAACAGTTAGGAGAACAGCATGAATCTCAGTATACCAACGCTCATCAACTTCTCGTGGACTCTGGGCGAGTCCCTGCAGGCTGCACCTGCGACTCAGGTATGTTGGCCACAAGCTGCCTTGAGTACTGGTTTCATCCTTCTGTAAGTTTTTCCTGCCATCTGAACCAAAACTACTCAAGATGAAAGGGTTAAGCACATTAATACTCTATGCCAAAACAACGGTCTTTTACATGCCTGGTTCTGTGAAACAGTCCAAAATCCTCTGAATGTTGAGAAGGAGCATGGTGCTTACTCTCATTAAGCAGGAGACTCCAACAAACCTCAGAGAATGAGCTTGAGGGCTCATTGAACAGACTTGGTCTATCTGTCCTAATGTAATATATGCAATTAATATGTGTGCCTAAGCTTTCTCTGTCTGCCAAGGGAGAATTAATCACCTGAGAATGAGATCCAAAAGAGGCAATATGCATAACCATTATTGTACTTGACCAGCGCAATGGATAAAGGTAAAGCAGTCCTGGCAGAAAGGACCATAATCTGGAGCTACCCCACAGCTGGGTGTACAGAGTCAAGCTTACTTTCACTCTTCATTCGATTTGTTTACCAACATCTTCTTCCAGTGGAAAGAAAAGATATAAATGGGACATAAATTGTTCTTGTCTGAAGTCAAAAGAACCATCTTCACATTTCACTGTTTACATGTAATATCTTAAAGTGGGTATAACAGTAACTTCCTTAGCTCACGCAGACAGAAAATGATATATAAAGGATCCTGAGATGCTCACAGACTGAAATAATGGGAATCTTGAAAAAAAAATCCCTTAGGCAGAGACAGTAATATTCATCACACTGGAGACCTGTGGACTGAGTACGATGTAAAGATGTAGGAAATGACACTTTGTCCCCCAAGTCCCCAGTTATCATCTTCCACTAGTAGCTGTTAAGTGCAAGCCCAGTAGCCTGTTTGCATACTCTGTGATTGGTATCAATGTTTGTATTAGTATTCAAAAAAGCAACAAAGGGAGTGTTAAAAATAGCAGAGATGACAGAAAGAGGGCAATTACTTGGTTGTGTGAATAGGAAGGATAATATTAAGTTACTGTGTAATTAAGGTTAGACCAAGGTGAAATAAAGATAGCAAACAAGGAAAGTAAGAAAAGGTTACTCATTCTGTACTCAAACATATCCCCACTGAATTTAATGACAGGTTTATGCTGACCTTTGTGAAAGGGAGTAGGAGTAAACTTGAGGTTAATTTAGAGACATATTCATAAGGCAGTTTAGTGAAACCTGATAATACATAATAGAAAAAGAAAACACTGAGAAATAAATAAATGGGAACTTATTGAACAGAGCTCATCTTAGAAGCAGTTTGATATGGGCTGTTCTCTCACATCATGCTGTGTGCTTATTATGAGAGGTGAAATGCATGGTTTTGTTCCACGTTAGATTATTTATGGGTTTTCTTCAGGACAAATCTTTTTCAAAACGCCTGAACCTGGATGTGTTCTGCCACCAGTCAATCTTGGGCTGCAGGGCTGCTTACCACCAGGGTACCAGTGCTGTTTTCATGCTTGACTGGGAAACATTTGTGGCCTAAATCCCATCTTGTTTGCAGCTATCAGAAAAAGCTGTGTCCTTTTACTGAACAGGCATGGAAGTTATTGATTTTCCTCTGTGCTTGCAGGAACATTTGTTGAGGGGGTTGTTGGGACTGCCTGAAATGGTTCAAGAAAATGGCTTGTAAGATGGAGAAGGAAACTAATTAAATCTTCAGAAAGGAAAAGGACTTAAATGATAAAAGATGGTGCTAAATTACTTAGCTAACAAATAGGTGCCTTGGAAATTGACGTACAAATTAAGTTATCTAATTTTTCACTGCAAACCTAAGCAGTTCCATTAATATGGTTTCCATCTTGTGATATTTCATGGGTCATCAGGAGCTTGCTGAGACATATTAGAGACAGCTTGAAACAATGGTAATATAAAGCTTTTGTTTCCAGGTAAGATGGTCAGAATTTTCCTTAAAAAAGGACCTTAAAAATGGTGATGCTTTCATGTGCTGTTGCATTCATACTACCAATGAACACAGCACTGTATGTGTCCAACTGAATAGAACACATGATGATAATTTAAACAAACAAGTTTTATCTCTTTACCTTCATGCATCTTGCCAACATTGCCACGTGGGGCTGCACTGAGAAATGAGTGGTAACGGTGAACATTGGCCATGCATCAGGTAGGCTTCTTCTGGGATGGGAACCCACGCTTTTGTCTCTAGACTTGTGTTCTCTGCCATATATGTTATGATATAGTACCAATATATTTTTTTCACTGTATTCCCCTTCTCCCTGGACATACTCTGAGCATCACTCTTGAGGTCTTACTGTTATTTTAATATGGTTAGGAACTGCAGATGGGGAGGTCAGTAGGTAGAGGACATGAGAGAAAATGAGAGAACATCTAGCTGCTGCTCAGAAGCCTTTACCAGCATCTTTTTAAGGTGTTGGGTCAGATTTTCCAGATTTTCCAGGAATCCTCTTTGTGCACACTAGCAATGCATATGATCAGTCACTTGGAGCACATGCTACCATCATCAGTGCTTTGATTTTCTTATACATACATTGCTTTCACTACGTTTCAGCATTAATTCTGCAGAGAAAAAAAATGCATATTGCTTACAACTGTAAGTTATTTTATTCCACCTCCCTGCACACTGATATTCAACAACCATAATTTATAATATACAGGTTTTCATCTCCCCCTTCTTTAAAGCATGATTTTAAATCTAGGAGTAACAGAGAGAGCTGTTGTGAAATTATGGGAGCTTTTATTTCTTTCAATTCCCAGACCACCTTGCTACAACTCATTTTGTGGTTAGTGCAATGTGTATAGTGGCAGAGACAGATGAACAAAAAAGATGGTTCTAATTTAAAAACAATAGTTTTTCAGCAATAGCAATACAGAGTTCACATCTGACTAAGGAGGAGGGAAAAATTCATTTTTCTTTTGAAGGGTGACTTCAACTTGCAAATGATTTCAGCATGGTTTCAGATCTGGTGTCCCATCCCCTCCCTGCTTTTTCTCTAAGTGATCAGGCAGTGAAGTCATTCAGCAGCAGTATCAGTTGCTATTTTACCGTATCAGGTATGGCAGTGTTCAGGTAGGGTAAGGACAGCATGGCTGAGCCTGTTTGTGACCTTATTAATCAGACTACTACATTTAACACCAAATGGAGCAGGCTGAAGGGCTTCCATGGCAGGTGGTTAAGTGCAGCAAATCAAATCCAGCTCCTGTCTAGCTGTGACAACTTTTTGCCAATTCCAGACAAGGAATGCACATTTGTTTGCTTCCAATAGTTGTTGGCTTGTCAGATGGCATTTTGAAGCCCAGAAATAGCAGATCAGCTTAAGAGCTGGAAGGCAGATAGTTCAGGGATATTGCAGAATCAGCTTTTCCTTTGCTCTTCCTACCACCCCACCATGGGTCCCTACACTGCCACTCATTTAGGCTGTACCCTGCAGAGACTTGGCAGGGGAGCTGCAAAAGAAAACCGACTCTTTAGCAATAATGTTTCTTCAAGCTGTGGAAATAGAGCTTTTCCCCTTTTGACTCTAATTTTATGTGGACTACAGATCATCCATTTAGGCAACACACAATGTATAGTCACAGGATCTAGTTCACTGGCCTCTATAATATGCACCTGCACAGTGAAATTTCCCTAGTACGTCACTAAAATAATGAATTTTCCTAACCTATTGTACATTACTAATAAAACAAGCTCTCTCTTCCATCATTAGTAACTTAATAGGTTTTCTGCTTCATGTCAGTTGTAATCCTTATTTAAAGAATAATCCTTTTGTTTCTACATCAGAAACATGGACATTCTACTCCTATTATATCTCTAATACGATAATTCTCATTTCAGTAACACGTGTTCCTGCATCAGCAGGTTTAAAGGAAGACTCTGCGTCTCTACAATACCATCTTGGAATGGGACACGGATTCCTTTACAGACCTTAAAGATGATGCCCCTTCTGCACTTACACATTGGTAGATATAGTAGTCTACAAGGTCTGTGCAAGAGATCCAGATTTAGGGTGTAAAACGTGGCCAGGAAGGAAGGAATCATGAAATATAGCAGTGAGAGACTTTACAAATCTTAAGAGATGAATTCTAGCAGAGTGATAGGTAGCGTGTCTGTAAATGCTAGCTGTTTCCTTGGCATTCTGTTTGAAGGGAAAATTAAAACCCATGGTTATTTGCATGCAATCTATATCATAAGAATGATGATAAGATTAATGATCAAAGCTGTATTTCTGTCTCAAGGATCCCCCTACTGTTTACATGCCTACCTCCTACTTAGGAACCATAGTGTTAAATGTAGCCATCTGACACAATCTCCAGTTGCTTGAAATATGGTTCCTTGGGTGGTTCATGCACGTGACATCCGACTTGCTGAGTCCCGTGTGATGTAGGCATCTATTTCTTACTCATTTAAAAACCTGCAGGAGTAATTTAATCCATATTAATGGTAGCAACCTTTTGTCTCAATGTGAGTGCTGAAGCTATAATTCTGTTTCAGGTCTCTGCTGCTTTTCGTAAGCCATGAGAATGAAGAAGGATCTTTCACTTGAATGACTATCTTATTCATTCTAACAGTGTGTAATTGAACTGTACTATACTTTATGAAATGCTCCTTGGTTTTGATGTTATTAAAAGCTTTGCCTTGCTTTGTGGTCATTGTTTATTCAGTTATTTAGGTTCATTCCACTCTCTTCATTATTTGGGGTGATTAAAAGGGCCTGCTTAGGAAAAGGAAGAGTCTACTGTCCTTTCTTTAGCTATTTCTTCTAATTGCTCTTTGCTTGTGGTGTGAATTAGGCCTGTTTTCCCATGTATGGTTCTCTGTCCTTATTATTATCATATTTTTTTTTTTATGCGTGGGTGGCTCTTTTACTGCTCTCTTTCATGCCCACTGTGGGGCACAGATGAGGGTTGAACACGTGATGGAGTATTCTTGAAAAATTAAGTTGTTTGGCAGAAATGTGTATTTGGAGTTACTCCTACCTAATAAAAACTCTGCGTGTTTCATTTAGGAGCTTCTCTCTCATTAATTCTATAGAATATAGTATCAGGACACAGGGGTACTTAGGCTTTGAATCCCAGTGACTTGGATGGGAGGAGCTGCAGTTAAGCTACTTAAAGTCAGGTTTTAATAAGACGTTCAGATGCCTAAGTATGCAGACAGTTTCTCATTGCCTTTTTAAACATGCACGATGAAAAAGTCTACAGGATTAAACTCTCCTTGATATATGCATCTGAAAGTTTACTTTTAAAAATCTACTTTGAAGCCCTTTTGAAAATGTTACCCCAAGAGAGTATCAATTGGCTGTAGCCCAAGACTTTTGAATACCATATGGACTTTAAGCTCCCTGTGTGAAGGTGTTGGGTTTGGCCATTATCACAGATGTATCTGGGATCTTATTCAGTCTGTCTTTGTCTTCCTGAGGTATGTGTGCTATTGGGGAGGGAACTGGGTAACTGGCAAGATAGCGAAAGTGTATTTGTTCATACGTACGAATGATTATTCATAGAACATTTTTGCTTTGTTGGCCAGCTCTGTCTAGTATCCACATACATACAATAAGCAGACTTAGAAATGTCACAAAAATAAGGGTTTAAACACTTAAACACTGAAGGCTTGATTCAGATCTTCTTTCATAACAGTGCCTTCAAATTCAGCCAGCAAGAACATCACAGGGTTGGATCTGATGCCAATGTGGAACACAAGAACTAAAAAACCCCAACATACTGGGTATGAAAGCCACAAGAAATGTGAAAAAGGAAATGTAACACACAGCACATGTATGATTTAAAAAGTGATTATCATTGGTTTTGTGTCATTTCCACAGGGTATCTGAAGGAACATGCATTTGGGTAAATGAAGCGTTTGTATGACTGAGAATCTTTCCTTTAGGAGCAGCTCTGACCTTACATTTTCTGCAATTCAATGGCAAAAATGATTATTTTCTTCCTACTTCTTTTTGGGAAAAAGAAAACCTTCATCTCATCTCCTACTTCAAGATCCTCTTGCTACTATGACTTGTGACTATCAATCTTCATTTACTTTGCTGTACAGAAAAATTAACCTTCCAGGAGAGCACTTTTTAAAAAGTGTATGATAATTCCTTAGTGCCAGTGATGCTTGTTGAACTGTCACTGGTTATATTGGGTGACTGGGTGAGAAATGCTGATAGTGTCTCTGTACTTCATCTTCATGTCAATGAGAGCCTGATGATCAATTTATTTTCTTGTCAAATACTTTCTTTAATGGGTTGCATTTTGTGTGGTTGACTATTCTGATAAAATAAATTTAATTAACAATCAGGATTTGGCAGAACACATTCAGGCAGTGTCATTCATTTCAAAAGAATAATAATTTCAAACAAAGACAAGTTGCCAACCATTCTAATGAGGAATCTCAACATTAGCAGGATTTCATGGTAATGATCAAAATGAGATGTTTCAGGGTTTCTAACAAATTATGATTATAAACCAGATATTGCATTAATACCAGGGTACACTGTCACTATTTATTCACCAAACCATCAGTGTTTAGAACATTCTTATGAACTCCTGCATGCCCAAGTTGGTTGGGAAAAGAGGGAAACAAATAATTCTCTGCTCAGCTTGTTATTTAGGAACTTGTACCACTCAGTTACTGTGGGGAGCGGGGTGATACCCTTACAGCACATCTTATACTTTGGCGGGGTGCAGGCTCCCTATGAACAAATAAGCAGTGATGTGTGCAGCTTAGTAGAGTTTACCTTGCTGTACTGTGCTATCTCTCCATATTATTACAGTGGGAGGCCGAATATCAGCAGGATCTATTACAATACTGGATGATTAAAGTACTTCTTGACTTTCCACAAGATTTTAAATTCAGGATGAAGGAGAGGGAGGCACAGTGCATGAGAGAAACACAGAAAGAAAAGGAGAGGATTATGCTTTAGCAGTCTTCATGATAAAATAGTAGTAATTAGTTTCAGTAAAATCCCATAATAGTTTTCTTGCACTTTGCAGGCAACCAAGTATCAGACAGATAAAACAAATTACTTTACTCAGGGCAATTAGCAAGCTATTACAAGGTTCTGCCTATGTTTCCCCATGACTACAAAGACCATGCCCTATTTTTCCAGGAACTTTATGTTCCTGAAATCTCATCCATTTTAAACCTATCACTGTGTGTACATACAGCCACTATATACAGCCAGCATCGTAGCAGAGGGCCAGAGAGATAATGAGTTCTGTGACTACTTGGAGGGAAAAGGGAATTTTTAACACTTGCTGCTTACTCATCTGAAATAAACTTCCAGTGTTATTATTGTGTGTATGACTCTCTGACACATGATACAAGGAAAACATTTGGGTTTTATTGTCCTGCATTCTTGTACTGCACTGGAAGATTTAAGTGAAGATGCGCACTGCAGATTTAAGAGTTTAGACTTTCATGGCTGATTCCTCATAGTGACTCCATTGGGAAAGAGAGAAGATTTCTTGGCAAAAGAGTACAAAGATTTCAAACTAATCAGAAATGACTATGAAAAATCAGTTTTCTTTTTTTTTTTTTTTTTTTTCTCTTTTGACTGAAAATGCTTTTCAAGTTTGTGTTTCAAGAAGGGTCCTGTCTTGGTGAGTTAAAGACTGGCTTCATATAAGAGTAATTCAACCATTAAACAAAACAATTAAAAAATACCTGAACAAGTATGGTACAGAAAAATTACAAATTTGAAAGAACTGTATTGAAGAATGACCCTTAGTGCATGGTCAGCATTGTTTTACAGCTAAGTTTTAGTGAAAATTATAAAAAATATGAAGATCATTATATTTACAAGTGGGGAAAGTTAACTTACTTTTTTGAACAGAAAACCTTTTCTATTACATTGAGACCAGGTGAATTACACTGGTATAGAAAGTAGGAACACCATAGTAAGTAGTAGTATATTCTCTGTCAAGATTTTGTCCAAGAGCACCAGCTCTCCTGACATATGCTGCCTGGCCATTATTTCAGTGAAGAATATGAGTTCCACACCAATTCCTGCAATACTCTGAGCTCCATTCCTAGCTTCACCAGATGCTAACAACTCTCAGTCTGCTTGGATGGGTATGAGGGAACCTGTTGCTGGGCCTGGGACTGCAGGTGATGACTCCAGTAAGTAGACTTCAAGAAGAAATATATTTTCTTTGGAAATTCTGTTGTAAGACCTTGGAAATCTCTATATTAGCAAAACCGATTCAGTCAGTAATAGTCCAGTTTTTCTGTTATCCACTTGGTGAGTCCTTGATCCAAGAACAGAAAATATGCTTAAAGGAAATGTGGGTGCTATAATTATAACTCTAATAAATGTTGTCTTCCAATGAAGCAGAATTTATGACTGATTTCATGGGGAAATGTTATTACGGTAATGTCAGGCCTTAATTGTGCACTTATTAAAGAAAGAAGAGGGTAGTACTAATGTAGATTACCATGTTAATACTACTGTTTCGCATAGAATTGCTATTATATTTGGTTACCAGAATTACTATGAAACAATATATGTTATTTAACAGCCATTATTACATGGTTAGTCTTCTGTCACTACTGTGTCAAACTTTAACATTTCTGTTGTTTTATCTGCTCTGTTATAGACAAAGTCTGAATTCCTTTGTGATCCTTGAGAATGTCATGATGGGTCTAACAAAACTCTGGGGCTTCCTAGTTGCCTTTATCCATGGCAAGGTAGTTCTGCCTCAAAATGGCAGAATTTGTGCTCTAAGTCCTGCTGCTACAGACTTCGAGAATTCATAAGGGGAAGAGAAGAGCCACAGCAGAATACCCTGTGCTAAACTCCAGGCCTCTGGAACTGAAAGCATCTGTATCCTAGTTTTCTCTGAGAAATAAAATACTGTCTTCTTGACTTCAGTGTAAAATACAAACACTGTTAAAAACCACTTCAAGAATCCAGGTTCTTTACAACCTACACACATCAAAATTGTGCTTCAGGTTTGTATGTGGGTATTGCTGGAACAGGTATGTGAGGCTTGCAGCCCCTCCATATGTTTTTCTTACAAGGTCAGGAAATTGTGCACAGTCACAGTTGCTGATTCCCTCAAAACATTGGTGTTTCCTCCCTCGGGACCATGCCAGGTGGTGGAGAGCTGAAGGAACCGCTTGCCAACATACAATTCAAGCCTGGGTCTGAACATGTAGTTACTGTCCTCATTAGCAACAGCTGTATATGCAGGTGAAAGGCTACAATAAGGGCTTTAAAATCTTTATAAATGCCTTTTAGGGAAGAGGGGAAAAAAAAAGGAAAGAAATCAGCTCATTAGAATTTACATTATTATTATTCCATATGGAAATAAAATTTAGATCCTATTCTACATCTTTGACCATATCAAAGGTCTTGTAATTGGAAGGGTGTACCTAGAAAGAACTTGGGCTCCTGAACAGCTGAGCTGATTGACAAGTTAATTAGCAGAAATAAAAGAAACGTGAATAGAAATGATTTGTCTTTGATGCAGGAAAGCACTTGGATTTTAATTGTGTAACACAGCTGAAAATCCTTTGGACCGAAATGTATTCTGATGACAAAGAAAACCTGGTAGATTCTTGAGAGGTTGGAGGTTCTGACAAACAAAAATATGGTGAGGTAATTGTAAAGTCACTGTGATCTAAGTGATATTTTTGATGTGGAAATAATGTGAATGTAAATCGAGGCAAAGCAAACTGTTCAAAGCAAAATTCACGAGTAGCATTGAGGCTATATGTCTTATGGGACATAAACTTCGCATGGATATGTGAATTTGTTCACATGAATGATAAAGAGGGTTGTTTAAAAAATGATTCATTAGATTTTTCTTGGTGATGACACCTTTATTGCCTATTGATCAACTTGCCCTGCCAGATGGAAGATGGAAGTATAAATGTGCTGACACATTATAAGTTTATGTTTGTTTAAAATGCAGTAACAAAGAATGTCAGTTTTGCCTTTTTATTCCTGCTCAAGTAAGCATGTAATTTTCTGCACTAAGTTTAATATTACTAAGGAACAGAGATATGCATCTGGTGAAAGTAACAATGTTCCATTTAGTTCTGTCAAGTTTCTGGACAACCTGGTGGTCAACACTACTATGGACACATTGTCTTTCTGTTCCTGAACAGAACTTAAAGCAATAAGAAGCTCCCACAAACACTTTGCCTCTGTGTCTCAATTTCAGATTGAAAAGATCTTCCATTAGTAACAATACTGCTCAGTCCCTGTGGACCATTTACCTTTTGAAGATGAACTCTAAAAAAATGACTGCAAAAATGATCTCATGAGGATTTAGAGATAATTTTCAGTAATGAGAAACCTCATTTGCTCAAGTCCTAAACCAAACAAAACTTTATTTTTTTTTCTTCTGTCAGCCAGCCTTACACATGTAGCTTGAGAAGATGAAAGTCAAGATGTATTATTTCATATTCACAGTTTACTAATAATAACACGCTTATCTGGACCTTAGCAATTCTGTTTGTGGTGTGCAAGATGGATTAAAAACCATAACACTCCCCTGTAACATAATGGACTCTGCAGTGCTAACAAGAAGTAGTAAAAGTAATAAAAGTATATTTCAGCCAGTAAAGCAAACAGATACTACTACTGAATACACACTAGGAACAGATGGCTATAATAAGACACATAGTTTGCATAGACTCCTTCAGAGCAAAAAAAAAAAATTGGTTTTGGTCCTGATTTCCCCACTATATGCAAACAGCATTCAGTCACACAAAGGTGGCGTGGCTTCCTCATGAAGGCTCAAGCTAAGGGTGTTGAAACATTTTCCTTTCAAGTCTTGCTTTGTAAAGGAAAGCAAAATATTAAATGAAAGGATACATATCATGAAAAGCATAGGCATAGCTCAGATTTTTTTTCCCAAATGTTCCAAAGGTAAAATATTTTAGATGAAAAGATGAAGTATTTCTGTTGGATGCACCACCCTGGAATCTTGAGGGACTTAATTTTGCTTCATCGTTTATCCTTTTTTTTCCCCATGCATTTACACTCCCACTTAAACTGCATCTCTCTTACAGACCATGAGTTCTCCTAGGAGTCACTGTGCATCACAGAAGAGGCAGTTTGGCTGGAAACCCAGGCACGTAGGTGAGAATGGAAATTGATGTTTGAGTCAACATTGCAGTGAGGCATTTCAGCTGCATTTTCAAATGGTATTATTTCAGCTTTGACTATGGTTTTTTTGGTAGGATTGTTAGGCTACACACTCACAGTCTTAGTTTTGTAAGGCAAGAAAGACCATAGACAGATGACAATGAAAAATCACTTCTTTTAATTCTTGGAAGTTGAGAAGAACAGGAAAAGAAAATAACTTCTAATGAGCTCTAGACAAGACAGCAGATGCATCCTCTGGAGAGTTAAGACCATTGCCCCAATTCTGCCCTGATGCTCACCTTACTTGCCTGTCCTTGCACTCCTGGCATTTCTCCTTCATCCTGTTATTCTGAAGAACAGCATGAACACGTGACCATGAGGATTTGGGCCGAGGTAGGAGAAATTAATTTCTTCCTCTCTCTCTTGATACTGCCACCAGTTGGCTGGAATTGTTGACGTTTTGGGAATTCAGGTTTCTTAACTCCTAGGTTCCCAGACAGCAGTGACAGACTTCTCCCTTGCAATATTCCATCCAAGGTGTTGTGAAGAAGCAGGAAAGTTACATATAAAAGAAAGTTTCAAACTCTTTTTTTTTTTTTTTTCTGGTTGTATAAGAGCACTTAATGATTGTATCTGTTAAATCGTTTTAATTGTTAAGTAGTCCTGAGGGCACCTGGAAATTAAAGGATGATTGGAGGAAACAATAACATGATGAGGAAATTTGGGATACAGAGTGTTAAACTAGCTTTCAAAGTGTCAGTAATTAAAATTAATTAAGATTCATGACTAGAATTGGGAGGCTGTGGAAGAAGGGTGATGCTACAGGGAAATAATATAAGGGGTTGATTTTTTCCCCCCACCGGTTGTTTGACAGTTACCAGAGAAACTCTGAAAAGTTTTTAATAGTTTTTGGTGTTTTTTTTTTTTTCCCCCAATAAAGACCAATCACTCAGTAAAAGGCAGGAATAATTTTTAATACTAAAAAAAGGACAAAGGATACCTTATATTACTTTCTAATGCTTTCGATACCTAGAATAATCCTCCCCTACATGTTTGCATTGTATGAAAGGAATAATAGGTAGTTCTAGCAGTAGCACCTGATTTTACAGAAATCTGTGCTTACTTGCCTTTTAGAAGCAAATATTCCCTGTGTATTACATTATGGGTTTAGCGGGCACTTATGAGAACTTGACCTCCAACGTTTTCTTCCAGTAACATGTTTATAGAGAAACTTTCAGAGTCTTTTCATGAGGCCAGAGAGAATCTCATTTAAGTGCGCAAGTAGGATTTTATTGTTTTATTCAAGAAGGCATGAGTCTTGCATGATAAATTAACCCTATATGTCCTTTCATCAAAAACTAATTCTACATTAGTTCATCCTCTGACAAGGTATATTTATGAAGGAACTTAATATCCACTTAGTCTTCTGCTCCCTTTGATGCAATATAAATAAACATTTAGAAACACGAAATCATTTAGGTTGGAAAAGACCTTTAGGATCATCAAGTCCAACTGTTAACCTAACACTGCCAAGTCCACCACTGAAACACATCCCTAAGAACCTTATCTACGCATCTTTTAAACACCTCCAGGGATGGTGACCACCACTTCCCTGGGCAGCTTGTTCCAATGCCTGACAACCCTTTCCATGAAGAAATTTTTCCTAATATCCAACCTAAACCATCACTTGCTACTTGGGAGAAGAGACCAACACCTTCCATGCTATAACCTACTTTCAGGTAGTTGCAGACAGCGATCAGGTCTCCCCTCAGCCTCCTTTTCTCCAGGCTGAACAGCCCCAGTTCCCTCAGCCGCTCCTCGTCAGACTTGTGCTCCAGACCTCTCACCAGCTTCGTTGCCCTTCTCTGCATTCTCTCCAGTGCTTCAATGTCTTTCTTGTAGTGAGGGGCCCAAAACTGAACACAGTATTTGAGGTGCAGCCTCACCAGTGCTGAGTACAGGGGGCCAATCACTTCCCTGGTCCTGCTGGCCACACTATTTCTGATACAAGCCAGGATGCTGTTGGCCTTTTTGGCCACCTGAGCACACTGCTCCCTCATGTTCAGCTGGCTGTTGACCAACACCCCCAGGCCCTTTTCTGCCAGGCAGCTTTCTAGCCACTCTTCCCCAAGCCTGTAGCATTGCATGGGGTTGTTGTGATCCAAGTGCAGGACCTGGCACTTGGCCTTGTTGAACCTCATACAATTGCTCTCAGCCCATCAATCCAGATGGTCCAGATCCCTCTGTAGGGCCATCCTACCATCAAGCAGATCAACATTCTCACCCAACTTGGTGTTGTCTGCACTCTGATGGCGATGTTCAGGCAGAAACTGTTCTTCGGACTGACTCTCACAGATGCACTTGATCCCTTCGTCCAGATCATTGATAAAGCTATTAAAGAGAACTGGCCCCAGTACTGAGCCCTGGGGAACACCACTCATGACCGGCTGTCAAGTGGATTTGACTCCATTCCCCATAACTCTTTCAGCCCAGTCATCCAGCCAGTTTTTTACCCAGTGAAGAGTATGCCCACCCAGGCCGTGAGCTGCCAGTTTCTCCAGGAGAATGCTGTGGGAAATAGTGTCAAAGGCTTTACTGAAGTCTAAGTAAGCAACATCCACAGCTTTTCCTTCATCCACTAAGTGGGATACCTTGTCATAGAAGATCAGGTTAGTTAAGCAGGGCCTGCTGTCCTGGGTCATTGGGGGGAGCAATGAGAGGAAGTGGTCTGAGTCAGGTGACCATGAATTGACCAATTGGAATATTCCATCCCATTCACGACATCCTGGATATAAAAGGTGGAGACCAGAAGGACTCTTGTTCTCTCTTCTGCTGGGTCTTCTGCTGCTTTGCTTCGCTTCTTCTTTTCTGCCGTCCCTGCAAGCTGAGGCATTGTGACAGACTGAATCTAGTTCCGGTTGGCTGCAGGATCCTGCTGGAGCAGCTGCTGGGAATTGCAAGACTAGTTCTATAATATTTGTTCTGCTTTATTTTTCTCTATGTTTATTTAGTAGCATTAGTAAAACATTTTCAAATTTTCCAGCTCTCTTCTCTCTGTCCTTCTTTTACTTTTCTCTCAAAATCGCCTATCCTTAGTGAAAAGGGGTGGGGAGGGGGGAAGGGAAGGGGGAATAGGGTTAAGGAAAATACATCTGCTGCAGTTTTTTATTGTCTCCCCACGATCAAACCACAACGCCTGCCTTTCATAAACCCATGTTGACTGGACCTGATTGCCTGGTTGTCCTGTATGTGCCGCATGATGGCACCCAAGAAGATTTTCTTCATCACCTTCCCTGGCACCAAGATCAGACTGACAGGTCTGTAATTCCCCAGATCCTCCTTCTGGCCCTTCTTGTAGAAGGACATCACATTTGATAACCTCCAGTCAACTGGGACCTCCCTGGTTACCCAAGACTGCTGATAAATGATGGATATTGGCTTGGTGAGCAATTCTGACAGCTCCCTCAGTACCCTTGAGTGGATCCCATCTGGCTCTACAGACTTGTGTGTGACTAAGTGGTATATCAGGTCACTAACCATTTCCCCTTGGATTATTTGGGCTTCATTTTGCTCCCTGTCCCTGTCTTCCAGCTCAGTGGGCTGTGTACCTGCAGCACAACTGGTCTTACTGTTAAAGACTGAGGCAAAGAGGGCATTAAGTACCTTAGCTTTTTCCTCATCTGCTGTCACTATGTTTCCTCCTGCATTCAATAAAGGGTGGAGATTCTCCTTAACCCCCCTTTTGTTGCTAATGTATTTATAGAAACATTTTTTATTGTCTTTTATGGCAGTAGTCAGGTTAAGTTCTAGTTTGGCTTTGGCCCTTCTAATTTTCTCCATGCATAACCTCACAATATCGTTGTAGTCCTTCTGAGCTGCCTGTCCCTTCTTTCAAAGGTCAGAAACTCTCCTTTTTTTCCTGGGTTCCAGCCAAAGCTGTCTCTTCGGCCAGGTCGGTCTTCTTCCCTGACGGCTTGTCTTTCGGCACGTGGGGACATCCTGCTCCTGTGCCTTGAAGATTTCCTTCCTGAAGACTATCCAGCCTTCTTAGACCTTTTTGCCCTTCAGGACTGCCTCCCAAGGGACTCTCAACCAGTCTCCTAAACAGGTCAAAGTCTGCCCTTCAGAATTCCAAGGTAGAAGTTCTGCTGACCCCCCTCCTTACTTCTCCAAGAACAGAAAACTCAATCATTTTGTGATGGCTGTGTCCAAGATGGCCTCCAACCATCACATCACCCACAAGTCCTCCTCTGTTCATGAGCAATAGGTCCAGTGGGGCTCCTTCCCTAAGTTGCTCACTTACCAACTGTGTCAGGAAGTTGTCTTCCACACACTCCAGGAGCCTCCTAGACTATTTTCTCTCTGCTGTGTTGTATTTCCAACAGACATCTTGTAAGTTGAAGTCCCCCATGAGAACAAGGGCTATCCACCTTGAGACTTCTCCCAGTTGCCTGCAGAATATTTTGTCTGTCTCTTCATCCTGGTTGGGTGGTCTGTAACAGACTCCCACCAGGATGTCTACCTTGACCTTTGCCTTGATTCTTACCCATAAACCCTATTGTCACCCTCATCAAGCTCCAGACAATCAAAACACTCCCTAACATACATGTCTACCCCACCTCCTCTCCTTCCTTGCCTATCTCTTCTGAAGTGTTTACAGCCATCTAATGCAGCATTCCAGTTGTGAGAGTCATTCCACCACATTTCCATGATGGCGACTGTTTTACAGTTTTGCTGTTGCACAATGGCTTCCAGCTTTTCCTGTTTGTTGCCCATGCTGCGTGCATTGGTGTGGATGCACTTCACCTGGGCTATTGATCCCGTCACCTTATTTTTTGAGAAAAACCTTAATTCTTATGTGACCATTCTCAGGTGCTTCTGTGGTTTTTAACACATCAATAACCCTTGAGTCTGTGATGCTGCATGGATCTCTATCCCCTGCCTCCACTGAGATGGCAGAGTGAAAGTCCTTGCTAGCACAAGTGACAATATGACAAGAAATTTATTAAAAGCACATTTTTATTTGTGTACAAAACAAAAATTATACGAGAAACCGAATGTTTAAAAACAATGTTGCCTTTCAAAACCTATGACTTCTATCTTCTTTTTGGTGATAAGTTACACCATTTGTGTTTTATAGCCAGACACACAAAGGAATTAGTGTCAAACCTGGGAGCTCAGCTGCCATTTTACTTGTCTGCACCCAGAACTCAGAGCATCAAAGATGCTCCATTGCTGCCACAGTCTGAAAGCACCTATTCTTCTTATATTTCAGTTTTCTTGCTCCTAATTGTGCCCATATGCATCTCTGCTTTCAGCAGTTGTCCTTTTCTCTTGTGGAGGACAGAACAGGCGCTATTCCACCCACCTTGCCTGTTGGTTTAATGTGTTTGCAGCACATCAGTTATCCAGGAAATATGAGTTGGACACAATAATACATGAATTGGATGCAGTGATCCTTGTGAGTCCCTTCCAACTCAGGACATTCTATGATCCTGTGAAACACGGGGAAAGCACAAGTATTTTCTGTTCTGCTGCATGCTCCTGCCTTTCTGAAAGCATCGTGCAGTAGCTGAGATCAGGACCAGCTGCCGAGGGCACAGACGGCTTCCCCTCTCTCAGAGTTTGTGGTTACATTGCCCATCTCTCAGCCACTGATCCTGCAGCAGCATGTCAGCTCTTCCTGATGGTAGGGTGGCAGGTCAGTCCATGCTGATGAAGCTATTCCCCTTTTTGCATAGTATAGTCAGTGAGTCAGGCCTTGGGCATGAAAAAGAACATTGTCACCTAGCATTATCATGAGAACTGGAATGGGTACCTATCTGCTCCATAGAAAATTTCTGAGTGAGTTATTTCTGGTGTTAGAAGGATGCAGCTCTCCTCCTTCCTTAGCAAGAGCCAGGATGACAGGACTACAGGACCACTTGGTCTCTTCCTCTGGAAGAATCTGTATTTAATTACTACAAAAAAAGTGGAAGAGTTTTTTACAGAAGGGAAGAAGTATCCTTCTCCCGGAAACCATCTAAAGGAATAGGGAGTAGGGTACTTTCTGACACTTGGCATTTGAATCTGTGCAACTGGAGGCATGAGGTGAATGCAGGTCCTCTATGCAGTGGTGTGACCAAGGTCAGCTGTAGAACTGGAGGGTCCAATATTTTTTCCTCTGACAGTGTCCTGAGATGCAGGAATAAACTGTTCTTGCTTTTTAGGAGGACCCTCTCCACCTTATTTCCACCTCTGTAGGCACTTGGGTCTTATTTCCCATGCCACCTAAGTTCCTGCAGGATCCAGTGTCATCTCATCATTGCGGCTGAAGCTGTGACACTGGGGGGAGATTGGCAAGAACTAACTGGGCCAGAAAGAGAAAGAACAAGCTGGCCTGTGTCCCGTTGACTTTTGCTTGAGGTAGCATTTGACATTACAATGCATACTGAAACCACTGGATAAAATATGCAAACAGATCTTGGCAAATATTTGATAGCCTAGTGGCTGGAGTCCAGGTGAGGGCCTCACTGCTGAACTCAGAAGCATTGATCTGGCTTGTGATTCTCATTCCAGTGGACAGGATTAAGCAGCTCCCCTGGAGTCAGGTTCTGGGCATTTCCAGACTCCCTGCTATGACACCGTGAACCAAGCCCTGGGCAGGCACAAAGTGTCTGCCCACGCTGTCTAATTGTGGTATGCTACCCAGGCTCTAGGCTGGAGCCACCAGCGGGGCTCCCTGGGTAGGGGGACTTTCCTCTGTGGCACAGCCCAAGGGACTGTGCTAGCTCTAATTGCCTGGAGCTACTGGGGGTTATGGAGGGGGCTCTTGTTGTGCTGGCCTCGAAATCTGGAGCCAGGAAGCATTAGACTCCTTACTCTCAGGCAATCAAACCAGAGTTGTCTCAGGGTTCACTTGGGCTTAGTAATCGTAGAATCATAGAATACCAGGTTGGAAGGGACTTCAAGGATTATCTGGTCCAACCTTTCTTGCCAAAAGCATGATATAGACAAGATGGCCCAGCATCCTGTCCAGCTGAAACTTAAAAGTGTCTGATGTTGGGCGTACCCACCACTTCCCCGGGGAGATTATTCCAATGGCTAATTGTTCTCGTAGTGAAAAATTTCCCTCTCATGTCCAATTGGAATATTTGCTTTTAACTCAGAATGCTTGAAGTTTGAAATACTGGAATGTCAAAAATCTGGTATTTTTTGACAAAACTTTGATGGAAAAAAAATTCAGGCTACCTCCATTCATACTTCTAGAGAAAGCATTAACTGACATAGATAATGTAATAGGCAGAGAATTCACTGCACATTACTCAGGTATGTTGCATAATAAACAAAAGAAATAAGTGCCCAAGTGCAAGGTTAATCTCTTCACAGCTTTCTTCTATTTGGTTTCTTATGACTTTTATGATCACAGCTAAAAAAATCAGCTTTGATTGTAAAACATGTCAAGCATTCCAAATCTATTTTTCACGTTTATTTGTAGTTAGTGAAGCATTTTTTCATGTAGACTAAAAGGCATCTGATAAGTTGATCTGATAAATTAAATCCATATATGTGTGTGTGCACATATGTGTATGCAGAGCTGGAAGCTGATGTGAGTCTGAGTGAGGGAAAATCAAAGAAATACAGTGTCAGAGAGTCTCTAGCAGTGTAAATGGTCTGTGGCATCTAGCCTACTGCAAAGGAGAAAAAAAATCAGATTGTTTCTCCTTCTGTGAGCAGAATACAGAACTCCCTTATTTTCTATCTCTGAAATGTGTTTTAAATATCCTTATCTAAATCTAGAGTAGTATTATTCAAAATGTAGGAAATAAGCATAAGACATGTAAGAAGGCTACATTGCATGTATAGGTTTACATCTTTCTGGGCTCACTATGACCTTTTGGAGAGGACCTGACTCATCTGTTACACATCTGTACTTTAGAGATAAGAACTATTTTCACCAAACCTTCAAACCATTGCAATTCTAACTATTAATAACTTTTGTCCAAAATAAATACATATTTTTTTCTAGAAGACAGGCAAGATTTTTGTCTATTAAATATTATAACTAATTTTTGGTTTACTTCTTCATGGTCTCCTTTTTCCAGAGTATAGGCTTTGAATAACTTATTCATATTTCAGTTCTTTGAAGAATTGATTTTAAAAAAGTCACATGCAATTATTTAGAATGCATGCATGTGGAAATAGTCCTTGATAACTAAAGCAAAATCATTTTAATGCAATGGCAATTATATGCTGTGCATTGGTAAGCTTAAAACAGAATATGCTGCAAAATCTCCACGGAAGGATATATATTTTTAAAAAAATTAAATTGATATTCATCCTTTGGTACTAATCACACATTTATCTTAAAGAAATCGTGCACTCAAAATCATGAAGTTCTGTATCATATGTGACTACACTAAGCAACCATCAAAGCTCATAATTCTTAATGTTCTGCCTCAGCAATCTGTTCCATTCTGAGGTGGTTTTGAGCATCACGTATGCAAACAAGCAGCATTCTGAGGTGGTTTTAGGTTAAAGCTTCATGTATGCAAACAAGCAGCAGGGGGATCCAGCCTCCTCAAGACAGCTGGCTTCTCCACAGCAAGACCCCCCTTCTCCTGCTCCAGCCGGGGCCGGAGGTGAGGCTGGGGCCAGGGGTAGGTGAGGGTCCTTGGAGGCCTCCAGAGTGCCATCCTGCCCACCAAAGACAGACACTTCAGCTTCAGGTGGGCTACATCCCTGCCCAACTTCTTAAGAAAATAGTTTCTTGATTACTTACCTTAAATATTAAATATTTACCATCGAGGAGGCATTCAGAATACGAAAACAGAAAACTCTGTAGGCAACTGGGTACTCTGAGTGTAAATTATTATTCTAGGTAGCACGACTCTTGCAAAATTACAGTGTCTGTTTATCTAGGAGGCAAGAAAGCCATTTATTATTTATGTGGGTCCAGGATTCCATTTACATCATAAATTATAAATACATGTTATAAAACTGTTTACCATTCTCTGCTGTCAATTTGCGTGCATATAGCTAAAATATATCGTAGATTAATAACATCCTAAATATACACACAAATGTTGGTTTGTATTTTTGGGTTTATTTTCTTCATATACAGTGTCTGCTGATCTGCTCATCTGGAAACATTGCACTTAGAGAGGGAGGCTGGAAGAACACAGAAGTCTCACACAGGAGTGTTACTTGAGCAGGGATTTTTAAATGATGAAAGAGTATTTTTATTGCTAGGTATGGCAGACTCTTGGGTACAAGGACATGGCTTCCTATGCATAACAAGAATATAATGGAACTTTTTGTTTAATGCGTGGACTTCATTTACACAGTAGTGAGAACTATGGTCTGGACCACGGTTTTGTGTGGTGCAAACCCTGTCTTTCTGAAGTGGTTTCTCAAGTTGCCCCTACAAATGTATGTGCAGGCACAGCTGTGCTCAGCCCAGCCCCTCAGCAGTACAATCCTATTGACTCCAGATTTACTGGGTCTGCTCCAGGGGGACTGAGGACATAGGTACCTTTGAAAATGTGTGCCTCGAGTATCAGAAGTGAAAAAGAGATTCAAGTTGTGGAGGCTCCTGTTAAAGTGTCCTGTCTCACAGTGTAGCGTTTAATAAAAAGGTGTGTTAATACTGTAAAATATGCACTATACATGGTACTACACTGTCACCTACATACTTCCCTATCTACACGAGCAAACTGACCTACATTCATTTTTATTTTAGTCCTGTTTAAAGTGGAGTCCTAGGAGACCTAGCTGCAGTCTATGGCTTCCTCACAAGGGGAGGAGGAGAGGCAGGCGCTGAGCTCTTCTCTTTGGCAACCAGTGACAGAACCCGAGGGAATGGCAGGAGGATGTGCCAGGGGAGGTTTAGGTTGGACATGAGGAAAAGGTTCTTCCCCCAGAGGGTGGTGGAGCACTGCTGGAACAGGCTCCCCAGGGAGGTGTCACAGCCCCAAGCCTGGCAGTGTTCAAGAAGAGACTGGACAAGGCCCTCCGACACATGGTGTGAACTGTGGGGTTGTCCTGTGCGGGGACAGGAGTCGGACTCGATGGGGAATAAGCGGTCTTCTCCAAGATCAAACGGGCAGACCCTTCCCTGCCTCCCTTTGATGTAACCACAACGCAGCAACTAGGGAAAAAAATATCCCCGGTGAAATGACGTGGGTTTTTGCCGATGGAATACGATCGGGGTCTTTGGTTTCGCGCAGAGCGGGGCAGAGCGCGGCCGCTGCTCCCCGCGGAGCCAGCGCGTTCCCGCCGCTGGGTGTCAGCAGCGGCCACGGGCGGCCCGGGCGGCAGCGGGAAGCGGGGCCGAGGGAGGGAAAATAAAGGATTAACGCCTTCCCAGCAGCTTCTTTCTCCTGGTGTCACAGAGGCATCGTGTCGGTAGAAAGATAAATATTTGTGTTTTGTGGGTCGGCTACACCTGTGGTGGATAAAAGGCTCAATAAATCCGCTTGTCTGTCCAATAAAGAAAACAGTGTTTCATGCTCGTGTGACACCACAAATATTTGCCAGGTCCACCTGGAGGTCATCAGCATGCAGTTGTGCCCTTCAGCCTCTCCCTTTCAGCTAGGATTTAGCTAGTGCTTTTGCTCTGTCTTACCGATGCTGATTTTCCATTGTGCACATGACGAATATTAACTGGCAGCTGGAAATCTGCTTCTCGTTCACCTAAACAGCTTCCCTGTGTCCTGTGTTATGCCACTGATGTGCTATGGGGTTAATAAATACAAACAGAAAAGGAGGCGGCAACACATTTAAACAAACAGTTGCTATCTTGGAAAGGCTGGGATGAATGCCTTTTCTTGCAGGACACAGATTTGGGCAAAATATTAAGCTGTTTTCTCCGCACATAAGATTATACCAACATATATTTTGCAAATATAGGTCACCCACTGTTATTTGATATTTACTTGGAAATGTGATGAATCTCCTTATTTATGAAGTAGTGATCTCAGTTCAGAAGAGACTTTGAGTTTAAAGGGCAATATGTCTGTAGTAAATAATATTTCTTATTCCAGGAATTGTTTAGTCTTAGTAACAGGAATACTTCTGAATTATTATCCTGACGTGATGCTCTGTGCCATCTGGTCCTTTTTCTGTCATCTCACAATTTTTGACCCTGTTGAGTTGTCCAACAGTAATATGCCCTTACCAGTAATAAGAAATATAAGTCTATATTACCAATATATAGAAGCCTATATTCTATAGGAATCCTCTGTAGCTCTTGTCATCTGTAGAACGTGTTACAGAAGAAATGTATATTTTTGTCTGTTTCTGACTCATTTCTTCTTGCTTTTCTACTACAGGAATTAGTAAACAGAAGCAGTGGGTTTGTTGCATAGTACAACCATCCCTCTCTAAACCAGACACCCAGGTAACTAGTAACTTCAGGTGACTCTGTACCTCTAAACATTTTTACTACAAGGTCTCGATTCCTTCTATTTCTGTGTTGAAAAAAGAAAGAAAAAAGAGAGAGATCTCTATGTCACACATTAATTAAAACTTCCCAATAGAATTGTTTTAATCTTATTTTCACCTCTCTCTATGAGCTTCCCATTGTTGCCAGCTGCCTTAACAGACCTCATTATCCTGGAGGTTTCTTAAAGCTCCAGTCAGAGGACTGATTTGATTTTGTAAGAAGCCTAGCTTTTACGAAATCAAAAGCAATAGTGACAATAAGCTAAAAGGAAGAAGAAAAGGGAATTTGTGGTGTCTGTGACTGAGCACAAAACCTCATACACTAAGTGAACAAATAGAATGAAAGGGAGAAAAAATGTAAAAAATCCTTCTATTGCTTTTCCACCTGCATGATTATAACAAAAAATAACATTTCATTTTATCTATTTTTGATTTTGATGCATGCTTTTTGAATGTTCCAGATTGCCAAAATCATACCCTGAATTCCTTGAAAGTTTGTCTAATCGCTCCTAAAAGCTGAGGGCACATTTTAAAGGCCACACATAATTTCAGCTGAGTAAGAAAAATACAGAGGTGGATCCAGGATCCAGTGCTGTGTGGAGGTATCTCTGGGATATCTTAACACTGGGCAAAAGCAATTTTGAAGCTGCCATTGAACTCTGACTCCCAAGACCATATCTGAATGATGCTTCAAGTGCATCTTCATTTACTTTCTTGGGGAAGGTGTCATTTATAAGTCTAACAGGCACATTCTGGTTCTACAAGCTGGTTCACAGAGCTTAATATATAACAAAATCAATGAGCATTGGAACACGTAGCTTGTGAAAACTTGGCATGTAGTTGATAACTCGAGTAATTTAAAAATGGGCTAAATTAATTAGCTCTTCAGAAGAATGAAGTTCAGCTCCTTATTTGTTAAGGATCTGATCAGATCACAATAAGAAAGGCTAAGAAGTTTCAGAACGCCCGTATTCCTATAGCTTTATTTTGAAAAAAAATGTTGTGATTGGCAGTGGTTGGTATTCAATGTATTCTGGAGCCCTGACATGTATAGCACAAACTGGGAGGGACTGTATGCCCAAGCAGTGCTCAGTTATCTAGTAGGCTCTGTATCTTCTGGCCCTTATGCGTAGGTGTACGTGTGGCACTGACAGTCACCTCATTAACTTTGCTACCATTTATCCACACTTTGGCATCAGTTCAAAGGACACTAAGATCTCAGACCTTTTAAAGGCTAAGCAAAACAGAGTGCCAGCAGAACAGTAACTAAACATGTACAGAGGAACTTCAGTATGAGTGACCTGCTTTAGAGTACCTACAGCTCCCGCTGGATTCAGCATGACTAATCTTAGGAATTTAGGTTACAAACTCTCAGGAGAACACAAACCTCCATTCTTCTAGGTGTCTATAACACAGTCCATGTCTAACAAATGCCCTGCAGATTTCACTCAGGAGTCAAAAGCTTTGGGTACAAAACGCATAAGTGATGAGGTGATGCCCTCACTGCTCCACGGCCATCCTTATTAGCTGTTCATCACTGCCTTAAACTTCTGTTTCTCTAAAGTAGATTGGGTTGTCTTCCCAATCACTTTATTTATTTATTTATTTAATTTTTAAAATTCTCCATAGTTTGGTCACAGTTTTCTTCATGATTTCACCATTTACATACAGTCTTCCTTCCTCTTCCATCCAGAGTTTATTTCCCTCCATACTGAGAGCAGCAGCATTCATCCTTTGCCATAGATGAGAGATACTGGAGCATCTTTCCTTAAAGTCACTGTTTTGAATTACTGGGAAAGTATATTTAACATTGTTATTCAGAAGGACTGGTTAAATGATCTGCTTACAAGCCTGTTTTAGGCCACCACATTTCGTTGATTAGAAATATGGTTCTGTTGAATGGAAAGAGAGACCTACTTTTCCCTTTCCTTTTCTCTGTAAATGTAGCACTCGCAGCAAGAATGTGATGACTTTTTAATGGGATATGTTGTTGTTGTTGTCATTGTTTAGATAACTAATGCCACACTGGGTTGAAAGAAAAGGCCCAGGGTTTGGTTGCTTTCAGATTTTTTCTTTTTTTTACAATTGACAAACACAGCAAAATATGGTACATTCACAACATGACAAAAGGTAAATAATAAATACAATTGGTGCAACTGATTAACGGTCTTCACTGAGAGTTAACAATGACTTCTCCCCAGTACAAGACCTAGAAAGAAACACTTTGTAACAGACACGAATGTGCATTCAGTGCATGAAGGGAATGAAAGCACCTAGAATGTCATATGGCACCGAGATTCAGAACTCCTTAAGCCAGAGCTGCCAAAGCTACAGCACTTGGATCGAGTGCTCTTCAGAGACACACAATTCCTGTCAGCGTCAGCATTTTCCACTGCCAAAGGCTGAAGGTTCACAACAAAACTTAAAAAAAGGCCATTTTTCTCTCAGACACTTGAGGCTGTCACACTGCTCAGCTATGACATGCCCATCGAGACAAAAAGAGCCACAGAAGTTCTGCACAGCAGAGTAGTGGCAAACAGTGCCTGACGGTATTTTACAAGCGGCTCTACGCAGGACTTCCAAAAAGCCGCTGGGTTTAAAATGCTGCTGAGCGTTACTGTGACTCTTGCAAAACAGGCCTGAAATTTACAGTTGACCAAGGAACAATGAGTTCTTTCAACCTGAAAGAAATTGCTAGAGGTGCAATAGCCATGAATATAATTTTACTGTTTCAGGCCTCAGAGAACAATTTAAACAGTCTCAAACCGACAGGACTATGTAACACTCCCTTTCTGTCCCAAAACCTCTTCAACACGCCTCTTCCCCTTCTCCCATCTTACAAATCTGATCTAGGCACGTTGTTACCAGAGTAAAACACTACTCTGCAGTGTTTACTTGAACTGGAGCAGCAAGAGATATGACATGTTGTAATAAAATGCTCTAAAAGGGTGGAAAGATGCAACCCTATCTGTGATGTCCTCTTACGATCATCAGAGGTTTCAGGGGCTGTTGCAAGAGCAGACCAGGAACTAGCTTCCAAAGAGCTGTTTCAGTTTGTATTTTTTAATACATTGCAAAAAGAATAACCTTTATGATATTTTTCACAACCCCCTTACAAAGTCCTGTGAACAGGGGGAGTACGGGGGACCAGTCTCATACCAGCATGAGCAGTGCCCTTCCAAAGTGCTTACAGGATTCAGCTTTATGATCCATGAAATCCATGAAGCCCAGAGAAAGTCTGTGTCCACAGAGAATTTCAGCTGATCTAGAAGCTATTTATCAACTTTATTAATCCTCTTGGATTTACATATACATAGGAATAAAGTATGGCTCAAATAAGAATGACTGCAAAATAGTTATAATTTTATTGGACTGAATTATTCCTAAAATGAATAAATATTTAAATGTGAACAATCATAGTGCAGCCACACACATTTGATGTTTATTGTCCAGTGCTGACCTTGTATTCACACTATTTTTCTTCTTCTGTTTTCCTTTGTAAGTTATTTGATGATGTTATTTTCAGTTCACTTTATATGGCTCTTTTTTGCTGTTCACAAATTGCCAGAGACTAATGGGACAATTCTTCAGCAATTACACTGAAATGAGCACACCAATGCCCTGGTTATGTTTCATATTTCAATACATGAGAGCACTGTATGCCATCTTTTCTTTTGAATTTTCAATATATTAAACTTTAATAAAGATATTATTCAACATTAGGTAAGACTACAGACACCAATGAATTACTTTTTAATTTTTCGGTGTATAGTCCAGACGAGGCATCAGTGTATCATCCAGTCAGGCTGGATGAGATGTAAATCACAGAGGGGGTAGGATGCTGGCAGCCACTCTGCTCAAGCCATTCCTCCTGTTTTCTAATTCTGTGACTGTCTAGCAACAAAGCTTTCGAGTAGGAGCAATAACCCAGGACTTACACTCCTTGCTGAGTGCCATGAATGCCCTGAACACAGGTCCCACTGGAGTCTTTCTTCAGGTATAGCTTACAGTGCACAGCACCCATCACTGTTTTTCAGAGGTGACAGAAGCAATTTTTGCAGCTGTACTTCATTTAAAAATCTGATGTTTTTTTATTTCTGTACATAGAGAACAAAGCCTTCTGGGCTTGTGTGTTTTAGTACTTGCAAGACCCTACACAAATTGTCTGGCACTAGCAGCCAAGAACACAAAACAAGTGTTTCTTATATGTATGTAAGAGAACTGAGGTGCAGATACTCCTTTAGAAATAACAGGGGGTTGGGCATCCAACTTTCCTTTATATTTGGTAAGCTTGCACAAAACATATATTTTCTACCCAGATAAACTCTCTCACTATATATCCTATCTACATGAAGCAGTATCTTCTATTTAGAGATAAAATCTTGAAAAAGACAGCCACATTGACAGCAGATCTGATTTCTTTTTCTTAAAATATTTGGCTCCACGTCTTGCCTTCAGCGTTGACTATCACATAGCTAGAAGTGGAGGTGGGAATCAAACAGGCAGAGGAGATAACTGAGGAAGAATGAAGTTGCTTCTGAATCCCAGGTCAACAGTGTGTAAAATCTATTGATTTATACAGCCAGCTGCTTTAGATGAGAACAGAATTCCCCCTTGTATAATCTGTCTTGCAAAATGTTGAATGAACTGTTCAGAGGCACCTATAAATAAAGGTGTAATCACCTAGTGTACCCACACTGGTCTGACCTGAGTATTCTTATTTGTGGGCAGTTATTTACATGGGTAAGCTAACTTACTGGGAATTTAGAGAATAGAGAAAGTAGTTGTCTGCTCATGGAGACAAAGCATCTGGGATACCAGAGCTAATGCTTGCTCTCATGTCCTGGTTTCACCCTTCTTGCAGTTGGATCTGTTGAGGAATACTTTGACTTGAGTATGCATAGATGCTATTATTAGATGCAAAGGTCAAAATGCATAAGAGCCTCCCACATTTAGATGCAGGCTTCAAAATTAGTTAGGTATTTATTCTGTAGAATTTATTTAGTCTTCAGGCTAAATTATTTAAAATGTCCTTTAGTACTTTGATAGTACTTTGATGTCTTAGTCACTTAAATGATTTAAAACCCACTATCTGTTATTTCTTCTTACTTTCTTCTCTTTCATTCTTCCACTGCCTTATTTTATTTTATTTTTTTTTAATTTCCATTTTCAAGTATGTTTTATGAGCTACTTTGGATATTTATGTGTTCTGCTGAAGTGTCCAGAAAGTTGTATAGATCCTGTGTATTTAGATGTTTAGATATCAAATAACAAGAGGAAACAGACAAAAGTCCTGAGTCTGACTGTATGTTACTTGGAATCAGATCTGTCCACTTCAAAAACTTGGGTGGACAAGTCATTAGAAAGTTTTTGAATTTAAATAATTTAAATATGAAGCTTTAATTTTTCAGTCTGTCATTTACTGAGGCATATTATTTAATTATAATGCATAGTGCATACGAGAATGTGTCATAATGTGAGAGACCTCATTGTTGGTCTACTCTGTAGGGCACTCAATGTGGATCAAGGGAACTGCGTTCTATATGTCTCTTTGTGTCTAAGCCCTTCAGTTATTTGGGACACTGGCATGGTGCGTGGGTAAAATTCATAGATCTGTAGAATAGTTAGGGTTGGAAGGGACCTTCAAAGCTCATCTGGTCCAACACCCCTACAATGAGCAGGGACATCTTCAACTAGATCAGGTTGCTCAGAGCCCCGTCCAGCCTGGCCTGGAACTTCTCCAGGGATGGGGCATCTACCACCTCTCGGGCCACCTGTGCCAGTGTTTCACCACGCTCATTGTAAAAAATTTCTTCCTCATGTCTAGCCTAAATCTCCCCTCCTTTAGTTTAAAATTTGTGCCTTTCTCTTGAAGCCGAATGAGACTTCTGTAGTGCAAATTCCTAGCTACATAGACTGTAATTAAGCATACAAGGTAGTGAATGCAATGCAGCACTCAACACAAAGGGGCCATTTAAATTTGGTATAAACAAGGGAAAAAAGCACAGTATTAAACTACTCTTATAAAACATGAAATACCACTGTAGATGCAGATAATTCCTTAAGGTTTTCTTCATTCCTTGATTTTTTTTCACTATTCTTTTTCCAGTTAATCAAGTTTGCTGTTAAAAAATCAGATTCAAATACGGAAAATATTCATGTTCTCCAGTGAGTTGTAAATGCTTCTTCCTGTCATTAACCACAGCTGCTCTCCTACAGCCAGATATGCAATGCTTTTGCATTAACTTCAGATCAATTACTCATGTAATAATGTCTTCCTATTAGAAGACTATCTTTGCTAAATAACAGTTTCACACATTACTGTTTTTTCAAAGAAACAAAGTCATGGGTTGGATTTATTTTGCAGGGTAAACTTTTAAACCTCCTCAATATCTTCTGACCTACTGAAGGAGAAAACATCTCTTCAGCTGGGACAGATTTACACTGATTAGGTTTGTCATGTTGCTTTTGGTTCAAATTTGACTGGGTATGAGTTACATAAAAAACAGGGAAAATCTCAGACGAATTCACACACTGTTCCCTTGAATACAGGTGTTAAAAAATCCCCATGGATACTTTTAGCCTTGCTTCTAGCACAGTAGTCACATTGCCATTCTCTGTGTGTGCTTAGTGAGAGTGAGTTAAGACATATAATAGCTGTAAAGGAGCCTGAGATTTAAGAAGGTTCCTGGGTTATTTCCTGCTATGAAGTATTCATTTGCTGAATCAGATTTGTCATTACCTGTGGTACAGATGATCAGCATATGCATCAGCATTACTGCAGAGCCATATTTCCTTTAGACCACAGTACTTTTTGGAGTGATCCATCCCTGATGGATACATTTAGCAGGGTCAAACCATTCTCTCTGAGATGGTGGAAACAGTGGGGACGTAAGGTAACAAGCCAATATTGAATGCCCCCCAAAATGAACTACTTCATGAGTTTCATCTTAGGAAGTCTGTGACCATGGAGACTGGATAGAACCATAGTAGATGGACCTTTGAAAACATTGGCATTTCTCCGAGAGAATTATAGACTTGGAGTTACAATTGGTGTTTTCTTCTAGAAAGACCTGGCTTGTTAGGTCTTTACCCTAGGTCACAGAAGGGAGGGAAAAGTTAAGGCAAATAGAGGGTCTGTATGTTTTTGACTATGAGAGATTCAGTTCTTAGTCAGTTTGCTGCTTGATTACAGTACATAAACATTATATGAGACATTAAATTGAGACATTGTGAAGGTGTGCTGATTCAGAAGCAAGCCGGGTGTCTCCAAATTTAGAATTGGAAGGTTCAGCATTCACAGAAAAGCTTGTTGCCCTTCTTCCTCTCCTTCCCTAAAGGGCTAGCTCTCATGAAGTAGAAATTATGGATGCCTCAGCAACTCATTTGGGACATCTGGACATTAATGATTAAACTAAGAGTAATTTCTGCCTCTTCCCACTCCTGTGATTCCCCCATATATTTCACCTGTTAACATTTATTCTATGATTCTGTGATCTTTTGCCAGTCTAAGACCTGCATCTTTTTTTGGTGTGAATGGTGAAGAATCCAAGATTAATAACTTTTTCTGTGATGAGACCCAGGTTGAGGTTGATTCAGCTTCCATTTACTCTGCCATAAATCAGGAGTAAATCAATGCACATTAGCAAGATCAGATACACTGAATCTGAACTGGTGAAGCATGAAGAGAGTCAGGCTCTATGTGTTCCATTTCTGCTGTGCAGTCACCTTGCCATTTCTAGATCCTTCATTACTCAGGTCCGACAATGTCTCAAGCTTGTGAACATGATGGTCCAACTTTACTGGCATTTAGAATGATCTCTACTAGATTAGAAAAAACAAGATGCTCTGTAATTTCTAGGCTTTCTTTTTATCTTTTTTGTTTTGTTTTGTTTTGTTTTGTTATGGAGTATCTTTCACAAATCCAGCTCTCTTGAAGGAAAAGGAATTAGACTGTCAGCTAGTCTTTGCTTTAATTGGTTGAGTTAGTGCCTTGTATCTGCAGCTTTTCTCTTTAGGAGATTCATCTTCCTGAAATGCTCTGTGATTTTTGTGAGAGCAGTTTACAGCAAAAGTAGCTGGACATGGAGAAATGTTTGGCATAGTATGGTAGTTTGTCTGCAGAAAAACATGCCCTACCTGGATAAAGAACTTGTAGTAACAGTGAAATATTTGCTCCAGGATGAATGACCTCAGGGTGCCCTCCTAGCAGTTTCAGCTAAGCTCTGAAGCAGTGATCTTGACAGAAGGCACTTGTAAACATTGGGCAGTTTTGAAAACATGACCCTAGTGCACCTGGTTTTGCCACTGTTAATCACTAAAAGACAAATGAGGAGGGGAAAGCAAGTAGATATTTTGTAGAACAAAAAATATTATGAAGTCTGGCCTCACAATGGTATTAGTGTGTCTTCCACATGATAGATATTAAATGCAGTAAGAACTGCAAAGGATTAGCAACCACATGCATGGAAAATATCTTCATGTGCGTATTATACTAACAGAAAGGGCAAGCACAGGCAATGAGGAGATGCTGAAGCAGCTAAAGTGGTGAATCTGCTGTAACTTGAAACTAACTTAGTTTAGCAAAACTTCTAAAATCTGGCCTAACCTAAGCTTTTAGACACATAATTGAGTGAATGTGTGAGGATTTTTTCCCTTCTGAAGAGAGACTGACAAATCCCTTCTGTTCAGTGGAAAAGTTCCCCGACATTAGTATTCCTTTTTTTCCAGTTCATTTCAGAATTCAGGACAGTAGTGTATTCATATGCTGGATCCTGTCAAACACTTCATTCTCTCTGTCATCCATAGAAGACTTCAGAGCCATGCCATCTATTCATAATAACATTTTTTTTTCTTTTGGTTTCTGAGTGTGTTCCAGAAAGTTACTAAAGTGTCCAATTTCTGATATGTCTTGACCTACAGATGCAACATCATCAGTAGTGATGGCCACAGGGCAAGGACAAAGAGGGGTGGAGGGAATTGCTTTCTTCCAGTGCTGAACAAGGAATGTTACCAGAATTTGGTAAAAGTAATAAAGAATGTAATGGAGCTATGAAATTAGGTATTAAAAGCAGCCAGAAAATCAATGTGTTAAGGTTGCTTGTGGACTTTTAAAAATACGAAAGTAGCTGATATATAACAGAGTTTTTGCTTATTCTGCCAGCCACATTTTCTGATCTCTTTTATGAGCTCTATGGTACCAACACTGATGACAACAGACTGCAAGGATTATTTCTGCATGTTGTTCTAATAGAAGATTTTTTTTTTTTGTTAACGATAGCCGTAACACATGGACAAGACATTCATACAAACTTTGTTACTTTGTGAGGGTCATGTCATCATAAAAATGAGGGACATTCAACATTACTGACACCTGAATGTCCCAGCAGCAGTGGAAAAAAAGATGTTTCAGTGACATTGTGTGCTATGCCTGCCCCTGAAAACTGCTCCTTCTTTCCAAGGCTGTTTTTAGAGCGGCATTATTGAATGCTATGTTGTTGTGAACTGTGAATTGAACTGTCAATCTGTGGCTATAAACTACCTTGTCTAGCAGACTTTCTGTTATCTTAGAAATGCAAAATGCTTCAATCCTATTTGGAACATCATAACTTAGGCACCATTCCATAAACAGTGGTGACATTTTCCTTTGCCCAGTGGTAGGCTGCTCAGACAGACAGGAGATGCTCGCAGCCAGTCACACTCTCTACCTGGAGAATTTCAGGATTATACCTGCACCTCCTAACAGGGAAGTCTGTTTCACTGGTGCAGCCTGCAGGCTGAAATACAGGCACACAAATCATGTCTTGGGTTTTTGATCATCGGCATGTTGCAAAAACTGTCCCAAGGTGGTTTTTGGGAACAAGTGTGCATGGCTACATTTCTTTTTTTCAGTGTGAATCCCTCTCCTTTTGTGTTCCACTCCCAACAGATTTTTTTTTTTTACAGTATCAAGAAGATAAAAAGAAAAGATGTAGAATGACACAGGTCATGCTTGTTCCCTGATGCACTGCTACCTACTTTGTTTTCAACAATAAATGTCAGGTATCTGTCATTCTAAGAAAACTGGGAAAAATAAGAATTTTTCATTTCAGCAGGGGAAATAGATCTTCTAGGAGTGCAGTTCTTCAGGTTTTCAAAAATGAGAAGCTTGACCTTTAATAATGGCATCTTCTATTTAAGTGAATCTCCCAGCTTACCTTGTACTCATTCTGGTAATAGTGAACTCAGCATTGAGATATCTTGTGTTAAATGAATATGGCAAACTCCCACTTGAGCAGAAATATTGTAAAGCAAATATCATTAAGGACCATTGGCTATGGAAAAGTGCTTATGGTAAGCACTCTGTAGCAGCTCAGCTTATTTTCCCCTTTACATTTTCATGCTTTCACCTGAATTATTTCTGCTGAACTCTGGCTGAAGCTGAAACATTTGTATGACACAGAAAATCCCACTTAAATTATGCCTCGTAACTGACTATCGCAGCCTAGTCTATCTCAAATCTCCACTAAAATGGCTCCCAGGAGTTTCAAAAGTTAATATGATTGGAAGAGTATTGCTACATCTCTGCTGCCCTGCAAGGAATACAATGTAAAGGAGATGTTAAAAATGTTCCTTCTGAATTATCCCCCATAAATACTCCAAGGATGTTTCCTCCAGGCTGAAACCTGTAAAAGTATTTGTCCTTGATGAATAACTGAGCTCACGTGAGAATTAAATTATACAGTTTGTCTGCTTAAACTTCTTATTGTCTCTGACTGTTCTCCATCTTTGTATTTAGTTATCTCAAAATTTGTTCATTAAAAATTTCTGCATGGAATTTGTTCTTTATGTTAGTGCCAGCTCCATCTTTATGGAACTGTTGGTCCAATGTGTGTAAGAGGGACCAAGTAAGCAAGATATTGCTTGAGTGTCTCTGTTTGCCATTCATAGACAGCCTATTTTCCACTTAAATTTCAAGTTCTTCAATGAGATAAAGGGTAATTGTGCATCATATGTGTTTGTTCGTTAATACATGGTGTAGTAGTATTAATTATGGAAAAATGAATAAATAGAATTACAGTTGTGATTTTGACCAATAAACTGAAAATCCATTTTCCTGTATGGTATTCATAACCTTGTAGTGGGAATCATATCTTTGTCTTTTGAAACTGGGATAGTATACAGATGGTTCGATGAGCTGTAGAAGAGTGAATATCTGTGTGTATAACAACTAGAGGCTCTGAAAATGCAAACGGCTGCTAATACTGAGGTTTCCGTACCTGAATTAAGTCAATTGTAGGATGAAAATCTGAAAGTAAAGGGGGTGTGAGAAACACAAACTGAAATAAACCACCTGATTTTTACAAGTGTAGAGTCACTGACAACAGTAGTAGTTCCTGAGAAATAAAAAGCCTTTCTGAAAAAAATCAATTTGCTTATTTAGGAAAATAAACGTGCACTTAGGAGCTGAAACTTAGGCAGCTATTTTTGAAAAGTGTGTCCCATGGTCCACGCAGCTCTGTCTGAGCAGTGATGACTTTCAACATGCAGCTAAAAAACAGTGTGCATGAGATTAAGATTCAATCTGCTGGAGAATTTGCCTTTCTATGTTGCTCAGAGGTATCTTGCATTTTTTGAAAGGCAGTGGTGCCTGACTTGAGCTGAACACCCAGATTTGCTACAAAGCATAATTGCAGCATCTTACCCCAAATGACTGCAGAGATTAAAAAGTGCTGGTATGCTGTCTTACATGTTTTCACTTCAAGTTCTATGTATTTCTCAAGCTGGCAAAAAGGTGGAACAAGGTTTTTGGGTGAGTCACATCGCTTTTACTATATTGTTTCTTTGAATTTTTCTCCCGTTATAGGTGACAGCTGTGAGCTCAAACTCCTCAGTGAACAAGCAGACTAAAATGTCTTGCAATTCTGTTTTGATATTTACTACAAAGGTAATTTCACTCTCTTTTTTAAATGCACAAAAAATGCATCATAAAATCTGATGTACGCAACTGATTCATGTAGGAAGAGCTCCAAGTAAGTATGAAAATACAATGTGGATAGAACTGAAGTATTGTGGGTATCTTGGAAATTATTCACAAAAACTCTTTCATGGTGCCTTTGGAGCTATTCAGAGGTGCTCTGTCAGAGTGCAGATTGGCTTAATGGACCTGGAGATCACTGACACATCTCTGTCAGGTGTTAACATGCTTCAGTGGAGAGAACTGAAGATAAAAGAACTAATGGCTCTGCTGAAATCCGTGGATTTTGTTCCAATAATTCTTCTAAAGGGCTCTATAAGAGGGAGGTGATGCTTTTGAAAAAAAAGAATACACAGAAGAATGAAAAGTAGTTTTCAGCGACCTCTGCAGATTAATGCAATGTTTGAGTGCCACCCTTAATTCTTGCTTAATATTAAACCAGCAATACAATGGGGAGCAAGGATAGTCTACATATTTTCCTAGCAATAACCTAAACATTTAATTTTTTAAGGTTGCCAATAGCAACTAGTACACTTACAGATTAGTTAAAAAAAAAATTAAAAATCACCATTACCTTCTTTCAAAGCAAATCTATTTATCTGTGGTTTCTCCCCTCGGAACATAAGGCTGAAGTTTCCTCACTGTAAGCTAAAACTTGGACCTAGTCAGTGTTGTGGTCTGACTAAAGAACTAGTTAATGAGAACTGAATCCTGCCACCTGTTTTATTGCAGGACAGAGCCCTCTCCCACACCATATGAGTCTTTAACACCTTCCTGCAGGATGCAGGTAGTTGGTCTGGGTGAAACTTCTGTGTCAGTATAGTGTGACAGGCTGTGAGCAGCCTTTTCCCCAGAGTTTGGAAAGAAGAAGGCTGCAACCAAGTATTTTTCTCCTTTTTTGAGCAGTTAGTTATCGTATCCCCTCACACTATCATTTCAAAAGCCTAACATGAAAGATGGTAAGCTTTTTGGTTCGTTCAAAAGGAATGAAGAAAGCCCAGGACGCTGGGTTACAGGCTGCAACAGCCTGTGAATTAAGCTACATAAAAAGCTTAAAGGTTACCAAACCATGGTGAGTGATGTTATTTTTGAATTTAATAGGTATGATTTGCTTACATTAACAGCCTTGATGAATGTTTCAGACCACTAGTTTGTTGCTTCCTTCATGACACCTGTAGGTAAGTTGCCTTGTACTGCAGAACAGCTGCTGAAGTCAGAGGTAGGCAGATACAATCCTGTAGTAGAAAATTAGCTGGGATAGGCTTATAGGATACTGCTCTATTTCGCAAAGTGACACCTATGTCCATTCCCTTCCTTATGGTGGTGAGGCAATGACAACCCTCCAGCACCATCAGGTCTGTTAACCAGCCTAAATCAGCAGCAACATTTTGAGTCTGGAAAAAGGTTAAAGGCCTTAAATCTAATCCTCCCCTTCCCTTCTGTAATAGAACTTGTATCAATAATAATTGGCTCAGGAACTGCCTAGTAGCTTTTTATCCAGCAAGCCACCTGGAAAGTGTTTAGGGGACCATTTGGGGAAAAGCACCTGTAAAGCAAAGAGTGGAGTGTTTGTCTTGTGGGAAGAGAGTTTGAAAAGGTCACAGAAAAGCTACAATCTCCAGCCCCCCCTCACTTGCCCCACTTGTTTTAAACATGTTTCATCTTTCTGTGCATGAGGTCCCAAATCTGTAAACAAGAACGCTCTTAGACTCTTACTTTTCCTGACGGTAACCTTTGGGACTGAGGTGGATTGAACTGGCAGAGAGGTTTATTCAGAATAGCTCAGTACGAGACTCAGTGCTCAAAATAATGATTTGATTTCACTGGGGGGCATGGAAAATCCTTTAAAATGTGTATTTGCCTCCATAGGTAGCAATAGGTCAAAGTACATTCAGGGCAGTTTCTAAACAACCCCTCCATTGTCTAAATGAAGCCATTATGCTGTGAACTGGAAGTACTGTTACGATCCCTCATCTTATGGTAGGGAGCCTTCAGATCTGCTCCCTGGTGACAAAATTAAGTTAAGAAAAACCCAAGAAACCTGAAAGAGCATCAGAGTGGGAGCACTGGGTGGAGACAGTGTCAAAGAGAAAGAAAAGTAAGAAGGAGCATTGTGCTTTGATTAAACTTTTCTTCCCCTGCAGCGTGGAGGGTATCTCAAGAGAAGAACATCTCTGTAGGTGGGATTTTTTTTGTTCACCAAGCTCTCACAGTCTGTGTTTAAAAATACCAGCTTTTACTTTAGGCAAAAGGAGCAGCATTTGTGTTATTAAAGAAGATGAGTAAAGATTGTTGCTAGCAGAACAGATTTGAGCTGCGTGGCAGCAATGCAGCATGTGGGTTAAGTGTAGTTGTTAATCTGCTGACTGTGTTAGTGGAGCTGCCTTCTGTAGTGAAATGCTTGAGCACTTGCTTTAATTCTCAGAGATCCCAGGGTGGTTTGAGCAGCACATCTTCCATAATTAATTGCATGTGTAATGCAGTCCATTTGAGAGGTCTGTGATTACTTGCCTGTATGTTACCCAAAGACATTACAATATCAATAGCACTACTAATTTTAATTAAAACTTTGAAATGCCTGCCTGTTGAAATATTCATTATTATCACTTGATTATGCTGTTTTGTAATCTTCTGCACTCTCTCTTCATTACTGATTATCAAGACTATGCAAAAGTATGACACTTCAAAGCACATACCTCCTCCATGAGGGCAAGTATTCAGAGCCGTGTTATAATTTTGTTTTTGTTAAGAGACAAAATAATCTCCCCCTCCTCAAAGTAGTAAGAGTCTCTGTAATACTCAGAAAGAACCCACTCTCTGTCATGCCCTCAAACTTACAGTGGAACTGAGCTCCAAAATGCTGGCTAAAATGGAGGGTTTATGCAGTGGTTTATTCATTTATCTTTTTACCTCTGGATTTTTTCATCAGATCCACCTGATAGAGGTGAGATTGAAATGCTCATATATCCTAAGCAGGCTCAGTCCATGTCACAGTTTTCAGCTGTAGCCCGTGAAAGATGTGGGAGTGTTAGCGCAAAGGAATTACACCTTAGGAAACATTGTATGTGTGGGCTTTAACCTGCACTGCCTCTAAGAATCCCATCATAAGCTAAAATATCCAAATACCTGTATTGCCAAGATTGGTGATCAAATGTAGAACAATAGAAAATGGCTTGATCAGGGATTTCTCAAATCAAGGTATTCCTTTGCAAAAAGACAAAGAGGGAATACATTCAGGATGCATCATGTGCACATGAGAATCAGTCCCTCAACCCTGTTTCTGCTAATGAATGGCAAAAAAGTTGTCTCCAGCTTTGTGGATAAAAGAGTCGAAAACCTTTTAGTGGACCTCCCATTGCTCCACCAGTTAAGTCATTCTAATTGGCTTGACTCTGTATTTTTTCAAGAACCAAGGTGATTCACCTAGGCTGCAGTGATAGAATAATAGACATTTCAGTTTCAAGTAGTTTCTCTTTTAAAATCCTCTAACCTAGTATGGCACTTAAACGATAATCTCTCAAGCTGTCACTGAGAGTCTATAAAAATGGATTTTTGTAATCTGAAATTCTGCCTTCTAAGTCTCAAGCAAAGTATGTTTGACTTCAACCAGGTACTTGTGAACAAATTTTTTCCTATCAGTGGCCCAAAGTCTCATTTTCCAAGAAGTCTTCAACCCTTTCCCTTGGATTTCTTTTTGCCTCAAAAAATCCTCTCAAGCTACGTCTATTGGAATGGACAGAGGAGTTTCAGTGACTTCTGCCCAAGCATCAGAAACTAATCTAGAAAACCAAACACTCATTTAACTAGAGTCATGAGAAATTTTTAAAGAAGCTTGTAGCCTTCACTACGCAGAATATAGCACTCCACAGGCTTTATATAACAGATCCTAGGCATCTAGAAAACCATACAAAAATAAAACTTCAACATTAATGGAGCAAGAAAAAGGTTGTGAATAATTGCTGCCAATAAATAGTAGCTCCTTTGAAAGGAAGAATGACCTCAAGAATAGAAATAAAATGTGCTGATGCTCACAGACCACAAAAGGTAAGAATCAGTTTGCCAGCACTGCAGAAAATTCTGTGGCAGCTGATATTTTTAAATACTGTATAAAAATAAATACCACCATTTCTTTGTCCCATCAGTAATTTTATTGCTTTAATTGTAGTCAGCTTGATAGTAGTTATTTCCTTAGTGACCTATGCAACAAAATATTAGGAAGATAGTTTTGCAGACTATTAAAGAGAGAATTTAAAAAGAATTGTCCACTGTAATAGCTATGATATATAATATTCATAGCCTCAGCAACTATCAGGCCTTAAGAGATGATCTGTGATCATGTGCAGCACATCATGCTTCCCCAGGACTTCTCTGAACTGAGGCATCTCCCTTACACCTGGTGCAGATGTGCTCTGTCTGGTGATAACCCCAGCTCACCACCATTATTTGTGGGCAATTTGGGATGGGCTGTAAGCTATATGGACTATTCCAGAAAGCTAGGAACTTTCCTGACTTGCCTCAATGCTCAGGGAGAGGCTTTGTGGTGTAAGTAGCAGCTCACTGAAAGTCCAGGATGGCTGGGGCACTGATGCCCCTTGGGCAGGCAGCGCACATGTGTGGCAGGTCCCTTTTTGAAATGGGGTCAAAAGCAGGGCTGCAAGCCCCAAAACAACATCCTGTAAGAATACATTCCACCTAGATTTAAAGTTGTCCAATGTCAATGTGTTCACTGCAACAGTAGACTGAAAACACTGACTGATTACCTATATATTTCTGAGTACAGCTCAGAAATTTCATCATAACATATTGACAGCTTTAATTTCCAGCTATTGCATCATTGCCACCTAGGCAGAAGAACCAGCTATTTTCAAGTTTCTCTCAGGCACTTATATCTTTCAAATTGCCAAGTAATTTTGATTTTGTTAAGCTAAAGAGATGGTTATGTGACATAGGTACTGAAACAGAAATAGCATTTTAGATGCTCTGATATATCTTGCCTGGCCTCCAAATGCTTGTTTAGAAAAGCACTGGTCCCTTGTAAGTTCTGGGTCATACCTGCCATCTCCTCCCATATGTCTTGCATTATAAACTAGTAACATTTTCTGTTTAGAACAGGCCTAACTTTATGACTGGGATACTCCTCCCCATTTCCTCTGGGACAGTCAGGCCTCTTCCAGATTCAGCAAGTCAAAATAAGGTAGTCACCATAATTTCCCAGTTTTGAACACCAGGTGAGGACTGAGAGGAATTACAATTTATATAATGATGATGGTTACTGAAAATGGAAGAAGGCTGTTAAAAGGAGATTAAAATCTACAGGCAAAAGGATAAAATACTTGCAGTTGGTATGGTGACTGCTAAAAGACACTGTCAGAGATACCAACTGTATTCTGCTTATCAATAAGGTTTTGAGGAGGCCAAACAAAAGCAAACACAGTTAAATAGCAGAATAATAGTGGCTAGAAAAGAGCATGGATTAGGCCAAATTAAAAGGGGAACAAAGATGAAGATTTTGAATAAGCTACCAAGAGTAAAAAACAAAAACAAAAACAGTGAGTTTTTTTTCTTTTTTTTTTTTTTCCCCTTCAAATTGATCAAAATGAAGAAGCTTACCAAAGAGCTTGTAGGACAGACAGATTCTCAGGATGTAAAGGGGATGGTGAGAGGTTGTTAGCCTATAACAGAAAAGCCAAATAAGTTATTTGCCTCAATGTTTTCTTGAAGAGGACATGGGGAAGTGTTTACAAAGAAAGAGCATGATGAACCATCTCAAACTGAAGTGTCAGGTTAAATTTCTCAAACTGAAAAGGTTTTATACAAACAGATAAAATGAGTATTAATAAATCTGATATTCTTTCAACCATTGGAACAGAACTTTAACATGAAATTGTGAATCAATCACAATAGTAGGCAATTGTAGTGTAGTTGCCTAAATAATTTCCAACATTAGGGACTATAAAGTGGCAAGTAACAAAGCAGATATAGAATACTACAGACTAGACTTTGATTTTCCTACTAGGTATATAAAAACATAATAAACAACAGACTTAAGTGAACAGAATTTAAGAATGCAGTCATTCTTGTGCAGATACAAAAATAAGACACATGGCAAAGAATTAGCAGGGCTTTCATATAGGGAAGTGGTGCCTCACAAATAACCTAGTGTTCTTTGAAGGAGTCAGTAATACATGAACATAATTACCAAGGTGACCTACTTGGATTTCCAAACAGCTTTTGACGTGATCCTTCATCAAAAAGGTTTAAGAAATCTAAGCTGTCTTGAGATAAAAGGTAAATTCCTCTTGTGGCTTAATAAAAGCAAATATGATAGGAAATGCAAAGATTGAGAAATGTGATTATGTGAAAAGAAACAAAAAGTACAGATAAGGAGAGGAATTACAATGGATGCTGCTGTTGAGGAAGTCTAGCTATTCAATATATTCATAAATGACCTAGAAAAGAAAGTAGATACAGGGAAACAGAATTTGCTGCTGATGAGATATTATTCAAGGTATTCTACTGTCAAATTGACTGCAAAGAGTTAGAGGAGGATTTCATGATACAGAATGACTGGGCAATAAAATGGCAGATGAAATTCAAGGTCAATATATGCAAAGAGATGCACATGGAGAAACACATGCTTAATTGTACATACAGCAAATGGGTCCTAAATTAGCTGTTGCCTCTCAGGAGAGAGATTTTGAAGTAATTGTAGCTGATGCTATTAAAATATCAGATAAATGCTCAACAGTGGTCACAGGAACAAAAAGTTTGGTAGGAATGGTTAGGAAATGAAAGGAGAACAAAATATAAAATTATAAACCTGTGGTATACCACATCTTGAACACTGTGTATAGTTGTTGTTTCTGTTTCTTGAAAAGGAGAAAGTGAAACAAAAAAGGTCAAGGGAATGTAATCACAGAGGTGGAACGGCTTCTTTCCAGGAAAAAAACAGATTGAAAAGAGACAACTCAGGATGATATGAGATATATATATAGATATATATGTATATATATAAATAATAAGCAGCATAGAGAAGATGTATGGAGAAAGTTTATTCCTTTGTCTTCATAGTGCATGAAGTAAAAATAACAGCTAGAGATGGAAACAAAAAAAAAGGAAGTACATTTTTATATCGTGTGTAATTGAATTTCAGCACTCCTTACAGGGGGTCGTTGTGGTGATCAGATGTAGAGCTGGGTTCAAAATCTGCTGAGGGTGTGAGCTAGTAAACACCGTGACACATCTCATGAGTTCCATTGTTGTTGGAGTGAGATAGAGGCGGTGATATCACATGTTCCTTGCCTCACCCTTTAATATTTCCTTAACCATCTGCTAGTTCGAGCTGTCCTTGAGGGGATATTGAGAAAGGTGTACCTTCTTTCTTACCTGCTACAGCTATGTTTTTTTCCCTAAGTCTTGTTATTTATCTTCTGATAATACCAAGAAAATCCCTTCTTACTAGGCACTATGCATGCACAGGGTGAGTGCATCTCCTTGCCGTGAAGAGCTTACTTGAAGACCTTGTTAAAACAAAGGTTTACTGTTTTACAGATAAGAAAGTTTGCCTCAGCAAGATTATATACCTTGGCCAAGGTCACACAGAGAACCTGTTGCAATGTGTTGTTGGTAAGATCACCCTTGCACTCCAAATGTGGTTAGGAAATATGTCACAGATTTTAGTCATGAGCATTTTTAATAATCTGGGCCTTGTTTGGGTTCATTATTCTAAGTCATTTAGGACCATGGTCTTATTAATTATATAGCAACTTTCTGTATCCAATTATTTAATTATAGAATATTACCTCATTAAAGACAACAAAACTGATCAAATTTAAGGATTATTTAATACACATAATTGAATTCTTCAGCTTTTAATCAAATAAAGCATTGATTATTAATTAAGTGAAATGGAAAGCACTGTCACCTTAGCAGAGGAAAAAGCAGAGAGGAATGAACTAAGGCTTTTCGTAGGTTGTCTGAAGGTGGGGATATTGGAAAACTCACATGTGACCACTAGTGGGAATAGAGTCCTGATGCTGTTGGGACAGGCTCATTTAAGTGTCCAACATTTACACAACAGGCATGACAACTCTTTCCAGCTTCTGCTCGGCACAAACTAGTCCCAAACTGAAACGTAAGATGGGCCATTTCCCAGGCATTTCTTCTGTGTAATGTGTTTGATGGCACTTCAACTTTTAGAGAAATTATTTCATGAATATTAGTATTTTAAATCATTCAGCAGGCAGGTTGTGCTGTTAAAAATGTATCTTCAGTCTCTTATGTGTTCCTTTTTATTTTTATACTCAGCACAGCATGGTTGGGTTCCTATAGTATCCCATGGTTTGCTAAACAAACAAACAAATGGTTTGGATTTTCAACTTTACTTTTATTTTCTGCTGTACCTAAGATTTTTTCTGGGATACTGTTATGTTCTTGAAATTTGATGAAGATGTTTCATTTAATTGGAACAAAATAAAACTTTTTTTCCTTCCTTTTTCTCCTTTCTAGCCCATTTCCTTGAAAATGCCATTGTTACAACCAGTCTAACTTACATTTTTTTCCTCTTCCTTTACTGTCTTTTTCTCTTCTCTGTAGCACACCAACTGTGAGGTTCATTCTCATCCCAGCTGTCTCCTATCATTTTTACCTTTGTCCTGGTGCTATGGGAGCAGACTGTTCAGACCCTCCACGCTGTCAGTGTCTTTTTTCTATCCTCACATCTTTATTGCTTTTGAGCAATGCAGGAACCGCTGCAGAGTACCTTTACCCAATGAACCCCAGAGACCCAAAACAGGTCAGAAGAACTTGGCTGAAAGTAGCAGATGTCAATTTCATTAAATAATCAATGTCTATGTTATGACTGCACATACAGTTCCAGTGCAATTAATGTTGCAGATCAACAGTGTGTTGAAAAACTCCTGAGGCAGATATTAAAGTCAAATGGTTCCCTTCTCCAAAAAATCATGAAGCAAGAGCTGTATTATAAACACAATTATAGCCATTTGAATCCCAAATCATATTTTCCTTTCTTTAGTTACTGAAATATCTCTCTTTAAATCTAAGCCATTGTAGGCAGCAAAAATACAGAATATATGAAAATGCCAGCTCCTATCTCAAACCTTATGGTATGTATGTATTAGGGTAGAAAAGCAAAGGTAATAGTAGCATGTATGATATATATTACTTTGCACGTGCTCAACAGACTTGCATGATGCGGCATGCAGGATATAGTAAATTAAGCAGGTAAAGGAAGACCAACAGAACCTTTAAAAAGTGAAGGAAAATTTGGCACTAAATCATACTAACTTCTACAAACTTTCTGAGACTTAGGTCAATTTGGACCACTCTTAGAAAAGCCTGAGACTTTCCTCTTTATAAGCCATTTTACTGTAGGAAGATTGACATCCAAACTTGCTTCTCTCTGAATGTAAATCCCAAACCAAATCTTCCAAAATATCTTATAAGCTGAAGAAAGAAAACCATACTGTTGCATGAAAACAGGGCTTCCAAGGAGTAGAGGGGAAGAGAGCCAGTGATTTTATGAGACACAGTAGTGCTCACATTGTCTTCGATCCATTCTCAACAGAAGCTTCTCTAATAGAAGGAAGCAGAAAAATAAAGTAAATTGAATAGCTACAAGTTTGAAGGAAAAAGATTCAGAATTACTTGCCTGAGTGCGGTTGCTTCTGATTGTTTTTCTGTCTAAGGATAGTCTAGTTCTCTGAGGCTGTTGTTACCAAAATTCTTTCAGACGTGTTATTGCACTCATCTTCCAAGTCAGAAAAACTAAGAAGAATGAGAAATGTGACTTACTCCCTAAACTATGCATTGAACGAAAAGCAGTGTAGGAAATATAAGCTATGTCTTCTGAGTCTTGGCTCAGTGCCTGTATTTATCATGCTTATGGTGAGCAAAGGGCTTTTCTTGTGCTACCAGTACTTGATCATCATGCATGTTTTTTTTTTTCTTAAAGTGAATACATGAGGTTCTTCATCTTTCCATAGCCCCTTGGTGGGGTTATGGAGGTGTACACGAGGGTTTAATGTCTTTAGAAGGCTCTTTAAGGGTGTAATGCTACAACGTTTTCTGTGAAGCTACCCAGATGTAGGATCATTCTGGCCTCACTGAGGAAAAACTTCGTGACTGTGGGCTGCACACCAGGTTTGGATCTCGGCAAGTGACTCTTCCTTTGCCTGTGGCACATTCATGTTGCAAGAGGTCACACTCCGAGAGATGCCTTTGTTGCACTGACTAACCCTCATAAAGAATAGACTCAAGCCTTGGTCCTGGTTCAGGATTCAACAGGAATGACAAGCTCGTCTATTCTCAAGTTCAGAAAAGCACTACCACATTTTGAATCAAGTTGAAAAGTCAGCAGCCAGCTACTAATACGATGACACAGGTGTAAAATAGTAGTTGGAGGATGGCATTCTCTCATTAAAACTGAGAGAAATGTGTATGAGGATGTGCTAAGAAATACAGGAGAACAGCCAAAGCCTGGATCAAAAATGATGACAAAAGAGCCAGAATACTGGTTGTAATCCAACCCATATTCAATCAATCGGTAATAAGGGGTTGTGACAATTTCCAAGCTCCAGAGGTGACTGGTGCTCTATGAAACAGTTGTCTCACATCCTTTGTCATTCCCACATTTTTTTTTGCTAATGTCACTTCTGAGCTTTGCTTTACCTCCTGCAGCTCTCTCCTAACTCACATTACTTCTTAAGGGATCTGCCATGATCTGGAGCAGCTCTGCTGGCAGCCCATCAGCACGATCAGAGGGTTTCGCTGAGCTCCAATGACAACGTTCTTGCTCAGGTCTGGTTTACAAGGTGGCAGATTTGAGGGAGGTAAGGCAAAGAAAGCCTTGGGAACTGTTCTGTAATTAATCCCCAATCTGTTTGTTAGACTGATGCCTGTAAACTGCCCAGTGAGAGTTAATTTTCACAGCTCTAAGCACACATATTAAAGTTTTAGGTGATCAGACGTTTGTCTTTTAATATTATAAAATGAAATTGCAGAAAGGAGTCAGAGACTCTCTTCACTGCAAGTCAATCAAACTGTAAATAGGGATACTCTACTTTTCACCAACCTCAATCCAGCAAAACAACTCTTTGCCTATTTAAGGATGCACTGAATGGCACAACTGCACAGCAAAGGGGGAGTTCTTGTTCAGTCAGTGCCTTTTGCAGCTGAACTTAAGCAGTGACTTAAGACACTGAATGGATATGATGGGTGAAATGCTTCTCCACTTCCAGGTAATGAGAGTTTTTCCATTGCCTTCAGTGCAGCCATGATTTATTTTAAGCATCAAGCTTTAAGCATATAAACCTGTTTTCACCTGGAATAATTGTTAATAATAATTAAAACAACGTGAAATCAACATTTTATACAAGAGTTCTGAACTACATAAATCTGAAATCTACATCTAAATGAAATATTTTGTATTTCTTTGATTACTTTAACACAATGTTATCTCATTAATTATGTTATTAAACTGTGAGGATTTTTATAATAGTTACTTTTAATACCCATACATGTAAACGTGATGTCATTTTCCTGGCATAAATAATATTTTTTCATGCAATTTGTTTCATTCTTTTCTCTTATTTGTATGGATTCTTGAAATTTTGATGTGATTGTTTCTTAAGTCTTAAGAGGCCAGCTAGTGTAGCTACACAGTGAACAAAATTAGAAATAAATTAAAACCTCCGCTGCCTGTCCTTCTCACCACTTTCTGCTATATTGCAGTGGCAGCATGAAAGTTGTTTATCACTGCAAGAAAATCTAAGCAGTTATTCAGAAAAAAGGAGACACCCTCCTTACCTTTGTGCAACTTTGTGCAAACACAATTGACACACAGTGCAGAATTGAACTTTCTGCTCTGCAGAGAGATGAGTTAAATAGTAAACCTTTGAAGGCCTCTACAGAAAAACAACTGAGGCACAAAGAATATGCACATTGTTTCCTTAGTTAATTTTGAATGTCTTGTGGTAAATTATTTGCTCTTTATGAATACTAGTGATGTTATAGTGATGTCAATATGAGGTTTTATCTATTCTGAGTCAACTATATAAATTAGGCAAAAATACCAGGGAATAAACAATATGTATACACAAGGCTGAACTAAGAATTCATCTTTTGAAAGACTTCATCAAAACTGATGAGATGATATTCAACCCATTGCAACACACTGCAATGTAATGGGGTTGCAATTTCTTTCATTGCATCCCTGGTCCTTTTTAGAAGATTTTGCAATGTCCCTGATTTGCCTGTTTCAAAAATTATATCTAGACTATCTATACTAAATGCAAAACTAAACAAGGTGATCACAACCTACCAAATTTTATGAACTGAAACACAGAAGAACAGTCCTGAGGAATAGCTAGGAAACATATTATACTTTGTTCAAGGCCAGATGCAAAAATAGTCAAGGGAATGAAGAAAAGTGGGCTTCTCAAAACATGAGTTTGTCTTGTCCGCAGATCCCAGCCTGTGCAAAACTACTTCAAATGTATGTGTAACCTGCTGAATGGAAAATTGAAAAATTGATCAAAGCACCATTGGAACTTTGTTCTCAGAGCCAGCCATCTGAAAGAGAGTGTATCCCTAAGCCTGGATGATGACCAGTGTTGGTGCTCAGGAGCACACAGCAGTTCAGACGGGGCAATTTTCCCGAAGTATCTTGTAGGAAATGCAGAGGCGCTCTTCTAATTGGGAGTTTTGGAGCCTGCTGGAAAGCTGCACTAACTCAAAAAGTAGTGGAGACTCACAGAAACTTTTAGACAAGGTAGTGTTTGATAGACCCTGCTAGAGACAGTGAACGCCAAAACTTGGTGCTGCCGATGGGGCTCCCAGGTGGTTTCTACATGTCAACCTTTTAGATGTTTTTAATGTTGTTTTTTATTTTATTTTTGCATTTGCTAAATGGAAATTTCTGCTGTTCGTGCTCAAAATAGATATTTATCAAGTACAATAAACTAATTTTAGAAAGAGAGTTTGAAAGCTAAACAAAAATATTAATCACTCTGCTCTGTTTTCACTCCCTGATATTTTGGTTCTCATGTTATTACTCTTCAGCAAAATTGAATCAGCAACATTTTTTTATAGCTGGATGACTTTGACAGCTCATTATTTTTTGAGTGAAAATGAAACTCCCAGAAAATGTGGCAGGTAAGACACTTCACCTGTTCTTCTTAGTGGGCTGTGGAAGAAGTTGTTGGAGGTACCAAGGGTGTCAGCCTGTTGTTGGGCACTGGGAGGGAGCAGTGCCTCTCAGAGGTCCATTGCTGCAGTCTTCCTTTTTGTGAAATGCCAATCAGGGGGTTTCGTCTTTAGGTCCATATCCTGGTGGAAGAATCGATGATGTCCTTTTTTCCAGACCTCCTTTTTTTGCGTCTCACCTGTAGCAGCAGGGCTGGCTAGGGGGCTGCTGGGTGCCTGGGTGGGAGGAGGCCATGTGCCTCACTGTGCCCATCTCAGCTGCTTCCAGCCAGTTCCAGACAGCTCCAAGACCCATGGTGGTGGCCAGCACCTGCTGAAGAGCACATGGGGTTGGGCAGGCATGGCTGGAGGTGGGTGGCAGACACGGGCAGAGAAGGCATGGGGCACATGGGTGGAGAGGATGGTGCCGGGCACAGGGCAGGAGACCCACTGCTGGAAGGAGGAGGCTTCCCTGAGGGACTCATGCTGGGTTACACTGAGGTAACCCTGAGGGACAGGGGCTGTGGGCTACCTACAGCAGGGTAGAGACATCCCTGAGGAACTGTCTCCTGATGGGTACCCATGCTGGAGCAAAAGAGCAGTGAGAATCATGGAGTCACAGAATAGTTTGAGTTGGGAGGGACCTTCAAAGGTCATCTAGCTCAATCCCCCTGCACAGAGCAGGGACATCTTCAACTAGATCAGGTTGCTCAGAGCCCCGTCCAGCCTGGCCTGGAATGTCTCCAGGGATGGGGCATCCACCACCTCTCTGGGCAACCTGGGCCAGTGTTTTAGCATACTCATAGTAAAACATTTCTTCCTCATGTCTAGCCTGAATCTCCACTCCTTTAGTTTAAAACCATTACCCCTTGTCCTATCGCAACAGGTCCTGCTAAAAGGTCTGTCCCCATCTTTCTTACAGGCCCCTTTTAAGCGCTGAAAGACCACGATAAGGTCTCCATGGAGCCCTCTCTTCTCCAGGCTGAGCAACCCCAGAAGCCAGGGTAGAGGAGAAGAGAGAGGAAGGAGGAAGGAGGAGCCACAGGAAACCATTGTGCAAGGACAGCACCCTCCTGGGGTGCCTGCTGTCCCTCCAAAAGCAACCAGGGACCTGGCACCATATGCTGTGAGAGCAAGGGAAGGCAGGAGGAGAGGCACTGGGCTGAAACTGAGCATGGGGAAGGGGGATGAGAGGTGTTTCCCTCAGTGTTTGTTTAATTGTTTGCCTTCCTGTTTTTCTTAATACTTGAGTCGGTAATTAAAAATTGATGCTAATTTTCAATACATTACATTAAGTGCAATTGCCCAAGCTGAAACTGTTTCACCCATGACAGGTCCTTTTCCTGAAACATTTACTTCTGATCATGTTCCTGAGGAAGAGTTTCAGTGGTGAAGGAAACAGGGCTAGAAATGACCACAAAATGATGGAGCCGTCTCAGATGACAATCTCACCAACCTCAGGATATGGACAGCTGTGTTCCTCCTTCTCCTTTCTGCTTCCCCCTGCCCTTCTTCCTCCCTGTTCCCCATTCCCTTTCCCTTCCTGTTAGGGAAGCAGCACTCCCCCCTATAAGAAAGCAACTTTGGTGACAGGGCACAGAGAAGACACACAACAAGGAGAAAACTTCAGAAATGACACAGTGGAAATTCTCAAGGTGTTGCAGGAGCATGTCCTTGAAACTATTGCAGCACATGGGGTAACCTTTGAGGACGGCTGCATGCTGCCAGTGTTGTACAGTTTTACAACTTTATTTAGACTCCTTTATTAAAATGAATGTAAAGTAAGCTACTATAATGCCTTGTCCTTTTCTGCACTGAGTACACTTGACAGGGGAAAAAAGAATGTACTTATTATCTGTCTGATGAATAATGTAAAAATAAATCCTTATTATGAAGCTTGCTTATATAGGTCTGTTTCAGATATTAAACCATTATATCTTGCCTTTAAACTGCATTATTCCCCAATGTGAACAGAAATTTTCACAAGATGGCATTTCGTACTACACATTTGAATTTATATAAAGTAAGGCATACAGTGTTCAATGTATCTCAGTAAAAGCCTTTGATTTATATTTCCTAGAACTAGGTCACATAAAGCATTCATTTTAGGATGAGGGTATGTATGTGGCTGCTTATACTGGCATCTTTGGCTCTGAATGAGAATATATAGCTGTGTTAAAGAGATATTTGTCAAGCAAAATAATGGCATACTGTTTTCCTCTGAGTTAAATGTGATAATTACTCATGGTTTATATGAAACCATCAGTAATACATAGCTTCTCTGTTATTGCTATTCATCCTCTAGGTACCCTGTAAGTTTACCCCTAGTGCTTGTTACTGTCTTGGTGGTGTTGATCATCCTGAGAAAAATGGAATTATGGTGGGAAACAGCCTCCTGTGTCACAGAGTTCAGGACTCTGCTACTGCAGATAGCCACATTATATAACACATTTTTTTCATCTCATCATTCCCTATGCTAAAACTCTCTAGTTTTGCTGGAATGCATTATTCTGCAGAAAAAGTATTCTGCACTCTCACTCTGCTGAAGAATAGAGCCTTCTCTTCATGCAGCTGTTGGACAAATGTTAATGCTCAGTTTATACCATTAATTCATGCACCTACAGAGATCTTACATTAAAGATTTCTACTTCTTCCTGTAGTTTATCACAAATCATGTTGTACATACAAAGTGCAAGGCAAATCTACTCCCAAACTTTATAAACTTGCCTAAACCCTGTATTGTTTTTAAATTCTCATCTAATAAAATAGGCTTTTGAGTCCCCCAAATAACTTTGCAGCCCTTATATTAGTTCTTTGTAGCCTGTGTTCATCTTCTTTGAACACCAATGTTCAAAGCGTTGCAAAGGAACCCTTGTACAGAGCCCTAATGCTTTGCTGTTACTGAAATATTTCACCTGAACCTTCTCAGAGGAACACATCTGTTTTTTCTCTTGACTGTGTCACAAAAGTCATCATTTTATGACTGAATAAATCAGCAAATGCAAATGTTGGTAAAATAGCAACATCAAGGAAGTAATTGATTTTTAAGTGGTTTGTTTTAATAAAGGGTTAATTTGGCCATTCTGATATTTTTTTCTTTTTGGTGCTATGTACAGATGATGCTAGATGCAGAAAACCCTTGGTATCAAAGCTTGCACTGATTATAACTGACTGACTGATCTCTGTGAGGAAGTCCAAAATGTAGAATTTTGCCCCTTGGGCTGACTGAATTTTGCCTTGTTGTTAGGCACAGAGAAAATAATGAGAGGACGGTAGACAGAGAAGTTGTGAGAGAAGGAATTCATGGTTTAAGGCACACTGCATGCTAAAGAAGAGACACTTTCTCTGAGAAATGCAAAGTCAATCACTTTCCTTAATTCACCTTTCACACTTGAAATGATTTTTTTCCATTTTTTTACTAGTAGTGTTTTGGCTTCCACCCTCACACGGAGGGGTGGAGCTAGGTGAATGCTCTTGCTGAACCAGCTGTTTTTTGGGCTCTGCACAAGGGAATAATAGAATCATAGACTCATAGAATGGTTTGGGTTGGAAGGGACCTTAAGAATCATCTGGTTCCAACCCCCCACCACCTTGGGCAAGGACACTTTCCACTAGACCAGGTTGCTCAAAGCCCCATCCAACCTGGCCTTGAACACTTCCAGGGATGAGGCATCCACAGCTTCTCTGGGCAACCTGTTCCAGTGCCTCACCACCATCACAATGAAGAATGTAGCAATGAGATACGGTAGGTACAAATAGATAATGCAGTGAGGCAGGACTCCCTTTAAATTTGGACTGAACTGAATAAATGAGAGAGAATGCTGTTTAAATTGGCCTTGTGACCTATTTTTCACTTACATTTCACCAAACAAGGGAACAGTCTAGGAATATTCTTCAAGCTTTAATGAGACCCTACTTTCTCCTGGTTGAACTCTGAGAGGAAGGAAGCATCCCATTGAATAAATGTCGGGAGCGAAGCTTAACTATACTATATGAATGATAATTTTTTTTCCTAGCAGGATTGATTTTAAAACTCTGTCTGGCTGAAAGTTTATTCACACTGGCACAGAGAAGTCCAAGTGACTTCATTTTAACCTAGAAAAGGCTGCAGTACCTTACAGGCATTATTCTCATACAGATGGATTTGGGGTCTGCCCTATAGAAAGGACTGGGTATCTGCAGATACAGATAGCCTGGAGGACATCTGTAAAGGAGAGGTGGAGCATGGATGTCCCATGGGCACAGACAGCTAAAGCATACCTTTCACATTTGAAGACACTCAGGATGGACTTCTTGCCATCAAATGCCTCATAGTGCAGACTGCTTCAAAGGCAGCAAGCAATGAACACAACAAACAGATTTTTTTAAAAGACTTTTACCACCTTTTGGCCATGTGAATTCTGGAGGGGCACTGTGAAAGGCAGTGATTTGGAGGTGTTCTGGAAACCATGTGTAATGAGTCCCCTGTAGCTGCCATATCACTGCCTGGAGCAGAGACTCCAGAAAAAAAGGCATAGGCTCTTCCTTGTGTCCACAAAAGGTCTGACTCTTTCAGCTTTCTTATTCCCTTTAGGGAAGGGCAAAAGTGAGACTGAACACATACCAGCTGGTGAGCAACAGAATCTGGAAGGAACTGACCTGAAGCTCTTTTCCAGTGCTAAGCAGTTCACAACCAGCATCATTGCTTGATCTCAGACATACAACCACAGAAGAATGCAGAGGTGATAAGACTTCCCAGTAGGAAGTCTCAGTTCCCAGCTATCTAAAAGGGATTTTTCTTAACCTTTCAAAGTTTATATATTTTTGCTTGTTTATTTTTTGTGATAGGAGCTCCTCCTGACATCACAGCTGAGCAAACACTCTCCTGTTGATACATATATGCTTTCCTTTTCCCTTGCAGCAATGGAGACTGTGGCAAGGTCTGAGATGGGAAGAGATGATCCATCTTGCTCAGGGACCTGAAGTGAACTGAGGCAGCAGACAGGCAGTTTGCTGAGCTGCTCTGTGTATATCTTGGCTGCAACAAAGAGCTTTTCCATTGCAAATGGGCATGAAATTTTTTACCAGGGAAGGTATTATCATAGTTTTGGAGGATGGATTTGATCAAGGGTACATATTCAGCTTAGTGAGGGAACTACAAGCTACAAATAAAAGGTGGGATAATTACATGTGGGCAGATTAGTACTGGCTAGTTTTAATAGTGGAAATCCACATTTTGCTTGGCTTAGGTAAGAAATATAAACCTTTTTTTTTTTTTTTGGATTGTTGTTATTTTTGCATTTTCTTTGTGTCTTAATCACCCTTCCTGTCAGAAATAAGATATGCAAGCTGATAACAGAAAAGTTTGAAGTATCTTTTTCCAAAGTCCTAGAAAGATTTAGGTGTAGTTCTTCTGAGAAAATGGTGCTGTCATGGACTGAGATCTTAGTCACAGTTAGTCCTGTGACAGCATTACAAATTTGCTTTCATATTTTTCCTGGGTTACAACATATGACTTATACAAGCTCTTGAAGCCCGTCAGAAGGATGTTTGTTATTAAGCTCCACTAAGGTAATACATCCTTTTAAAAAGTCCTTAAGCTTGGAACTTTTTCTGCAATCAAACTATTAAGACATCAACTGGGTGAATAACCTGAATGGCACTACGCAAATAGTTGTTTCTGTGTCTCTTCCTGTGATGCCTAGACTTTTGCCTTCACTGCTTGAAATGACGATGTTTCTCTCTTCCTTCCCTTTGAGAAGGCAATACCTTTGCCAGTGAAGGTGTTTCTCAGCTGTGGACAAACGAAAATCTGAACTGGCCCTCTGAATACATTTAAAAGTTGCACATACCCACGCGCCCCTGCCTCAAAAAAAAAGAAAAAAGCCCCAACAGATTGAAAAGGCTTTTGATAGCAGAGCAATCACAGATGAAATTCAAACATTGTAGAGGACTTATGAAAGAAGTCGAGTTTTACAATAGAAATAATCTCTCTATTCCTTTTCTGTCACATTGATTGTGCTCCTTGAATCTCATGCTCAGCGCTATGTATCCTCACATTGTTATCTTCTTCACTAGAATTTCAAAGCTTACATTTCCCTCTCCATCTAGTGCCCATCCTCTCTCCTCTGTTTTTTTTGCTGTAATTGTTATGGTGTCAGCTGTGCTGATCACTTCAGAGGGCTGAGGTCTGAAAAGTGTCGGTACACACATTCAATATTTATATAGCTTTTTATCAAGTTATTGTCTGTTTTCATTCAGTTGCTGTAGTGGTCTAGAAATGAAAGGGACATTACTATGACAGCCTCGGCTTTCCTCTTGTGTTGAGATTTTTCAAGTGACAGACAGAGTTACCTTTTAAAACATAACTGTGATAAGAAATGAATTCCAGATCTGTGTCACTTGAATTATTTAGCCTGACACTTAACAGATAGAGCAGCTTAAGTTCTCCATGGAAGCAGTTAGTTAAGAAAGAAGATGCAAATCAGACCAGTTGCATATTTAAAGCGTCACTGTGCCAGCACATGAACCCTGCCACATTATTATGTCAACTTTTGATAGCCATTAAAAGAAGACGATATTTTTTTTTCAGCTTTGGTCATTTAGAAGGTGTGTGCAAAAGATTTCTTTCTCCCTGCAAGCCCACATTATGCAGTCTTGTTTTTGTAAATCCAATCTGTCTATGTCAGAAGCCCAGCAGTAAGTCTGCTTCTCTGTATGAGGGAAATTGTTTTCTACTAACTGATGACCTCAGCATAGCAGTTTCTTTTCCAGCACATCAAAGCTCACAGTCAGACTTGCTGCAGCAAGTGCACTTTTGAGTGGCTTTATGACATATAAAGACCCTCTTTGGCATTCATACTGTGCTTCTCTATTGTTTACAAGCTAGCAGTGAATTATTTATGGAGGTTGCTGGAGATATGACTCTCTTTTTGCCCAAAAGCTGTATTTTATCTTGTGGTGAGATTTTACACGAAAGCTATTTTGGGGGTTTATGTCCTTTTTACATTTATTTGACAGGTTTTATGGTACCAATCCCTTGTTTCCATTTTTATTACTGTTAAAAGCCATCTCTAAAAAAATATTATTAAATGCAGCATGGCTTTAACTCAGCTGATGATATTTTTCTTTGCATTTCTGTTTTTGAGTGATTCCAGATAAAATTGTACTGAACAAACTAACAGAATATTCTTAGCAAAGGAGCAGCCATTTTGTTTCTTCAAATAAAGCTTAAGATCATTGGTTCATATATGTAAAGTACATACCTGAAATCAGGGTCCAACTATACTTCACTCTACCGACATTCGTAAGTTATGACATCAATCAAGAGTTGCATTGGCATAAAGCCAAATTGGTAGTAGTGACCAATGTTAAATCTGAGTGACTGTTTGTTCTATTTTATAGATATTGAAGCATCAAAGACAGGCTGTTTTATAACAGTTTGACCAAACTGATCTTAGAAATGACACGTGATTTCAGCTCTGTAGGTGCGAACCGCAATTTAACAAGAAGAGGGCAACTGCATTCATTGCCACATTACTCTTAAGTTATTTGGACTTCTATCCATAAATGCCAGAGTCAGAATCAGTTCAGTTCAGAGAATGGAATGATCTCAGGCAGTGGTAGTTAAAACTTCCTGAGAAGAACTTTTCTTCCTCAGCTTCTTCACCTTAAACGCATTTATTCTTTGGATGATGGTATGACCTAAAACTCATAATTAGGTCCCCTGCTTAAGGCAGTTTTTGGAACTTCTCCACCTCTGAAGTTCACATTTGGACATATATCTATGATTTGACGTCAGGTAAATATGGAAATTTTGGCCCTGTGTCTCAGTCTTTCTGTCTGAATTCAGGATATGGAATGCTTACGTATGTGTGTTTAGAGCTTAAATGCCTAAGAAAGTAGATATCCTCTGGATTTGTTGCAATCGTCAGTGACTATGCTGTTGTTACTTCACATGTCTCTTAAAGTTTTTGGTAGAGAAATGAAGTGCGTGGAAGTATATGTCTGATGGAATAAAAGTTGAGGTACTTTGGAAAATGGAAATGCTAGACTATAGGCATTTCTACAATTGTTTTTGCAACACGGAACCTTGCAGTTGGCTTGGTAGTAGTGTCACTTGCACATCAGATGCTGCGTTCATTGTACTTAGCTTCACGTGTGTGTGGTTGAGATGTGTAGAAGAGAGATAATGCTTTTGAATTCTTTTATAGTCTATGGTGAAAAATAGGCATAACTGGACATGGAAATTAATCTGTCTCCAAGATATCTGATGTTCTGAGCAGCACCGGAGCTTTCATAGTGAAAAAGTGGCATGATGTTATGATTACTGTTCATGGCTGATTGGATCAAACTTACCTAGGATTGGTACGACTTTTCAGTTTACAGATGTAAAGCTTCCTGCAGGAGGTGTTTTGAATATATGACATAGGATTTACAGAAGTGGGTAGAATCATTAAAAATCTGTTTCATTTTGTTACAAGAGTGAGATCAGCACTGAATGCTTTAAGATATACTATTGTTAGTGCCAGCTGTTCCTCTTGTGGGATTAAGTACTTATCTAGGCTGCTTCTTGTTTCTCTTCTTTGAGGAAATCAATGATCTTCTGAAACACATTATGGCTGCCAAATTTTAATCCAAAGAGCCCAGCAGAGTTGCCTAAACATTGGCATTTATTTTAATTTAGGATACCTCAGGGCATCCCTGATATCTAAATGGGGCTGACAGATATTTCACAAGAAGGAAGGGAGATAGATGTACTGCTGGTGCAGCAGCTAAAGGCCAGCCAGGATACCCTAGAACATGTCAAATGACATTAGCAGTCTATGCTTAGAATGTGAATCGTGCCTTGATTTCCTTCTGTGGTTTCCTTCAACTGTCCGGTTATGGTTCTGGGGCAAAAGAAATTAGAATCAGCTTCTCTGATTACTCTTGCTGTAATAGAGTCTGAGTGGATACAGGGCACTTTTCTATTTCTTATCACAATAGTTGCCATTTCCTGTTTGACCTACTAGTATCTTGTCTTATATTTACGTGTAGCTTTAAATATCTGTATATGCATAAACCTGCTTTTATGGATAGATTGTTGGCATAGGTCTTGGCAACAATACAGATATTCCCATGCCAAAACAAGCTCAACCATACAGGACTACGAGTGCATTTGTATCTAGAAGTGGAGACCTCCCTCCTGCGTGTTTATTCCTTTTCTATTCACGTGGCATGGCAAATAGGACTTGGTTCTTGATCTCAGTAGCTGGGACATGACATTTTATAAAGACTCAGCGCCTATTTGACTGACATTTTTAAATTCACTTCTAAATCAAGGCCTCCCCACTCAGTCAACCACGCACAGAATGACATCTCAGAAATAAAAGCATAGTGTCTCTGCAGATCTGTCCCTTGTTACTGAAGGATGTGTATGTCTACAAGAGAATTAAACCCTTACCTGCGATCTAAGGTCCTATATATCAAGTAGGACCTTGTTTCTCAAAATCCAAAAGATTTGGAACCTGTAAAAAGCAGATAAAATTCAGTCAGTGACTTCAATACCTTTTTTTCTGCCTAGGAGTCAGTGCAGACATGACAGCAAGGAATAAGGCTTACTGGCCCTCTAGGGAAGATTTTGTGTTGTCTATACCAGTGTTCTGCATACAGAGCTTCCATCAAATCAAACTGGAGCTGTATGTGAGAGGCAAGTATTGAAAAGGAATTAATGTAGCCAACTATTGCAATCAATACTCAAAAATGACCTACCGGTAAAGAACTCAAAGTGAAGAGTAACATGTTAGGTAGCTAATTGTTTCAAAGGAAGTCAGAAGACCTGGGAAAGTGATTTATTTTTTCCCTAGTGGGCTAAACTATTCTTTAATTTCAGCTGGTTTTTGTCATATCACTACTACCACTACTACTACTACTACATCTACAGAACTAACTAGAGATATACCTGTTTTAACTCACCTGATTTTGAGTATCTGTATTTTTGCTTCTTAAACACACAAGTGCACAGTGCTGCAGCCTGTTTTCTTAGAAAATCCCCCTAATGATTAGCATTAGAAAGTAGTCTCGTGTCTTTCACTGGAAAGCTGTTGTTTTTGTTCAGACCACTGTCTTCCAGACTTCCACTGAAGAGATGTCATCTTTTATGCTCCATTCTTTAAATTCAGCAGACGAGCTTCTCATATCTGGTCAATTACCTGTGTCCTACTTGCCCTTTCTGTCTAATCCCTCTCTTATATACACGTCCTTTATGATCTGACAGTTGAACATTAAAAACAATGTGATGTTAGATCAGAGGCAAGCTGAATGTAACCCCTGTCTGAATGAAAGATGCCTGTGTTGCACTTATATTTTGCTTCTCCAGCACAAATGCCCATGAAACTAATCTTTTATATATGACTTTACAGAAATTTAAGTTAGAACAAAATTTCTTAGTAGCCCTTTTCAAAATTAAAAACATTGACAAAATGAGTTTTGCATTAAAAGTCTATTTGTTGACAATGCTTTTTTAAAGGTATTAGATCCTGTGGAATTCCTATTAGAAATGACAGAATAAATCCTGGATTTGATGCTTGGGCAGTGGAGTAAAAATTAAGCAACTAAAATTCCTCATGCTGTTGTGCTGACAGATGACACCTTCGTGTTCCATTTATAAGTGAATTCAGTGTTATAATTTTGAGACATTTCAACATGTAATTTAATCCCATCTAGACTCAAGAAGTTAACATTTTTTTCCCCATTAGACCTTGCTCTTCTCTTCCACTTCAGCTTTTCAAACTTCTATTAAAAATAACATAGACTATTCTGAAATTTTAATTATGACCAATATGTGGTTGGATTGTGAGTAACAGAAGAAGTGACCAAGAAAAGGTGTCCATGGAACAAATAATCCTGATTCACAGTTCTTCTGAGGGGCCTGGGATAGTTTAAGCCAGAAACCTTTTGCCCTTGCACTGTTCAAAAAAGAACCTTTTTAGAAGTTGTTTCGCCTCATATTTTGCCACATATTGATATGTATTTAAGTTGACACTCGGGAGCTGTACTCTGTGTCTAACTCACAGATCTCCAGAGATTTGTCTTTTTTCTTCCCTTCACTATTTAGGTGATCATAACTGGTTTTAATAAGATTTTTCCGAAGTGTGGTGGTCTGAGGAAGAGTACTGCACTACAAAGCTATGGAAATTGTTTCCTGGGATTATTGAACTGTGTTTTCAATAACGTTAAAATTTGAAGCATAAAGGATGCATGACTGTCTACTAAAAATGAAGAGAGCAAACAATGGCCCAATCCTCATTCCCAGATTGGAGAGCGATGCGCTCAGTCATTAGGGCAGCCAGTGTGAATGAAGACTGCAGGTACTGATTCCCAGTCCCAACTAATTTTCATTCTAGACATTCCAGTTTTCTTGGCTTAATCCTCATCCTTTCAAAAGCAGCAGTTTTTCAGGCATACTGCACAATACTCAAGACTAATCTAACACAGCATTAACTGAAAATGTTAAAAATATATTTTAACGTTTTTGCCCACACTAAGTATAAACCCTACAACAAATGAAGAAGAGGTATTTATAGCTGTGTTTTCAGAGCTCTCAGAGAACACAGGAAATCCACACATTCACTCCACGGCCCCTAACCCACTGCCATTTCCATGCCCTTAACATGATATTTATTCATTGCAAATTAAATCATTATCATTTCTGTATTCAATCCCTCTGTAATAGCGGAAGCAGTAATCTAAATGGGCTGCTAGATTCCAATGACATATTCATTAAGACTGAATTATGAGTTCAGCACATCCTGAAAATAGAGACTGCTTAGTATATTTGTACAGCTGTCATTTTGCTGCAGGCACAAACCATGAAAAGAATGACTGCAAAACCAACTGCTCTAGTTCTATACATACCAGCTGTTTTGGTAACCATACCCTTCTTTCCTCCTCCAAATAGTATTTCTGTGGCAGGATTTGCCTGACAGAGCAAAGGAATAAGTTGATTTTTGGAAATAAATGAAAGAGAAGGAAGGGAGTTCAAAAGTATTGCGTGAAATACACTTTAAAACTAACATACAACAGAGAATAAAACCCACTTGCTGCAATATAATTTCTGTTTTAAAACAGTAAAAAAGCACATAAGTTCACATTGCACCATATGGTGTTGAGTCAAATCTGCTTTGTAGTTTTGAGTCAAGAACATATGCACCCAATGAAGTGGCAGTTGTTATAGAAAATATGACTGGTTTGTTAGTAAATAACATTAAAAAGCTACCAACAGCCCCTTAAGTGATTTTTTTTTCTTCAGTAGATGAGTATGCAGAACAGCCACTACCATGAACGAGCTTTTAAGGCTAAGTGACTCCTAATCACTTTAGAGGCCAAAGGAGCTGGAGAGGTGTGCATGAAAGTCTGCACAAACCTGCTTGTCTAAGAAGAGGAGATCACATAAATACATTTGTCATACTGCAGGTGGCACTTTAATGTTTCAATTCCATCTTTTTGATTGAGGAGTTCTCAGGCTGTCACTCAGAGAAGAGCAAGAGAAACAGCCCCTTTTTTTACCAGACACATTTTCTCATTTGATCCTATATGTCTTATGTGTGTAAACCAAGACCTGGATCTTGCAAAGTGAAAGCTAAGTTGGACTATGCAGGAGTTTGCATTCACCCATTGCACAGACCACTGAGGCAAAACTGCAGTGATTTCAGCACGATGCTCTGAACTCTGTAGAGAGGTGTTGGTGCTTGATACTGGGTGCTGGTCAAGCAGCATGATTTGGTCTCCTGGCAAACTGATGGCATTGTAGACTGCACCAATAAAGCCATAGAGGAAAGGACAGAAATAGACTGAAGAGGATATAGGAAACACCTAGAGAAGTCTCTGCCTTCTCCCTAGTGCATTGGCTTTTACTGTCATTAGTCTCATTCTGAGTTTGGGAACAGTAAGAAGATATTTTGTGTCTCTACCATGCCTCAGGTGAGGAACTGGCCACACTCAAATACTCAGACATCATTGACTTCAGTACTAAAACAGCAACTGCAGTTTCTGAAGAGTAGTGTATCTGCATGTTGTTAGGGATGTGATGAAAACTTAGAGAGACAATGGAGGGAGCCCAAATAATACCCTGCCCAGGTACTGCCAGGCCCATCCCAGGAGCCACCAGCCTATTTAAGTCCAGCTGCACAAACCCAGAGGAGGACAAGGGGACAATTGTAGGTAGGGGTGAGCCTGAATTGAGGACTGTGGAAGTCCACCTTGTCTGGACCTCTCCCAGAGCTGCCCTATGAGACCCCGAGCCCCAGTGTCCAGGTAAGAAACCTGTCACCATGAGCCATTTGGAGCAGCTTTCTGTACCACCTTTTGGACTAAAAGGGCTGTTTCTTAGGGATGTGACAAAATATGGGATGCAGGGGAAAGGAAGTTTGGCACCTCCCAGGAAAAGGAAGATGTTCAGGTGATTTGTGGAGGAACAAGAGAGGGAAAATAGAGGGGTAAGCAGGTCAAAAGAGCTGGTTTTATGTAAATAGTGGGCTGGTCAGTGTGCACATCTGGCCATGCCCTGTGCCTCATCAGCACAGTCTGTCCTGTCTTCTTATTAAATTTCTTTCTAGCTCTTTCTTGGGCCAATGAGTCTTTATTATGTGTGTATGTGTGTGCACAGAGGTCTGAGCGCAGTAACTGGAGCCAGACGGCGGGCTGGAGTGCCTGCGTGTCTGTGACACCAGTGACTGCAGCAAGTGTGGGTGCGTGATTGCTAGTGAAGACCAAGCTGGTGTACAGGTGAAGTGGCCTGGGAGCAAGGGTATAAGGGTGTCTCTGAGGGCCAGCTCTGGGTGTGAGAGTGCCTGTATATCCCTAAGGGCTGGGGCTTAGCACACAGGGCACTGGTTACTGGGACCTGGGAAGTGTCAGCCGTCTCTGTGTGTGTGTGTGTGTGTGTGTGCATGTGCATGACTGCCTGTTCCAGCAACTCAAGGAGGAGGGCTGCAGTCGTGGGGTTTTGTATGTCTAGGTGCCAGCAGCAGGGTAAGATGGGGTCAAGGGCGAGCTACTTGGCAGACAGTGGAAGACCAGCTACTCATGGGATCTACGCTGCACATTCACACATTAGTAGACTTCTATCCTGCTCAGCTAGAGAGGCCTGCAGGATGAGGCCTTTGGTGTTGTCTGTGTTCATACAGTTGCTCTGAGTGCCTGTCTGTGATCCATGTGGCCAGTCATCTATATATGCAAATATGTTTATACTTGCATACATATGTATATGTGTGTGCTCTGCGTGCATGTCCCTGCTGGGAATACATCTGCAGTCTCCCTACCAGTTGGACTAAGGGTCATAGAGTGGTAGCAGCCTGGACTCTGTCAGGGTGCTGGATACAATGTGATATATTTTCCTCTAACATATTCATTAAGAATGATGTTTATTTGACCTTCTCTTTTCTTTCCTCACTCACCATTCACATTAAGAGCCCAATGCAAAGAACAGCTTTCAAGTGCGTCAAATATCTGATAACTGCAGGTTTTGATGGTGCTCGACCTGTATTTCAGGAACCTATAGCCCTTTCTGAACCCATGCCATTAGAAGCAGCTATTTAAAGACTATTCTACTGTATGCTGAAGGGATCTCCTGGAGCACACGGATACTGGGACAGACTCATGTGGGTACCAAGAAAATTAAACTTTTTCTTATCTTGCAAGCCACTGACCAGGAATGGAGAGCATAGAAATAAACTCGTGACAGCTCTAAGTCTCCACAACTCGTGCTCAGCTCTCCATGGGGAGGAATGACTGTCTCTTCTCAATTAATCCTGACAACAGAAAGATCGGACATGTGACAGCTGCCTTGACAAATATCTTGATCATAGTGCTTAATCTTTCTTTGGCTGTCCTCACAACCAATGAAATATGACTCCTGTCTTCAGGCTGGACAAGATCTTGGAGAGCTCAATCTGATTGGAAATCTTGAAGTCTAAAACCTTTATGTAAGAGTCTACACAGTGTAATGGCATATATTTAATTAGAAAATTTTTTAAGACCTCTGGGACACTGTAAGTGCTACTCTGATCTCTGCTGAGGGCAGTTGCTTTATTGCTGCCTTTGCTGACTACCCTTTTTCTCATTTTCACAGTCCTTACTCAGGTCTTTGGTTTTATAATTCTCCTGTAATCTAGTATGACTGTGTTTGAATCTACAAGACAATATTTGGTGAGCAGCTGATCTCTAATGAACTGGAGTGTTCTAGTCAGCATTTTAGCTTTTATATGAATAAAGCATGAGTTTACCTTCAAGGTTCTGTGAAATCGTGATTGTAATATTTAAAACCCTTATCTTTGGCTTCTTTCACATCCTTGCCCTCTTTCGTCCAAAAGAGGGCAGTCTATACCTGACTTTCTTCTAATTCTTTTTCCCTTTTTTTTCCCCCTTACATTCAATCATTAATTGCACAGAAGATGATGCCACCTTTCATTTACAGTTCAAAATATGCAGATCTCCTTGGCTCATCTCTAATGAGAATCATTCACAAAGTAGAGAAAAAGAAAACCATTCACTACAATTCAGTAAATAATGAAGCACTTTTTATTTTCAGTTATTCTCTGCAACAAAAAGACAGGAGAAGGCTCATGGTTTGACTTACAGTGTTAACCTGCAAACAGTTTCATTGGGTAAGTAGCATTTGGCATTCCCCATGGTGGAAGGATAAAATCATCCAGCCTTCTGCTTTTGTGAGGTATCATATTTGGCCTCTCTCTTGATCTCAGTGCTCCCTGGGACTAGTCATTAGGTAACTTGCCTTGTGACTGTGCAGCAGGACCAGCACATCAGATGTCTGTCTGACTACCCAAGAATTCAGCAATGCAACATGCTATGGAAAGCAGCTGTTGCTTAACTCTGCATTTCATCCTTCTGTCTTCTTTACTGTTGTGGTCCGTGCACTTGATGTCCACATATTTTGTCTATAGCTGGAAAGGAAGAGTGCTGTCATGTACCAGGCACCCCCTTGCTCATCCCAGGGCCCTTGCTTTGGTGGTTTAGTTTGTCTTTGATCTGCAGTAGCACAGGGAGAACCATGTCCATTCTCCTGCCTTTTACAGAGAAGCAATACGTGAAAGTGGAGCTGTGAATGACTGAGCACAGTGGCTAGTGCAAGAAGATGAGAAAGCTAGTCAGTGACAATTTAAAACACAGAAGCCTGTTTGTGGATTTTATTTTTTGTTAATATTAGGTCTTAGTTTAGTCTCCTTTTTCTGAATGTGAACTGAAGTAACTGAAGAGACACGGGAAAGGAGTTTGTGGATACTCACTTGGGATGGTCCATATGTTTGACAACCTGTGAATAAGCTCTCTCACACCAACACAGTTGTTATACATCACAGCATCATGTATTTTCTATACACAGACATGCATATACATACATATATACACATATACAAACCACCATGCATAAGTGTGTATACCATAAAAACAACTCCTAGTGAGGTGCTGTGGTGACTTAGATACGTGCAAAACTACGTAACAGGCACCTACTGTTAAAAAGAGGCCTATCAATTGATATTAAAAACCTAGACCTGTTCTTTCTCATTGATTAGTATAGCTATTCATTAACACCGAGTAAATTAACCCACCAAATCAATCACACAACAGGAAGTTGTCCATGGCAGTCTCTGCTTTAAAGAACATTTTTTCTACCGTTACATACCTTGAGGTCTCCATGGCTATGTACAAAGTTGTGAATTTTGAGTGAGTGGAAGAGATGAAGAGTATACATACATGTAAGTATAATCAACTTACTTTTTTCATAGTCCATAAAACATGTGTTCCTGGTTCTCTCTCATTTTAATTATCTCACCCTCAAATATCCTTGTTTTACCTCTTTTGACTTTTTCTACTCTGCGGATCTCCTCATGAATCACGGTAGGCCTTGGATGAGGTCACAGATTGCTGCTCCTTTAAAATATTGTCTATTTCTTCAAAATTTTATTAAGTAGAATTAGAAATTGCTGTTCTACCACTAGATTTCTGAACTGCTGAGGATTTATGACCAGATTGTTTTTATGAAATAATGGAGGGGCAAAAATGATAGTCTTGATGGCTAAAAGGCAGTTCTTGGGAATGAAAAAGTGAATGGATGGAGGGATCAGTTTCAGGAAGCACTGAAAAGCCAGGGGAGAAATAAGACAGTTATTATCCGGTAACAGAAATCATCCAGCTGTCTCTGCCTGCTATCTTGGGCCTGAACTGTAAGTGTGTGTCGCTCTGCAATCACCTATGAAACCAGCATGAACCTAAAATTAATCCAACTGTCTTATTGTCTGCCTCTTGATAGCCCAGCTAATAGAAATAGTGGGCATGGGAATTCAGGTAGTCCTTGCGGATCTGTGTCTCAGAATGATTTTAAGGATGATTTTAAAAAAGTGAGCTAAATTCTCTGCAGAATTTCACCTTATCTAATGATAGGTGCACATTAATTACTGGAAATGCAATACTTGACTCCCTCCTGTGATTGCAGCTGGGGGTTAAATTCTGTCATAGTCTGGACTCTGCTGTACTACACAGTTTAGGGGAAAAATAATTCAGTGAATGTAAAGCTTATACATGAGGTAAGAAGCTCCATTTACTTTCTTTTCAGGACATAAATTAGAGTATTAACGCAGGTTCTATCAAAAAGAGGTGTTATTCCAGTTAGAAACCTGTCAGTTATTGCCATCTAGCACTGTGGAAGTGACTCACCTACTTGACTTGAGACCTAGTTACTTAATTATTTCTTAGGATTTTGTTCTTTGATTTTCTTGTATCAGAGAAAAGAGAATATCTATGGTTTAGTTTACATCTGCCCATCAATAACTGTCCATTGGCTTGATTTCACTTAAAAACGTCAACTGTGTAAAATATTCAGGTTTTTTTTTTTTTTTTTTTTTTCCCCAGATTATACTTCATTGTCTTTTTTATTAGGGTTTTACCTAATACCTATGCCTAAATCTATATGTATACCTGTCTAAACCCAAATCTAACAATCTATATTTATATCATCATCTATATCTGTATCATCATAAATATCTCTATCCATATATTTTTTTCTTTGATTCAATCTGAATACTTGCAGATCCAATTCTTAGAAAGTCAGCTAAAAGAAAACCGAGGACAGCTATTTTTGTGCACAAAAAAGGGAAAGTTTTTAGCACTTACTGTTTCAAAAAAGACCAAAAGTTTAATTCTACATGTTTTATCTGCTGACTTTGCCTCTTTTGAGTACCAGTGTTGTTTTATTAGCTACTTTCTCTCAATTCTCACGGTCAGGTTCTACCCACCTCTACATCTCTTCAAACCTACTTGATTTCCATTTCACTGTATGTATCTTAAATCAGCTCTGAATGGGTCTTTGACTGTTTCCACATTTTATAGACTGGTAGTCAAATATCTCCTTTCACAAGTGTAGGTGAAGCAAACCTAGTTCTTGAAAAGTTGAGTTTGTGTCTTCAAGAACTACATTTCCAAGAAAAACTTTTGACTTCAGAAATGGTATTTGTCAGTAAGAGACATGCACATATTTATATATGAAGGTATATACACTTTTTAATGTATATATTCAGGAGCTGCAAAAAAGATTTTCAAAACTGCAGACTTATACCTCTGACTGCTCAGCTGCCTTTAAAACGTGACTCCAGATAGTTCAGTTTAAGCATATTTACATGATTCAAAATTGGAGCACTTGAGGCTTCATGATTGTTTCAGAGAGCCTGTGCCTATGCCAAAAGGATGTTAGTTCATTTGCCCAAATGATTTCAGCTAAATGGGATAATATACAAATTCATCACAGAGCATTACCACTCGCCATATGTGCAGAGAGTCTGCCTTTCTCTTTGGCCACAGGCTTCTCCATATTCCCTCACAGGGTGTCAACATTGTGAAGGGATTTCATTTCTAAATCAAAACTTTATATCTCAAACATACACATTATCATACATCTGAGTAGTCCTGGAAAAAGATACTTTACATTAGGAAAAGCTTAGAAAATAATTGAATGGAGGTAATTTATGTGTGCATATATACACATATGTATATGTATACATATATACACACACACTCTTCTATATGCCATCATGCAGCCCATACAGAACAACCAGGCCATCAGGCACAGTCAGCATGGTTTGACCAGCCTGATCTCCTTCTATGACAAGGTGACCCACTTGGTGGATGAAGGAAAGGCTGTGGCTGTTGTCTACCAAGACTTTAGTAAAGCCTTTGATGCTGTTTCCCACAGCATTCTCCTGGAGAAACTGGCTTCTCATGGCTTGGACAGGTGTACTCTTCACTGAGTAAAAAAATGGCTCAGTGGCTGGGGCCAAAGAGTTGTGGTGACTGGAGTCAAATCCGGTTGGCAGCTGGTGGCAAGCAGTGTTCCCCAGGGCTTGGCATTGGGGCCAGTTGTCTTTAATATATTTATCAATGGTCTGGATGAGGGCATCGAGTGCACCCTCAGTATGTTTGCAAATGACACCAAGTTGGGTGGGAGTGCTGCTGAGGGTAGGAAGGCCCTACAGAGGGATCTGGACAGGCTGGATCAATGGACTGAGGTCACTTGTATGAGGTTCAACAAGGCCAAGTGCTGGATCCTTCACTTGGATCACAACAAACCCATGCAATGCTACAGGCTTGGGGAAGAGCGGCTAGAAAGCTACCTGGTGGAAAAGAACCTGGGAGTGTTGGTCAACAGCCGGCTGAATATGAGCCAGCAGTGTGCCCAGGTGGCCAAAAAGGCCAACAGCATCCTGGCTTATATCAGGAATAGTGTGGCCAGCAGGACCAGGGAAGTGATCATCCCCCTGTACTCAGCACTGGTGAGGCTGCACCTCGAATCCTGTGTTCAGTTTTGGGCCCCTCACTACAAGAAAGGCATTGATGTCCTGGAGAGAGTTCAGAGAAGGGCAATGAAGCTGGTGAGGGGTCTGGAGCACAAGTCTGACTAGGAGTGGCTGAGGGAACTGGGGCTGTTCAGCCTGGAGAAAAGGAGGCTGAGGGGAGACCTGATCGCTGTCTGCAACTGCCTGAAAGGAGGTTGTAGCATGGAGGGTGTTGGTCTCTCTCCCAAGTAACAAGCAATAGAATGAGAGGAAATGGCTTCAAGTTGCACTAGGGGAATTTTAGACTGAATATCAGGAAAAATTTCTTATAAGAAGGGGTTGTCAGGCATTGGAACAAGCTGCCCAGGGAAATGCTTGAGTTGCCATCCCTGGAGGTGTTTAAAAGACACATGGATGAGGTTCTTCTGGGCATGGTTTAGTGGTGGACTTGGCAGTGTTAGGTTAACAATTGGACTTGATGACCTTGAAGGTCTTTTTCAACCAAAATGGTTCTATGATTCTATGATTCTAGAAGTGTGTATATATACAGACACACAAATACATATAAGTGTATATATGTATATACATATACCTCTCCCTAAAACAAAAAGAATTCCAGAAACCGTGCAAGGGTTCAGTGGATTTTTTTTTCCCCCAGCAAGGACACTTTCAATGAGGTGTAAGGGCTGATTAGATAAGCAAGGAAATGTTTAAAATGGAAGAAATGAAACATACAAAATCTGCTTTAATGTCTATTTTGTGCAGCACGGAACATTGAAATACTTGGTAATGAACAAAGCTTGTATGAAGTATGGAGAAAATGAGCTAGTGATGAAACAAGGTTGTTTCCTCAATTTAAAAAGTTTTGGGAAAGGGTGAATTTGTTACATTCAAGCTTAGGATACTTTAAACTTAAATGGAAACATTTTCTTAACTTTGTCAAGTGAGGATAAGGAAAGAGACATCAGTGAAAGTGACATAAACTCAAGTAAACACTGTCATTTACGTCTAAAACCACACTGCTTTATATCCATTTATAAACATATGCATGGTCCATTGTGTTGATCTAGGAAAAGAGACAGAATGAATCAGATAATGAATCAACTTGTGGCAGTTCTATGTGATATTGAAGAGGTCTGGAGTTCCGATACTTAAAAAAAAAAAATCAATTAAAACCTGCTCTGGAGAAGTTTTTTCAGAAGTTACAAAAGGGGTTGTACATGGCCTTTTGTGATAAAGAATATTACATTTGTTCATCTAGGAGAATGATTCAAACCTTAGAAATGAAGCCTCTATAGGGCACATTTTGCTTAAAATTAATCACATGCATAAATGGATTTCTGAAATGGAACCCAGTAGGAAACTTAGCTAGAATTACTACCTGTTAGTAATATTAACCCTGTGGGATATATTATTGGGACAAGTGGTTTTAATAAGTAATATGTATTTCTTCAGGGGACACTCACTGAAGCTAAAGGTTCTGAAGCAGGGTGTTGAGCAGTTGAAAATCTTGGAAATTTGGATACTGCTCAAATAATGGAAAAAAAATGTTCAAGAACATTTGATCTATGTTCTTAACACTGCTAAAGGTTTAATATAATCTTAACACTGCTTACAGTTTAATACCATCTTACTACCACTGCCATTAGAAAAAGTTACCCTACTGTAGATATGCCATTGCATGCAGTGTTCAAACATAGTCTTCTCAGAAGTTTTCAGTTTAAATATAATAAACAAAAATGGATGTGCCTCTATTTTGTTCAAGCTAATAATATATTGTAACTTAATGTATAAGAAACAAGAAATCAGGAATACTGTGTATTACTTTCACTGTGGGTGATCAAAATATTATTTAGTACTTCTATAATTATGATATATTAGGAAAATTCATGTTCAGACTTGCAACATCCACCTCAATGGTGAGACTAGTAGAGTACACTGAGTTATATTAGAAATAATAAAGGAGAACAGTTTAAAACATGCTAGCAGTCTTTTCATTGATAATATATTCAACTAAGTTTGTTGTTAAAAATCCACAGGTGTAAAGCACATTAAAACGTAACTGCAGCGACAGTTCAATGCAATCGTTACATATTAGGGCGTATTTTTACTATTTACTTTTAAGATATTTATGCACCTGAGCAACCACATCTGAAAGACCATAAAAGAGGAAAAGCTAAAAAGGCACCATAAAGCCAAATGACAAAGAGAACAAGAGTTATGAGCACAATTGGTGAGAATTGTAGGAAGTGTATAAATGGACAAGGAACTGCTTAATGTTCTCACATTCACATTTTCCACCATAGGAAGAAATCAAAATGCACTTACCCACAGGCTGCTGAACACTGCTGAGCTTTGACTAGTCTCCTAGAACATTAATCAGTTGCAAACTCTCAATTGTTAAAGTGAACAGAAATTAAACAGTCTCTTTCTCAGAACTCGATTTCTTTACTTTTCTCAGAAATTATTCTTCAGACTGCAATTGTTTGTCTAAATCTTAAGAAATCTTCACTCAACCTTAATGACATCTCAGTCTCCAGTCCCTTCTCCAACATGAGTCAACTGAACTAGAAATTACAAAAGAATAACTGGATTATAAAGTTAAAAAGCTAATAAAATACAATTACAAGGGAAAAAAAAAACATGCTTGTGCCCTCAAAAAGGGGAGAAATAGAGACTTTGGAAAACCTATTAGTCACTGGACTGTGGTTATTGATTTTACATGGAAAGCAGTCAAATTCAGTGGTAAATCCCCTTCAGAGATAATACTATTTGAAGAGCGGACAAGTGTAATTGTTACAACACACTTTTCTTGTCTACTATTGGCAGGTAGCACAACCACATCAGTTGCTTAGTTAATGAAAGATGGCTTTGAGCTAAGTCCAAGGAATTCAAAGACTTAAGCTTTGGTGTGAATCAAAACCAGCACACTTAGGTTCACAGAAAAAGCATATGCAATAATAATGATCACTGCCACACTTGCTGAAAGATTTCAGCCTGTTAGATTGGGATTTAGATATGTTAACCATACAGAAGTTCCTAGAGAAATCTGGCCTGTCTACAGGCAAAGAAAGATTATCTTCCTGAAAACTGCATGGTTGGCGATCATGGATTGCCAATGCATACTGAGAGATGTTCATGCTGTGGGAAGAACATACCTGGTACGTGGACATCTTTTGCAACTGAAGCTCAGCAGACAGAAACGCTGTAAGTGGACATTTCTGCCTTCTATGGACAAGTGACCTAGAATAGAGTGTTGCCAAAATACATGCAAATACCCCAAAGACACAGCTGAAGAGCAGTCAGAGTAAATCCACCTCTACATCTGGCAGCTGGAAATCAGCTTTCTTTGCATATGTTGAAATTGAGAGAAGGAAAATTAAAGGAGACTGCCTGTTACCTCAGGGAGGAAGGATACCTGGTCTGATCCCACAGAGCAGGCTACCCCTGTGTATTTCCCACAGCTGGTATTAGGTGAAAAGCCTACATACTCCAGGCAGCAAGAGTGAAAATCTCAGTTCTGCTTACTTGAAAAAAATGAGAATCACTCTTGCGTAACTCTGGCCAGGACTTACCTCCAGCCATGACTTACCTCCAGCCATGACTTTACTCCTTGGTCATGCCAGGTCTTCTGTAGAGGTATTAGAGCGTAACCTCTTCCTCCTACCTTTGTAGCTGAGGAAGACTAAAACCCATGACCCTTACTTCCCACATAAGTATTCTAACCACCAAATGATGAAATAAATGCAGGCAGAATATTGCTGCTTCTGTTGAACTTTTTATTTCTATCAAAACCAAACCCGAAAGACCTAGCCCTGTTCCTCTAGGTGGCTATTCTCAGAAGATAATGAAGCAGTTGGATTCCCAGAAGCTGAGGCTGGTGCCCAGTGTCGTCTGTTAGTTTCCCTCACAGACGCACAGCTGCCTGGGAAACCTCTTGGTGGACTTGGTTCCAGATCTCTTTCCAGAGGTCTTCAGAGGTGTTTGTCTCCATCACTGACTTTATAGGAAATGTAGGTGTTCCCTTTAGGGGGCAAGGTGTCTGAAAAGTATGAGGCTACTAACTTCAGCCATGTTCACTTGTCTGGTGTCTGCTGTACCACAACATGCTGAAGGGAGGATGGGGATATTGACTGGTAAATTTAGACATTTAACTTAGGTACTTAGTTAGGTAAAGTGGAGCCCCAGAGAAGCCAGTGGGAAAGGACAGAATTTTTCTGGGGTGACATGGAGCACCTAAGTAAGATTCCTGCTCTGAATTGCCTTCTGCTTCATATTGCTAAGCTACTTAGGTTTGTAGCAGCAAATGTCTTAAAGCTTGCTGTTTGGATACGAGTTTCTGAAGCCTGTCACTTTCTCAAAACAATTTATGCCATCCTGAAGATTCAAGGTGACACTGAACTCACTCCACGTAAAATTTAAGCCTAACCATTTCTTGCTAGTCCTACTCTTCAATGATGTCAGTTAGTTATCTAATCACTAGCCTTTGGTACAGCCATGTACCAAGTGCTTTATTGTATGAAGTACTGAAATAAAAAAAAATCTGTCTTGTACTGTCAGCAACACAGACCTGACCAATAGTAGAAGGAAATAAACTATTGTTTCTGGAGCACGGCATTTTGTAAAAGCTATTCTTGGCCTGCTGACTGCCAATTGCTCACTGACTTCAGAAGTGCTGCAATGAGCTCATATGTCATATCAGGGAAGCTTTCTTCTTCTCTTAAAAAATATCCTCCTGATTTTACTCTGGCTTTTATAGTGAATCAGAATCACATTGATCTGCTCATGACTTGCATCAGTTTACTCATTGGTTCATTACACAACTCGCTTTGGAGATGCAACTTCATCTTTCTCAGAGGAAAATGAGACTTGTCTGAATTGATCCAAATGGTACTAAAAAGCAAGCCAGGAAAATAAGGTTTCTTTTGTTTTATTAGGAAAGTGTAATGTCCCCTTATGAATAATAAAAATTTAATGAAAAGCAATTAACAGGAGAAATAATTTTCAATAAAGGCAGTAATGCTCTATTAAGTCATACTTGATAGCTCAACAGAACTGTGTTTTATATTCAGTATTAAACTCCATGACAAAAAAATTACAGAATTTCTGTCAGGCATAATATGATTTATTCACCAGGAACATGCAGCAGCGGCTGGTAGTATTTTTTCTGTGACAGGACTAAAATTAAACTCAAGGCTTTCTGCAGATACAAATACCAAAACACCGTCAGCCATAAAGATGTCTGTTGGATCTTAACTCTGATGGTGATTAACATCCTGTGACGGAAGATAGTTGTACTTTATTTTGAGGTTTCATTTGTAAGTGCTGTACAAATGAATAATAAATAGACCTTTCAATTAAAGGTTTATCAGTTGCTAGTGCCTACTGGGTCTATAATCATAGTTTCTGTGCATCTACTGATGTGTGGTCACTATCCATGAAATATTATATTCCTGTCTGAAATAAGGGAATCATATCTATTAATCGCATATTACCCATTAAGAACACAACCAATATAAAGGCATTAAGGGTGATGAGGTAGCTCTTCCTACATGGTGCTCTCCTCCAGCAAAATGCCTTTGCCAAAGGTGGTGGGAATGCTTCTCTAAATCTCCTGTTGCAGGCATCCCCAATGCAGAGGATAATGCCTTCTTATTTCAAACAATTCATATTCTCAGAGATCATCAGGTCAAAATGGAGGGATGAAACAACAAATTAGTGTCTGTCTGATCTAAGGGGCTTATGTGTGTAATTATAATATTAACTGTCTTAATAACCAAAAACCACCCCCAAAACTCCACATGCTTTATTATTCCTCTTAGCAGTAAAGACTGAGAGGAGTACTAGGATAATAAATGTCTCTAATTTGGCTCACCCACCACCAAGAGTGTTGTTAATTTAGTTCTAGGAATGAGCTGGAAAATGAAGGAGTGTTGTGTTCTCTGTTGTTAACATCCACAGTTTGAGTGGTGCAAGTTTGGAGGTGATATTTTACTTATAGACAGCTGATTTCACTTAGGCCGCATTAAGAGGATGTTAAGATATAGAACTTTACAGTGACACTTTCTTAGAATAATTGAAGATACACTAAATGACCCTTACAAAGTGAAATATGAATTGAGGACATGGTGGATGCTTGGAGGAACAGGGAAAAAGACAGAGGCTTGTCCTCTGAAGGTTTTATCCCTGAAGGGATAAAATAAAAAATAACCAACTATCCTACTGTCCTTCCAGAATGATTTTAAGCTGTGGAGTAGTAAACCATTTTTATTTTCTCAGAAATTCTGAGCATAGTCCTATCTCACTTTCAATGTCGTAATTCCTCTCCTGTTTGGGAAATATTTCAAATGTTGTTAGGACTTCCTAATTCTGTGTTTAATGTCTCAGAGAAAGAAAGAAGAATGGCAAATGTTAGTTCTCATGAAAGATAACAGTTGTTACTTGTGTTACTCTACGGAGATAGGCTAGGGAAAGAATCACTGGTTGGTCATGTAGAGTTGAGGAAGAAGTACTCAGACTGGCAGAGGAGCAGTGGCACTGCTGGGGGGGCAGGAGCACATATCACTGAGCTGTGTGGCATTTTGACAGTGGAAGGAACGCTAGGGATGAAAATGTTCCCTGGAATTGGGATGAGGAGGAAACTGTGATGTTAACCGACTCAACCTGTCAGTCAACGTGCCCTCCTCAGCTAGAGGGAGCCAATGATCAACGTATGGGTGACTCTCCATGCAGCTGCAGATAAGACCATTTTTTCCATTCCTTCTAATATAGTATAACAGGTATGTGTTCCTGATATCTGAAAAGCGTTAATTGCTACCCTACATCTACAGCCATAAGCCAGGCTCTGGAAAGATGAAGGAGGCGCTCTCAACTGTGAGCTTGGTGAATGCCAGGGAGCACTGGGGGGCCTTGGCTGCCCTAAGAAGGATTTTATTTTCTGCCAGCGGCAGGTGCTTCTGCCACTTGACTCTTCTACTGGTATAGAAAAACTGGAGCCAATATTCCCAGGACAACCAGACACATTTTGGGCCACATTCACTTTCTTAGGTCTTGTTGGATATATTGCCTCATTTTAAAATATCCTGGTGGGTGAGGGAACATTTTCTATATCTAATAGAGTGAGACTGTCAGTAAATAGAAGTCCAGATTCAATGAGGATCTATGACAGGAAAGGTGAAATGAGAGCTTCTCTAATTGTAATGTGATTTCATTTTGCCTTACTAATTATTGAAATACGAGCTTCGTGTAATTATACATGACTGGAAACAGCTCCAGCTAACACTTACTATGTTTGCCCAATTAAATTTCACAGCATTGTGTTTGAATACAGCTAGTTACTCTCATTAGTAAAACTGTAGGTAACAATAAACATGCTGGGCTTCTGAAAGGAAAGTTAGCATTTGCTCTTTCTCCTTCCTAGTCTGACTTGTTTATTCTCTGGATGGCAAGTTGCCTCCATACTTGCTTACTGGCCACAGGGCCTCCAGGAAAGTGCGGCCACCCTGTGCAACATGGTGATGTGTCCTGCACACCTGTGGCAAAAGGCACTCCTCAGCAGGGGGACTGTGTACAGCATCATCCTCTGCAAGACTTGCATCCTCATATATGCACAGCCCTCATGCATGTTGTGCACGGGGAAGACCTTGCTCTTGGCCAGCTTTGCCTGAGCTTTCAGCAGAAAAGAAAAGATGACAGAGTCTTTCTGCAAAAAAATCCCACAAGACCAACAAAACAAAACCGTAAGCAGAGTCACCTGAGAAAATCTCGTCAGATTGAATGATTCCCAAATCTTTTTCTCTCCTTCCTCTGCTCCTTCATCACTTTTCCACTGAGTTGAGAAGCCTGGAATAACTCCCTCCTGCTACTGAATCTTTGTCAAATTAATTTGATGCTAACCTTTTTTGACATTATCCTCTTTTTCTTCAATATTTATCCATCCTCCCACAGGTCATTTATGTCTGTATCTGGCATCTGTCCCAGTCCTCTTGAGTAGGTGGAGTATGATAGTTTTAATGTGATTTTTTTTGCAGTGTCTATCTTTCTGCCTCCTCTGTCACTGCACTCATCTCATGGTCTCAAAAGCAGCAGTGCCTTCCTTTCAAGTCTCTTGGTAGGTATGCACGCATGTGCGTGCATACACACATAGGCTTAAAAAAAAGGAAAAAAATCTGTTACTCTTTTAACCTTGTTCATTCTTCCACTGTTCAGAGTTATGAGACCTCCTTTTCCCCCTTCTTTATCTTTTAGTATAGTTCTTTTTGGCATTTAGCAAGAAATTTACTTTCTTCCCCTTCGCTCCTGGCTGCATAGCACACAACTCTCAAAAATACAGTGTTAAATATTGAAGTGGTTAAAATTATTGAGCAGAGAGAAAGCCCACATATCACATTTCTTCAGCACTCATAGGAAAGACCCCGTGTATACCTGAAATTCACTTCATCAGCTACAAACTCAGTGAAGGAAACCAATAATTAGATTTTGATTACATTAATTCTTTGACTGGATTTTTTTCTTATTTCCTACAATATAAAATCTTCTTGTTAGGGATCAATTCTCACAGGATTCAATCAACAGCATGTATTTACAGAATTTGCCATCAGTTTGACATTACTTGAGAAACCTGTAACTATAAGACATTTTGTCTTGGAAAAGTAGCTGGAGGTGGCTGAGTCAAGTTGATAGAGGATCTCATAAAAGCAATTTGTTCCATATCATCTTGTCCTTTCAGCTAGGACCAGGCTTACTGACCCTGCACCTCTTGAACTACGTAGCATTTTAGGTGGTGATTAGAGGCTAAGGCCGTGTCAGAACCTGTAATCATGAGCCTCCAGTGTTACAACAAGGAGCTTAGATTTAGAAGAGACAACTTGAGAGGGAGAGAGTGAAAGGAGCCTCCAGCTGCTAGCACCAACCAATAAACTGGTTTTAAATTGGATATTCCAGCAATGGTTATATTTTAGTCCCAGCCTCTTAAAAAGCTCATGCTGACTGCACTCTCTGTGCTGGAGGCATAGGACATGGTGTAAGTCATTTGTGTTCTGCACTTCTAACTGTGCACACCTTAGCACCCACATGGGTAGTATGTGCTCTCTAACTCCAGTTACCAGTTGGATGGTACATAGTGGATGCCCATACTGGCAAGAACTGAAGGAATTCAGCTACGACTGGGAGAACTGGGGAGGTTACAGGAGTCACCCACCCCAGGTGACAGGACATAGGGCAGCTCTGCTCCCAAACGGCCTTGCTGTGTTCACAGGGAGGTGAGTTGAAGGAAGGAGCCTTGCTTCAAGCACAATGCCATGCAAATGGCGTCGGGCTGCCTTTTGCCTTGACAGGCAAGTGCAGGCAGTGCTGCACTGCACAGCCTGATCCCCGGCCTGCATCCCTGTGCTGGGCTGTGAGATGCAGGCAGCCTGCAAGGACACCAGCTGGAGATGTGAAAGCAAGTGTCTCTCATGAATGCCACCAGCCCCAGAAAATCACTAGGAATCAAGACAATGATCCCAGAAGAAAACACTGAAAGAGAAATAAAGCAAATAGCATATGAAGCATGGGAGAAATAGGATTATTTTTTCTTTAAAGTAGCAGAAAGGAATTTAGCCCACTCCAGGAGTGGTTTTAGTTGAAGTCAGAAGACCTGATGGGTTTAAGGGAAGCAATGGAGTGTTACTGGAAAGGGATAGCCTGAAAGATGCTTATACCAATTTCTCTAAGATTTGTGATGAATTTTCAGCTTGAAATTTTTTTCAGTGTATTTTTTAAACAAAAATAAATGCATTTCACACTAGCTCTTAACTACATTTCACACTAGCTCTTAACTACATTTTAATGACTCAGCTCTCACAAAGGTCATATATTTATATAACATATAACTAATTAACAACATACATTGTGACACTAAAATCTGTTATGTTTTCATACCTGACATGACAACAAGGAAGCAGGGCTTAATTTCTAGTTATGTTTCTGAATGATAAAATAAAGACATCAAGGCTGTAAGTGGATAAGAGTTAAAAAATAACAAACTTTTGACTGTCACTGTGCTTACACGCACAGAACATTCCTGACACCATTCAGAGCTGATCCAGAATATAAACTCAGCCCCATTGATTTAATGTATGTGCACTCATCTCTGCTTGCAAAGTACTGAGCATATGTAAAAATAAATACATATTACATAATTACGTATTATCAGACTTGGGTTTTTTAATACTCAGTAGATATTTTATCTATAAATTGGAAAAAATACTTATTAAGGAAAAAGGGCAGGACTTAAAAAATTCTGAATCATTTTTATGGTATCTGAAGTTGCAAGACGGACTTGCTCAGGACTGCCTTTTAACTGCTCACTTATGTGATGTCTGTGACAGTAAATGGAACAAGGAGGACCATGGTCTTCTAACATGTCTGGGTAAGGTAATATTTTGCTGGACTTCTTTCGTGCCATGTATGGTTGACAAAACACTAGAGATTAAACATTTAACAAAATTAAGTATAACTGATACTTTGTGTAACTTTTGATAGTAACAATTTAGAGCCTAAAACATACCTTATACCAAAGAGAGCCTTTCAGCAATTCTATGTTGTGTCCAAAACTTAAGCAGGGAGGGGAAGCAGTACTATGCAGGTTATGGTCCTAGCAGGGCAGAAACAAGGGGCCAACAAAATTGTAGGCTGCTCCAAGGACCTTATCTCTGTGGCTTTCATATGGAGGTGAAAGGAAGGAGTGTTAAGTACTGAAAGAGCTGAGGAAGAGCTCCATGGTTAAGCAGAGGCCAGCACTGTGTTTAGCAGTTGCTACTTTTGTTTGTTCCCCTCTGATTGCCAGATATTTGCACATCAGGTTTCATAAACAAACCACTTTTGGGACCAGGGGTCAGTTTTGCCAAAGAAAACAGATGACGAGAAGCTGAGCCACATACCAAGTACTTTAAAAATGAACCTAATGGGTCAATTTTTTTAAAAAGATGATCCTTATATATCAGATTTTGAGCATGGTGGCTGCACAGTTTGAGGAACATATTCATACTGGTTTGATAGAAACAAAAGGAAAGGAAAAAAATTAAAATTCTGACCGTGCTGTTTCACAGAATCACAGAATCACAAGATGGTTAGGGTTGGAAGGGACCTCTGGAGATCATTTAGTCCGACCCACCTGCTAAAGCAGGTTCACCAGAGCAGATCACACAGGAATGTGTCCAGGTAGGTTTTGAATGTCTCCAGAGAAGGAGACTCCACAAACTCTCTGGGCAGCCTGTTCCAGGCCTCTGGCACCCTCAAAGTAAAGAAGTTTTTCCTCATATTCAGATGGAATCTCCTGTGCTTCAGTCTGTGCCCATGGCCCCTCATCCTATCGTTCGGCACCACTGAAAGGAGTCTGGTCCCATCCTCTTGTTGCTCACCCTTGAGATATTTATAAACATTGATAAGATCCTCTCTCAGCCTCCTCTTCATCAGGCTGAACAGACCCAGCTCTCTCAGTCTACTCTCTCAGTGCTACTTTTTACTTAAAAATTCCTTAAAATGAAAAGAGGTAGCTAAATACATTTGGCCACGGAGGAAACAGGCAATCCTTTTACTTTGTTTCCTGGTACGCCCTGATTTGAACATAGCTGATCATGGTTCTGGAGAGTGTTTCACAGGCCCCAGCTGATGCATCCTCAGTTTGGCTTAAACTGTTCAGCCTTTTCCGTCATTGTTTTCTGTTTCCTTTTGTGCTAGCTCCTGCTTTAAGTGTTCAAAATACATGCCCCATTACACTTGATTACTGTGAACATCTTACAGTCTCCTTTCAGAAGAAAGCAATGAAAATATTACCTTACAAGGCAGGAACAGGAAATAAAAGGCTGTTAAAAAATAGAGAAAGAGACAGGAAAAACAACTCAGTAACACAAGTACTGCATAAAATAGCAAGAAGACTGCAATGTCATTTGAAGTTGCTCTTTAGACAAATATGAATCATTTGCATTTTCAACCTCAAACATGTAATTTCTTAATCACAGTTTTTATGTTGGTTACAGCTGCAAAGCCCATAGAGGCTCAGTTTTTTGTGGTAATTTTTTTTTTTTAAATTTCATTTTAACATTTTCTTTTTTTAATTTTATTTTTTCAGCTAGATACAGATAGAGTTGGGGATAATTTTAAAGATAAGTATTTGTGTTTGGCATTGATTACTAAAATTTTTGTTTTGGTGCTTTTCAGGACTGTGTTAGATAAAAATGCAAAGCTTCCTGCTGAAATGTATTTTCAGTAAGACTTCTTTGCTTGGAAGAAATGAATCCTCAATTTTCAGTCAGTTTTATCAAAAGAAGGATAGAAGTTTATGATTTCCCTTTCAGCAATGGAATCTGTCTGTGTCAGTGTTGCACATTTTCATTTTCTCTGCATGCTCCTAACTTTGTTCTTTCCATTACTAGATTCTATGCATCACATCCCTCCTGATAAAATACTAGATTGCTACCAATATGCTTTTGTCCCTGAGTTGAATGGTGAAGTCCTTCAGCAATTAAATAAGCTTTTCGCTAGTTTCAGTTTGCAGTGTGCTGAGTAGAAGGCAGTTATATGAGATAAGCAGAGCACACCTGGAGTATGTATGATTGGCTGCTGGCTAGAAACCAAGAAGGGTAGTACCTAAATTCTGCCCAACTTTCAAAAAGCAACCACCTCTGGACTGCGAAGACTGCATCTACATTTCTATTTTAGTTTGGATCTTGACTGTGCTTTTGCAACAAATCTGATGAAGTCCATTTAGTGTGTTTTTGTTCACACTTTTGAGAGCAGGTTGAGATAAATGGGTTCCTTTCAGATAAAACTGACCAGGACTACACGTCATGAGCTCTTGTCACTAATGCATGTTCAGCCTGTGAGAACTGATTACAGCTAGTCTGATGTAGAAGGTCCAAAATAGGTGTAGTGTGGATGTTGGTTCCTCAGCATCGTGTCTCCCACTCTGGTTGTTTCTCCTGTCTTACTACTGCAGATACAACCAAAGTCGGTACTCAGTTTTTGTTCAGCAACTTGGTGAACATTGAAAAGGGGGAAATTCTCGATTATATATATATATAAATGTTTTCTACGATGAAAGTAGATACGTATTTTAAATATTTAGTATAGCTAATGTGCATGATTTCGCCACAGGAGTGGAGCCAGGTGGGTGAGAGGGAGTCAAAGAAGTTCTACGTGAAAGACTGGTACCCTAGAAACTGAGAATTATTATCCTGAAAAAGGATAATTTGAGTTCTTATTAGATTCACTTACAGGCTGTGGTTGTGAAAGCTGTCCAAAGTTTATACAAAGTCAACACATTGTGCAAGCCCCACCTCGGCCTTCCTGGGAGAATTTTGTTCTATACGGATATTTTCCAACCTGCTACAGTTGAATTTTCTAGCAGTAGGACCTCTACTATTACACTGGCAGCAACCTTGCTACCAAAGTTAATTCTAGCTCCACAATGGTTTTCAGCTTTACATCTTGTGTTTATACTGAGTTATGATTCAAGTACCTATTTAAAGAAATCCTTTCAGTAGCTCTTCATCTTCTGAAATGGATTATTTTGCTGTAGGAGAACAGGCATAGCATTGCCCTACGTTTCTGGGGGAGTGCTGGGCTATTTCTATGCAGAGTAAATTTTGGACAGCTTCCCATGGCTTATTCATGAAAGTGTCCAAGGTATTTTCCGGGCTATGTATGCCACAACCGAAGAAAGAAACACCATAGTGGGGTTGCTGGTGGGTTGGACTGCAAAAAAAAGGAAGGTGTATTCTTAACATGTCAGCATCATTCAAGACGGTGCAAAGGTACTAAAAGCTTGCACTAATAAACAGAAAGCATATGTTGTGCCTAAAGCAAACACAATTTTTACTGGATACAACTTTTCATGAATGTGTGCAAAGAGTCTCTGAGGTTTTTGAATAGATTTTAGTATGAACTGAAGCAGTGAGGTAATAAAGACTTTGGCAATGCTGAGATGGAGGAAATGAGAAGGGATTCCATAATCTTTAAGACTATCACTCTCCAGGTGTCTTAGAAGAGGAGAAATGGGAATTCGCTATAACCTGGTCTCGTGTGTTAGCACAGGTGCAATTGAAAGCAATATTATTAGCATACAAATTGATATTGTCCAAATGCATTCCTTTGGTTGGAGATAATGGCCAGAATGTTTTGTGAAGGAAGAAGTTATGTCCTAACATAAGAGAGGAAGCAAATAAGCAATCTATGCCATAAAAAACCATGCTGTTGCAGAACTGTAACTGACAAAACTGTAATCTTTCTATTGATTTGGGAAATTTTGGAATACAATTGCTTTCTTCATCAGCCCTGCATTGTTTTCAGTTCACTTACTTGTTTCTGCTGAAGGGTTAGATTTTGGCACACTGTCAGAAAGGAGAGTATCAGACAGGTGGATGAAGATCTAAATGCTGTCATCAAAATGTTTTTGATTTTTAATGACAAAACATTAAGATCCATATCCATAGCGTAAGGAACACCTGCAGGTCCTCATTTAACCCCTGTGCAGCCAGAGCAGCACACCCACCCAACAACATGTGCTGTTACTCATCCAAAATGCAGAACTTTAAGAAAATAAAGTCCTGATTCAGCAGTTAAGAGCTCTGAGTGCATCTTTGAAAGACAGGATTAATATTCATTAACCAGTTAGGGGAGACTCTGTGGGACTTTTCAAATGCTTAAATATTAGGCATGAGTCTAAATATCTTGCTGAATGCAACCTAAATCAGTAGCTAGACAGTGCTTCCTGATCAAAGCCATCTTGGAGTGAGATAGATGTTTCCACAGTTAAGCAAATTCCACAGCATGGCACTGTGCCTCTGCAGGAACTGTGCAGGGCAAAGTGAGTGCTGCTTCTGGGCGTTTACAATAAACAGTAATGTGAGCTCTATTAGGCATCCATTTAGAGGTAAAAACATAAACTGTGTGTGAAGATTATCTGGATAATTAAATTATTAAGTAAGCATTATGTAAGGCAGGGGGAGGGGGCTGTTATTAATGCTAATATTAAATTTTGACTGCAGAAGGCAGCCAGGTGCCTTTATTCCCCTCCAGGAGATGATTATCTCTCAATAAATCAAATTCTCTTTAGTGGCTTTATTGCAATTTCAGAACAGGCATATTATTAACAACACTCTGTAGTTCTATATTGGAAAAGATAGAGTTCAGCAGGCTGAACAGAACCTACAGAAGAGCTGCATAAATCCTGTGGATCAGTGTTACTACTCAGAGTATTAACCAGGACTCTCTCTTTGCCTCTTTGCCTCTAGAATATGAATTTTCGAGGTTCACTTTTAGGGCATGTTCCAGTGGGTAAATCTTCCTGAAACTTTAGTTAAGGCTAGGGAAATAGAATGTCTAGGAAGCTCAAATGTTGCCTTCTCCTCATCCTCATCCACATCTGGTGGCCCACACTGGGGTCTATTCAAACGCAGTGAGGTGGCCCACACTGGGGTTTATTCAAATGCAGTGATAAATTGGGCCCCTTAGGACAGCCAGGAGGTACATAAAGCAAAGTATGCAGATGCGCAGGGCACAGATTACGAGGGGAAAGAAAGTGCCCATCTACCCTACATCTGAGGAGGCAGTGGCAGGCTTTCCTAGCCTCACAAGTATCACACCATCAAAACCCTCCACACTGGGTGTTGGACGTCTGACCTTGTCTCCCCTCCATGTAGCTGGGGAGACCCTGGTGAATGGAGAACTATTGTAGAGGGAAGAGACAGGAGGAGGTTTCTTGCAAGACAGAGGAGGGTTTAAAGAGAGGTGCCTGCTTCCCCCAGAGTTATCATGTATCTTGACAGAGGCAGCACAGCCTCTTTGGCACAGCAGTAGCTCCATTCCCATCCTGGCTTCAGGGAGCTGCACTGGGAAGCCCACTTTCTCCCTGGTCACCGGGGCTGCCTAGTTATTTCAAGTATGGATGCCAGGAGGTGTATCATATACAGAATGTGACAAAATAAATGTGAAAAATATTGTTACTATTTTAGTTTTAATTTATACCCAAAGGCAAGAGGTATGGTTTCTCTGCACTAGTTACATTTCAGCTCTTTGAAGCCAGCTGAGAGCCAGCTGTGTGTCCACAGCCTCTCAAGGGTGTGATTACTTAACGATAAACCTTATTATCTGCAGTGGCTGCTGATTACTATTGCAAGAGTTATTTTAACATAAACTGAAGTGGTGAATTTTTGAGCTGAAAGAAGGCAGAGTTGGTTACTCAGAGCATTGAGCAACCTTTTCAGCAGAACTGTGGTAAGACCCGTAAAATAACACTACCTGTCAAAATGCTTGGCTGAAATCTCAAGTCCAATTCATCTTACATTGGCAAATTGTGAAAAGCTGAAAAAGAAGCTCTTCTACCATGGCAGTAACATCATAACATTTAGTTGTGTATTCCTTAAAGAAAAAAGTCATTCCAGGTCAAACAGGCTTTATAAGCAATATATTTGACCTCCTCTGAGGCCAAGATTCTGTATTGGGGAAGACTTTCCCTTTACTCACATTCAAACTTGGCCAGACACCGTCCTTTGAACGTGAAGGCTGAGTGATATGACGGATTCTGAATAGGATCTTTTGAAATTGAAAGAAAGCTTGCCAGATTGCAACTGATGGTAGCAGTGTGGATTTACAAAGATGAAGAAATATCAGCCTTTGCTGTCTGATAGTTGATTAAAACCTGCAGAATTAAAATTTCTACATTTTCAGTTGTACTGCACAGAAAAAAGCAGCCCTCTAAAAATTACAGCTAAGGGATAAAGTATGGAGTATGAATCAGTTATTGTGTAAATGATTCCCCTTGCTCACAAACACACACACATATAGTTCTTCATCCCGATTTAAAACATAATTGCAGTCCTTGACAGATTGCCATTGATTTTTTTTTCTGTTGTAGAATGAATTAAAATATTTAAAGCAGGAAAAGATAGAGAGGAACATTAAGTCCCATTAAACTAATAAAATGTACTAAAACTAACCCCTCCACCTCAAAACCACCCTTTGCTGCCATCCACTGCATCAAAATGGGCTATGAATGAACAAATCCACTTGGCACTTTATGAAATAAGGTCATGATTAGTGCATGAAAAAATAAAATCAAAGCCCTTTACAGCTGGCAGGATCCTGGCTTTGTAGCAATGAGTTTAAATCAGGGCAGCAAGATCAGAAAAGTGCTTTAAAGCCTTCCAAGAGCAAATTATAGTTTTCTGTTTCCTGGCTGCCTTTCACAGCTGTTGTGCAAGTTTGTTAAAAATATTTGACCACTTTCCATAGGATGGTATAGAGGCCAATAATATGAGTTGACTGCAAAAAAAGAGATGTATAGTATGACAGAAGGGTAGGTCTAAGGGAAACTCTAGAAAAGGATGAGCTATATGTTACTTCAGAGGCAGGAAATCCCTCTGTGACTGATGGTCAAAACCTGTGGCAGCAGACGTTACTTGCTTGTAGTCCTCCATCATTTGGGGAGAGGGCAGCAGAAGAATGCAAAACGGAGTACCATCAGCTAGTCTGTCCCTTCCTCAGAGCACCCACACTTAGGATGTCTGTAAGACTAGCTTCCCCTCAACTCCTTTTCTTATGAGATCACTTCTGTAGTTATACGCAACTCAATCTGGGACAGCAGGATGCTGGCAAGGTCCGTCATACCGAGGAAGATCCAGAGAGTGGGAATATACCTCAGTCTCTTCAGGAAGGCCATTTTTATGTACTGTAGCAATTTAATTACCATGACAGCTACTCAGTGCAATAGACCTCTTTACTGGTGGTAACTATGTAAATGAGTAGCAGCACTTTTTCCTTTATAAATCATCATTGCAATATTACTCTTCAGGAAGGGATGAATGAACTTGAGCAACCTTAAGCTCTCCACGCACTGAGTTTTTGGGGAGATGAGCTCCCATCCAGGTCTGAGCTCTCTCCTGGTATAATATACATACTAAATCAAGAAGTTTGAATAGATTTATAATTGACCTGTTTTTTTGATTATTTGGAATGTGCATTTTGGAGAAGATTCTTCCATACCCATCTAGGTACACCTTACATTTATAACAAAATAAACCACTGTTCACATTATATGCTCAATCTCATTTAATCACACAGACACTGGGTCCTCCAGTCTTCGGCATTTTGCTTGTTAATACATTTTGTAGACAGTGGCTTCCTGTAATAATTTCCCTCCTGAGCTCTATTGTCTAATGTTTTAACAGTTTCCAGCTTTCTGAAAGATACTCCAAGAACTCACCTCCATTTCTTTTTGCTTTCCACCACACACCAGTGGAAAGACATATTTACTGCATGGATCTTTGCATCATACAGTGTATTGCTTAGGTCAGTGGTTTCTTGCGGTTCAAGTGTTGTGCAGTCAGACCTCTGTACTCCGTACAGTATAATACTCTGCCAACTTTAAAACTATTGGAAAATGCACTTCAGATATGATGACTAATTTTGCATAAAGAAAAGACATGATCTAATGCAACAGCCTGAAATGATCTTGTGAAGAGTAATTTCAGATGTCTGCATACACTGAAGTGTTAAGAAAAATGTACTTCAGTCATTTAATGTGCATACAAACATTAAAGACTGGTTTTTAAAGTGTGACTACTCAACACATTATATCCTCTCAACTAGTAGTCTAAGTAATTCAGATACAATTCTTTTTCAAGGTAATAATAAAAGAGAAACAAACAGCAGAGGTAAAGAGAGCAGAGAAAACACTGTCCTTGCAGTGGTGCAGTTTTGGCCTACTTTTTAGTATATTAAAATCTATTCTTGTATTTAGAATCAGACAGGATAATTTTAATTTTAGTAAAGATTGATTTTTTCTCATAGTTTGAGAGCTGACATTTTTACCACTGCCTGTTATCTAGGATGATGAGGTTGGAGTTAGTGGCCTTAACACAGACACCTATTGCTAGTTTAGGTCTTCAAGGGGTATTCCTGCTTGCCTCTACCAGAAGGATGCAACTTCTCCTGTGTCCTGCGTTACACGTGTTAACCTCCAGGAATGTCTCAGACACCTGGGGGCATCCAGAAAGACACTGGGTTTCTGTACTGAGGCAACTGAAACCCATCTTAGCTGCTTTCAACATTTTAATTTGAAATTACTTTTACACATTTACAAAAGCTATTGATTTTTCCTGAATTGTTCAATATGGACATTAATTTTATTGCTTCATATCTAGAAACTGTTACTTGCAGCTTGTAGCTGACCTCTGAAGTATTTTTATTTTCTGTTTAATAACTTGAGATTATTAAATTCACTGCAAACCAGAAGTGACATGCAATTTTAGGGTGTGTTGGTGATGGTAAGAATTATCCAGCCAGGGCTAAAAAACCCAAAAAGTGTCATTGGAGTTTTATACAATCCCTGGTTTGTCAGCTATGTAAATGATTCTGTTGGTTTGTTCCTAATAAGCTAACATAAAAATATACAATTTTTAAAGAGCATAGACAATAAATATGGGTTAAACTAATATTTACATTCTACTGTATTGGCTCTTTGGGAAACATGGCACCACAGCATGAATCATACAAATACCCAGCAGTGTGCTGACTGCAAAACTCATAACCAATACAAAACTGAAAGTTGGCAGTTGACGTATTTTTTAGATAGCTTAAGCTAAATACTGCCTTTTTTGCAAGTTTTTGCATTAATGAATTTAGAGCGCCTCATCTTCATGGGAAACGAACTTGGGAAGAATTTCAAACACAGTCAAATGAAAATTCTCTTTCGAGAACTTTGTGCTCAGGCAGTATGGTGATTGGTAGCAGCATAAAATCTTAAGATAAGTTTGAACAAATGTTTAAATATTCCCCCAGCTCACATTTATGATATTTGCAGCTAGTCATCCATTCCCTACCAAATGCTGTGCTTTGGAAACCAAGCAACAGACTATGGTAGAGAGGCTAATTAATCATACATGAGTCTCATACTAAAGGATTTTTAGTAGCCCTATAGGGCCACAGTAACAGCTCCACTCTACATACACAATAAGAATATGAAATGTCTATGATTTTTTTTAACTGATAGTACTGTTTTATACTATAGGTAAGACACAATCTGACATTTTCAGAGGCCATTTTCAGATACAGTGACCAAAACTGTGAGACCCTGAAGGGCTGTAATTTTTGTAGATAACACCATTTTTCATTTTATTTCTTGTAAACTGTACACCATGCTCATACCCTATATTTTATTAAATTACTACAGAAACAAGAAACAAGAAAATAGTTATTGGTGGGGATAATGGAGTAATCTGGGATCTACATTTAATGGTCTTGTGCAGGAGTTTGCAGATTGATCTGCACAGAAACATAGTCTTGGTATTTACTGTATTACTAATATCTGGATTACGAAATTATTCATTTTTGGAAGAGGTTATAAATGCACATGTCTAGGCCTACTAAGAGTTCTGTACTGTATTGTACAGCTTATCTGTCCTTGAAGAGCTGGGGTGTATGAATATCTGAAGTATATGGACATTTTAAGTCTTTATTAAGGTAGTCAGGTTATGAAAGGAGAGCAAAATAGACATGCAGATCATCTCTGAAGCTGCAAGAGGAATTTATATGACAAGGAATAGACTGTAGAAGGAAGTCAGCTTGAAGTCTCTGCTCTTTTGAGAAGGTTTCAGCTGCTTCAAGAAATAAGTCCGTTTAGGCATATTTAGTAAGTAAATGTTACACTACCTGAACCAAAATAGTTTAATGCTAGTCCATATTTTAATTGCTACAAAGAAATAGTTTGCACTGTGTTAGATGGTGTTGTGTACTTTCCAAGGCACATTTATTCCTTTTTCTCCTCTTTTTGGATTAAAGAAAAAGAAAATCTTAACTATTAGGCTTGAGGAATGAGCCTGCAAAGGATGAAAACCAGAGGATAAGTCAGGGAAGTGTGAGAAAGAAAGGTGGTTGGGGACTTAGTTCAATGTTTTAGGTGTTCTTTGCTTATTCACTTCTCTGTTGATTTGTTCTATATGTGTTTAAACTTTTTGATTTTAAATTTTCCAAACTCAATTTGAGAAGGAAAGTCTATGGCACAGTGTCAATGGGAGGGTATTTCTGGGAAGGTCAAGTTAATTTACATGGAAAAATACTTCCTCTCATAATGCGAATCAGAGAGAACATAGCAGGAAAAAAATATGCTCCTGTTATATACTAATTATAAATGAGCTTTAGAGGAAAATTGATATGCTCATTTGAAAATGACCCCTGTTTTTCGCCTTGGAGTGCTGAATGGTAATTAGAATAAAAGGTGTCCCTGCAGTGGGGACAAATGTGTTACCAAGGCTGTATTGCACAAGCCCCATGGTTTCCATAGTGTGCAACCCCTAAGCATGAACTCATATTTTCCAATTAGGAGTGACTAATGTTCCTGTATATGTGGCAAAAATATAATCAGTCATTTATCTCTGCTGGAAGTGTATGAACTGAAGCCATGTCTAAAGCTATAATTTTTTTTTTTAAACACTGTAGATCTTTGCTTTGACTGAATAGATACTATGTTATTTTTTTACTAAAAAAAAAAGTAATAATGAACTTTTTAGGATGAAGTATAGTTTAGCATAAGGCTTAGCCTATGCAAAACTGTTGACAGCTGAGGAACAGAGGAGAGATGAGAGGAAATAACTGAGAAAATAATGCTTAACTATGCCTAACTTGTCTTACACAACTTGCAGCATATGAGAAGTTTAAACCAAATGCTGGACCAGAGCTGGGTTCCAGCACTCGGTGAGTCACAGCTTAAGTCTGTCACCCCATATCTGAGCTGGGTATCTGAGTATGGCAGCAGTATTATCTCTCTCAAAGGACATTATCTGAGCTTCTGGAAGCTGAACAAATACCCTTTGTGGCATTTAACACTCTGTAAGATTATTTAAACAATAGAATTGCACATAATTCACCCCTAACATACTTCTGTCTTTCCTTCTCCAGGTGACTTTGATGTGGATCACTAGATGGTTTTTGGTCCTGAGTCACACGGTAGAAATTGTAGCATGTGACAGACTAGGTGTAAAAGAGTCATCCTTCTGGATGGTAAAGTGTTATACAATCACTGTAATCATAAAACCCATTCCTGAACATCAGGTCTTAAATATGATATAACTAATTGTGTCATTTTAATAAAATGTTTTTATGAGGCTCCATAGGTCATGGAATGTAAATGCAAGCACGGAAGGAAGAAAACCGATTGAGGACTTCCTCCAGGTTGCACAAGAATTAGAGCTGAAGACCTCAGAAATGACAGACTCATAACCATTAAACACACAAAACAGCTATTACATAATATGTCTGCATTATGTACTGCTTTGCCACAAATGTTATTCCTCACAGAAGGTGTCATGTCTTGTTTATTATCTCATTTGATGGAAAGTGTCAGAGAGGTTTGTTAATCTACTTTCTCCAGGATATTAAGCCTGTTTTTTCCTTTGTTGCAGTCTACTGGATTTCTTTTATACAATCCTGAGGATGTTTATTTTTCCCTCCCCATGATTTGCTCCTACTGGAGAATGTTAGTGCTTACGCTCCTAGGACTCTTCATTAGTTTATATCACCTCAAAATTCTATATAACTTGAATCTAAACAAGAGCAGCCTGATTTCAGACATGATATAAGGGTTGTGCACTTTCCCTGGCTGCCACTTCAAATATTCCTGAGCACTCTTGCCTCTTTTTCTTCATTTGTAAAACACAGATAAAGACAATGGCCCTTGGCGCTTTTTTTTTTTTTTTTTTTTTTTTTTTTTTTTACATCAAAAGACCTCAATATGAACTGGAGAAGAATTGTATATGCATACATATATGCTTAAAGTTCTTTATTACATCCACTACATGCATTTTGTGCATGTTAAAAACACTCCACATATAACATTCCATATCTGTGACCTCCTTTTTCTAATTCCTGCATGCATCTGACCCACCATCTATGCTCTGTATGGACTGAGCTACTGCTCTTTTCCCATGATGAATCTCTATCTACATTATTCTGAAAATCTGCTTAGCTGCATCAAAATCCCTGATTCTTGCTTCTACCATTTGCAGTATTTCCTGGATTAGAATCCTCAGCAGAGCTAATTAATGCAGCCTATAATAATTTATTTATATGTATAAGTGATCAGAAATATGTTAAATAAATGCTTAACATTATGCACTACAGTGGGATTGCTAAAAGTTCATCAAGTTAAACATATGCAGGATCTTGGCATGACTGAGGCCATTGATTTAGATTGAACACATATTCATTCAGGTCATGGCAGCAAAAGTCTCCTGAGCTGAATACTGTGTTGCCCCCAGATGAATTTTTTTTTTAAATCTTTTTAATTCAGATGCTGGTTCTCTGAACAGTAAAGACTGGAGCCTCCACAAGTGAGTAGGAGCTTCCTTCTCACCTTACTTTCATGTGAAGAATAGTGTTTATAATCATGACAAGATTAGTAACTCAGACATTAGACTTGGTAATAAAAGAACTAAGGAATAACTCGAGTAAAGAAAAGGAGCAGTTGGCAGTAAGAAGAGAGGATCTGTAATAGATGGACTAAAAGACTAAGATGTAGCTAAGCAAAATGCCTTTTCTAGCCTGGGTGATCTTTAAATGTCTCTGTGTCAGCATTTAAGTCAATTGTCCTAGAAGAGGGAGCAGACTGTGGTGTCAGTGGAAGTCTGCTGCTGCATGCACTCACCCAGCACAGCACATTATCTACTGATGGCTTGTTTCACCTGTGGTTTATAAATGAACCCTCAAAGGTCTGATGTATGGAAATCCAGTTTAAAATCAATGTTTCACCCAAAAACCCAAAGTACCAGAGGGTACTTGGCCGGTACTGCTGTTTGGAGCATTTCAGTGTGTCAGTAGCTGACCTATTTCTTTTGCTGAGTTCCCTCTTCTAATTCAAGAAGCTATGATCCTCTTTTTAATGTTTGGACAGATCATTCACCAAAGTTATGACAGGAAGGCTATCTTTAAATGTGCATATCTATGCTGCTCCAAGAATCCCTAAAATACCTGTCTGAAGCTAATGTCTGATGAGCATCAGAAGCTGCAGGAAATAGAAATATATTTGCTAGTCTCAATGACATTAACTGAATTAGTGCTCTGAAGCTAAACGCCTTTGCTGGATATAGTCTAAAACCTGCTGATAGCAGTAATTTCAGTTACTCTTCTAAAATAAGCAAAAATGATCATTGTCACTGACAATCTGCTCTGAGATAGCAGCTCTTGCAAACAAAGGGCCTGATGCCATGGTAGCATGTGCTAATGTCACAAGATGATATGCACAATTTCTCTGGAGGCCTCAAACAGGTATCAGACACCTGGCACATCTTCCCTGTTGAACATCTGAAGAAAACCATTTCCTTGCTTTCCTTCTGTGGTGGACTACTTCTTTATGGGTATGGGTCATACTCTACATTATTTGGCTATGTGGCAGTTTGGATACCACTGTTTTGCTCTAAACCACAGTTCTTTGCCAGACATTTCACTTTAATTGTACACAATTTGCTTTGGTACAGAAAAACAGAATGTTGAGCTGTTTTGAGCTGGCAATGTTGATAAAACACTGGAAGAGTGTTTTAGCTTGTTAAAAAGATCCTCGGAGATACACTATTCTTATTTTCTGTTTAACAGTTCAGGCTTTGGAAGGGATGTGCACTTAAAAATACATTTATTTGGAATACCACAGAAACTGATGAGATTTTTGGAGGCTATGGATATGCACTAGCCCTGTAATGATTTCAATTAGTTCAGGGAACAAAGGCTAATATTTATTAAAGTAATACTTATACTTATCCAGCAGTGAGTCTCCTACTGCAGCATGCCAGGAAGAAAAGAAAAGCCCACTCACAGTGCAGCAGATGTGCACCACTGCACATACAGAGCTGTGAATAAATCTTCAGGATAGGCTGCAGCACTGTATTTTTCTTCATCCCTTACAATGCACTCGAGAAGAGTGCCTTCAAGGCACTCTGCACAGAGGGACTGAAAGAGGGATGAATATATATGTTATCCTCAGCCTCATGTGCTTGTGTGGTTCTGTTCACCCTCCTTGAGCTCCCTGGCTGTCCCCACACTCGGTCTCAGAGGCGATGCTGCTGCCTCATCTGCAGGGTGCTCTGCCAGCTGTGTCCTCCCAAGGACATTCCTTTCTCATGCTATTAATAGGATTTCTAAATAATGTAATTTACTACTACATAGTGGTTTAATAGCAAAGAATTTACTATTAAATAATTCTTAAAGTTTTTAATTGTGTTCGTGTGGGGAGAGAGAGGAGCTTTTATAAACACTGCCGCTATCAGGCTTCACTTGCATTGAGGTATCACAGCTGTATCACAGCTGGCAGGAGCTGCCACGATACTCTGTCGATAGGACTAGAATAAATTACCTGTTGCCTTATCCTCTGATATATTTCTTACCAGCATGATTGTCTGTAATATTTTTTTTAAATCCCAGAGATTATAGGCTGTCTATACCATTCTTTGTGTTAGCTTTTTGTAAAACAGAGTGCACAGTGGGGAAAATATTCTGGAAGAAGGTTCTTAAATATTGATAGAAAGCAAGTGGCAAGTAGTACCTTTTTTACTGACTTTGTTTTTCATTGTTCTGGATAGAAATGCTGCTTTGTGTTGGTGTGATTTAAAAGAAGAAGGAGAAGGTTTTTTGCATGCCTGCTTTATACTAGTGTTTAATATGAAATTAGAGTAGATGTTCATATGGAAGTAACAATCCTACAATATGTACTGTTATTCACTATGTACTTGTCCTCCCTGATTTTAAAACATATGGGTATATAAAGCAGTCAAAGTGGAGCCTACTCATTGCACACTTTCACATGTGCAAATCTGTACAGTTCAATACAAGCAGCTGACACCCGGTAAAAGCAGATCTCCAGTGTAAGAGTGTGTGTTTTCTCCTGCCCACATAACTTCTGTGAAAATTTGTGATTCCACAAAGGTATTTTTCAATGCGATAATGAAACAGAAGATTAAATGCTTGAGAATTTGCTCTTGCTGACAAAGACCAGAGTTGCATATATCACAATGATTAAAAAATAGTCTTAATTCTTCAAGTTAAAAACTAAAGCTGAGTAATGTTCAGAAAAATTTACCTAGCAGTGGTAATGCTTGATATTTACAAATAAATTGATGACATTTTTAATACTGTTGTGAAATGTTACCACTTCATGTAGAAAGAAGCAGCTATTTTGGGTCCCATCTCTATTCACTCTTTGTGCCTTGTTTCTGGTTCAGGGAATGGGGAACTGACAACCTGTGATTTGCCTGCAATTCACATTGTTTCTTCGCATAGTTCATACCCACCCACAATTTTTCTGCATTTTTATTGGATAAAATTCAGTTGTGCTTTAATTTTGACAGATACACTTGAAGGATCTGTTCAAATATCAGCACTAAAAAGACTCCTCAGCCATGGTATAGCTAGTTATTAGTGACTGTTTATGTTGTTTCAGGCCTTGCTAGCCAAAGAAACTGCATACATGACACTAGGCACTGAATAAACACAAGTGCTCTAGTATAAGATCCATGCTTAAACCAATGTAACTATTAATCAGCTTGAATAGTCTTACTCAGAATAAGGCCTTACAGTTAAGACTATAGTGTTGCTTATGAATCAAAGCACATCAAAGCAATGGTACGATAAAGTGGCCTGAGCCTTCAAAAGTCCATAAATATCTGGATAAGATAATTTACAGCAGAGGATTATCTTCTCTCTTCAGGAAAAGTTTATAGATGGGGCTGGAGGCAGGGCTGGGGGCAGGGGCTGTACCAGTAGATGCTTAACCCACCTTCACTGAGAGCTCTTCTACCAGTTCTTGTTTGTCTCTGGTAAAAGTCTGCACCTTTTGGATAACAGCTTTATCTCAGTGTCTGGGCAGAAGCATGGATATGCTGTGTGGTGGCTTGCTCGTAATCTTATTCCTGTTATACCATTGTGCAACCACATTATGCCATGCTGACATCACTTTTGATGAAATGTAATTTGAAAAGATGGTAGACATCATTCTGGACAGTAAAAATGAGATTTTTATGCATAGAATGCATATGAAATGCATAAAAATGCATTTCTATCACCAACAATGTCCAAGAATATGGTTTAGGAAACTCCTGTGTGACAGTCACAGAAAAAGTGTGTGTGCAGTGAATTTTATATTAATTTTCATAGGAAACATGATGAGATGCAAATGGAAAGCTGCATTTGCCAGCCAGCTTCCAGAGGCATTGCATTTTGTTGCCCTTTAAGAAATATGTGTGAGGGAGGCATTTTCAAGCAGCTTAGAGCACAAAACTTGGCACTTATATTAATGATAAAGTGGTTAAAGGCAGACAAGCATTTAATGGGGTGATTGTTTCAACCAGCTCTGCTTCTGTATTTGAAGAATTCAGTGGCATCAGGGACATATTGGCTGCCTCAAGCCCACTGAAGCTATTTCCTGGGTCCTCTGTGCTAGGAAGCTTAAACTAGCAAGGAGTGATAGCGCTTTGCCCTCCTGAGCTCCTTAAGGTTTCACGGTTGTAGAGACAAAGTGACTTACAGCTCTCCTACAGCCTTTAAATATTTTTATGCACATAAAATTTGAAGTGCTGAAGTGCTAAATTGGCTGAGCTCTAGGCCAGTTTAACTTTCAAGTATAATAGTTTAAGCAGCCGAACATAGTCAGAGGTTCCTGTTGAGGACAAAGTACCTGCAAAGAGTCTGTGGCTGGCAGATTTCCCATGCTTTGGTCTCACTTTGCTGGTCAGGTCCTGTAGCCTGACATAACTGCGAAGATGATGTGGCTTCACTAGCAGGAACACAAATCTGTTTGTTTGAAGATTATTGTACTTTTAATTCTCTAGATAGGTACTATCTGTATAGGAATGGGGGCATCCAAATAGCTTTCTTTTGTGAGTCGGGGTCAGGGATAAAACCTCCACAATTTGCTTTTGAAAGGTATGGTAATGTTGAACTTATTGTGACTTAAAAATATCTGTTTTAAAAAGCTGAAGCCGTGGAATAAATTCTTCCTCTCAGTCATCTCCATATTTATTCACTCAGAATTTACAATTTTGGTAGCCAGCAGTGCAGAAGGAGGAAGATGGACTTTCTGAGTAGCAGAACCAATACTGAGCCAGCGATCCAAAAGCCAATGATATTGTTTCTAAGCTTATCACCATCAACTCCATGATCAACAAGAATAAATATTGTGCTAATGAAGCCCAGCTAACAACTCTTTCCTTCCATGTGCATGGAAAAGAGGAGAATTCAGGTCAATGAAGCAATGAAGTACTGCGATATCAAGTGAAGTACAACTGAGGTGGTTGTGGTGTGGGGTTTTTTTGTTTCTTTTTGGTTGTTTTTTTTTTTTTTTGTGGTTGTTGTTTTTTGACTTTGTTTTTAGGTTAGGTAATGAGAAGAATATATTCTCAGTGCACACAGGGTGAAGAACTGTTGAGTAACAAAATGCTAGGTTTGTACAGATACTTTTCTAACAGTGTTCATAAAATTACTCAAATTTCTCCATATGAAAAGGCATTAAGAGTCCATGGAGAACTAAGAAATGAGGAAAAGTGACAAACAGTCATTTCCAAGCAAGCAGAGCTGTGTCAGGATCTGCTTCTTAAGGTGTTATCTGTTGAATTATGAACCAAGATGAAACTTGTACAACTTTCAGACATAAAATGGTGAATTATACAGTTGGCTTTATTCTTTGCCATTATCTCTCCCAGTTTTCACATTCAGGATCACATATAAACCAGTTTTGAGGTCTCAGATCTATACTACGGAATTCCCTTTAGCGTCACAGGCTTATAGCTTTGGATGTCTGGAACACTAAGAGAAGAGATGATCCCTTACATTCTTCTTCTTCCTCAACAGTGGTGGCATTTGTATGACATTGATGTGTCATCTAAAACTGGATATCTCAACAGGACTGGACTACATATCTGCTAGCACTGCAGCAGTCTAAGTGAGCTGATAAAGTGGAAGATCATTTCTCCTGTGCATATAAATGTAAAAGTTTATATGTGCTGTTTCTCCTTCCAAAAGCTGCAGGTGATGGACTTGAACTAGGAACTCATCCCTCTAGTGATGAGAGCTTCCCTTTGTGGTAGATTGTTTGGGGTGTGGTGATTTTTGCTGTCTTCTCTGCAGAACCTACTCTTGCTATGTAGTTAGGAGAAGTCACAGTTTCATAGGCAGCATTCAACAGCTGCTTCTTTATGGGCTCTGGTTCTCTGATATACTGGAATTGTGGTCAGTATAACCATGAGATGTGTCCTCTGCCCTACTTGACACCTACCTCTCAGAAAAAAACCCCAACTATCTGTATTTGTGTTGAACATTTTGTTGATTTGTTCAGCAAAGAACCATTGCTTTACCTCAAGAGATCAACCTTGCAGAAGGGGATAACGACAGGTGAGAAACAACATTCACAGCAGCAATGTTACAGTCAAGTTAATAGGTTTGGAGAGTGGAAAAGGATGAATATGTGGGCAGCCTTCACCGATGCTTTGAAATATTAGAGGAAGATTTCCGCTTAAGAGAAGAATTATTGCTAATAGTGTTTCTGAAGCATTGATTTACTCATGTCTAGTTATAACATATTCCGGGAATAGTTATGTTCCTATCTCCTGAAAAAGCAAAAAAGGATGGTGCCAGAGTGCAAACAATGAATCATAAAGTAGACATAATTATTTTGCACAGAATAATTCAACTTGTCCATGTGATATGAGCATAATGAAATTTCAGAGAGATTCAGAATCCAGGTCTAGTTCTGTGTTTTGCAATAGTTGGTTGATATTTCTGCAAACCAACCCCAGAGACTATATACACTGTGCTCCAGGGAATTCCGCACTTCTAAAAGTGTTTTATTTCAAAATTTCCATTCTCTGTAAAAGTATTCACCTCCTTAAGATAGGTAAATTTTGAAAGACAAGCAGGTCTGTGATAGTGCTATTGAGTTCTGTTTCCAGGTGTGCCACTACCTGATTTTGAGGTCTTACACGAGTCATACTGTAGTCCATCTCACTCATTCTCCAATACTTTGGCCACAGAGTTTCAGACAAATGGTACTTAGTATTCGTAGCAATACTTTTCCACCACCTCATCTCAAACACAGGTGCTATACTCAGCTTGTCAAAACACCAGTAAGAAGAGGGAAAGATTAATAATGTTCAACTTCTAGAGTCAACTTAAGATGTAATTAACATATTTTTCTGAGGAAAATTGTGCAAAGTAAGCAAATGACCTTCCAATTAAGAAACACACTTGCCCTTCTAAGTATGTTAATTGTTTCCAGCTAATACTGAGACAAGACATGTCTTATGTCTGTGTCATTAGTTTCTGGCTAATAAATGAAGAATCCTTGTCAATTTATTAGCAAAATAATGTTTACTATTGGAAAAAGGGAGATGAAAATGCCAGCACCTCAGAAAAAAAGATTCATGAGAATTATAACTCTGTAAGGCTCTATTTTTACTGAATGATTGCTCTTGCCCCTACTGACTTTTAAGAATTGCTTAAATTTTTAATATAATAGCTACAGAAGATGATATCTGCTTTCTTTTAATTGCTTATTTAGTTAGATGAAATGTTCGAGCTTATAGCATTTGATTTCTGTCAGACATGGGTGGTTCTCAAATGTCAAGGAAATTAACACCTCCCGAACCAGTAATCTGAATTTATTACTCCTGAGTGTGACTGAAAAATAGAAACTGAAAAACAGAAACTTTAAGCATTTAAGAGTTTTAGACTACATTACATATCACAAAATTTCTGAAGCTATAAATAAATGCTAGATCAATTTGTTCTTTACATTGCAATGTAGTTTTTTTAAATAGAAAATTGAAAATTTATCCAAAGAGAAGGTTGTAACTCCTAAGTGTATGGCTAATAGAAAAACAAATCTAGAGTTGGTTTAACAAGGAACATCACATTACTGCTAATTAAAACATCAGATACCAGTTTGACAGAGACATAAACTTTACTTCAGAAAGAAACATGTCTGTAAAAAGTTTTTGTGATTGAGAATAAATTTTTGTATAACATGAATGTTTCTTAAATGAAGTATACCCAAGAGAAGAATAGTGTGGAGTTGAAACTTATGGTATCAGACCTTTAAAGTCACTCAAAAAAGTAGCTTTTCTACCTTTGCTTCCAAAATTTCTTAGTAATAGAAATATGAAAATAAATTAATTACAGTGAGGCAACTCTTCAGCTTCTAATCTTTACATTCCTCAAGTGTCAATGAGAACAGTGATGATTTGAAGGTCATTTTAAAAGAGAAAAGACATCTAATATTAAATATACTTGACTCTAGTGCCCTCTCAGATCTCAGTGTTTCTCTTCTCTCAGTTCCATGGATGCACTGGCTCCTTGTGCCCAGGTCCAGCAAACAGCAAGGCTGCACATGTGTTCCCAGTAGGCACACACAGACACAAGGAGACACAGACATATGCACACACAGAAGACCTCAGAGACCAGCAGTGACAGCACAGTGCCCTTATCAACTCCTAGACCTGCGTGGACATGACCGATGGCCATGTACCCTTTCTCCCCTCCATCTGACCGTAACGGAAGCTTGCTAGTGTTGTGTACACACACTCTCACTATCAGTATTTACAGGCACACACACATTCATGTACACAAGTCCATTTGATATCCCTGCCCAGATCCCATGCCCCTCACCCTGTCACCAGCTCAGACCTTGGGTCCTTATAAGGATTGGTCTCCACCTGCTGTGTCTAGTCAACTTGAAAGTTTGTTAGCAAACACACCCATAAATGCATACACACACACAGAATAAAGGGCAAGGTCACATAGAAAATAGGAAGAGGATTTTACAGGAAGATAGTAAAGATGGCAGTGATCAGGTGCAGGGCTTGGCCAGACAAGACTACTGTTCAGCATCTTGCTTATGTGTGACTGGCCATGTTTGCTTCTCCTTCAGTTCATCTTGGGACACTTGCTCTTCCCCAAAGTACCTTGATCCCTCTGTTTGCCTGCCTTTGTCCCTTCTTACAAACACCCCATAATAAGTTTCACAGCTTCCCGTATACCCTTAAAACATTCCATAAGAAATTTTACACGGTCCCAAGTACTCCATGAGTTTGCTTTCGTGGTAATCTTGCTTCCACACTCCTTATCAGCTTCAAATTTGTGCTGAATGTCCCCAGAGCTGCCCTTGGTGATGCTTTGCTACTGACTTGAAAGGTGCTGTCCTGGAGACTGTCTTTGTTGTCTACTGACCATTGCAGCTTGCTTGTCTGTGTGTTTAATTTTCCCATTTTCTGTTTTTTGCCTCTTATAGTGAACTGCTGTTGACCAGATAGACACCTTTACAAATCAGATAGCTTTATATTTTGCATCTCCTTGCACACAAATACCAACAGACCTTAAAATGAAGCAAGAACCCAACTTCTCTTATTTCTATAATGCCAGAGACAGAACAGGGACTTTAGCATCACTGATGAGATGAAGTTTCCAAAAGTGCTGCCAAAGTAATCTTCCACCTTGCCCCTTAAAGCATTTAATGAGATACTGAAATTCTGCTGTAATCCAAGCAGCTAGCAGCTCATCCTCTTCTATGCCAAACTGTTTTGACAGTGAAATCCTAGAAAGGCAACAAAATCTCACCTTCACCAGCAGAAAGAAACCTAATGTGAATTAAAATTTGTTAATATCTCCGTGACAGTTTCAGTACTGCTTTTTAGGTGATTTACATGTAGACAAGGTATAAAACTGTCTTCCTTTAGATAAAGCTTAGTTACGATTATTTCTACTTTCCAGATGGGATTCACCAATATCTCTTGTCTGTGTATAGAAGATGTTAGTAATATATGACAGAGTGTAACAGTGCTTGCTGCTATCTTGACAGGATGAAGTTAATTTCTTTGCGTAGTTTATTTAGACTACGGTCTCAAACACAGTAGGCCACCCTCAGAAGCATGGTCTCTGTTAGAAAATCCCTGCAGAAGGGCGTAAGAAAGAATCTACAGCTAAAATGATATGGGTGCTGCTTTTTTTTTCCTGCTAGGGAGATAAAAATTATTATCAGGGTATTTTCCAGACAATCCGATTTTCCATCCTCATTTAGAGAGGATAAAAAGTGTTATGAACTTAAAATTAATTTAAATAATGAAAAAAGCAAGTGAGGTTTAAATAACATTGGTTCTAGTAAAGACAGCAACGAGGTGCTGTGTTTTATCAAGTTCAGAAACCACTTGCATATTCTGATTTCCAGACAGGCATTAAGGACTGGCATGCAAGGAAGAAATAAAAATGAGTTGGAGTGACATAAATGTTGGATAAACAAAATTAATGTGGACTTTGGACCAGGGTTGTGAACACTGGCATTAAGAAAACACAGTTCCTATGGATGTATGTCCTTTATCCTCTCTTTACATGCTGTTGTCCCCTTGTGCCTGCTCCCCTGTCCTTGAATGATGTCCTGGTTTTGTTAAAAACAAGTTTCTCTTTTAGTGAATTTCCCTGTCAACTAAAGTCGTCTTATTAACCGCAGTCTTCCTGAAAGTTCGATACATGTTTTGGTAGACATAGCAATGGAATGCGAGGTCATTGATAATGATGCATCTCGCGAGATGTGCAAGCAGGAGGTGAACTGAAAATTGACCAACTAAAGTATTCCATCCCATTCACGTGATACTTCCTATAAAAGTGGGGGATAACGAGGATCCCGTCCCTTTTTCTTATGGCCGACATTGGGAGAGGACCTTGCGAGTTGTCCCTGCGAACTGAGGCCTAGTGACAGACTGAATCCAGTTCCGGTTGGCTGCCGAGTCCAGTCCAGGACTTCGGGTGCCGGCCCTACATCTGCCGGAGCAGTTGCCGGGGCTTTCAAGATTGGTTTTGTATATTTTGTATTATTTTCTCTATTTTTATTGGTAGCATTAGTAAAACATTTTTAATTTTTCCAACTCTCTCCTCTCTGTCCTTCTTTCCCTCCCAATCGCCTGTCCTTAGTGGGAAGAGGGGAGAGGAAAGGGCTGAAGGGAGAAGGGGAGGGAGAGAGGGTTAACAATACATCTGCCACGGTTTTATTGTCACCCCACAATCAAACCACGACAAATGAGAAGGCCTCTGCCTTCTTGCAATTCATACAGGTCTCCTATTGGGTCTCTTACCTCCTTTGCAGCCTCCTCTGTTCTCCAGACACCAGCCGAGCAAGACCCGCAGGACATGGGAGCTTCCAGGTTGCACTCATGCTGCTCAGCTGGTCAGTACATATATGCTGAGTTGCCATCAGGGCAAAGAAAATACATCATATTGAATGTGGGTGGTGACATTTTTTAGATGAGGCACTAATTTGTGCTTCTCTCCTCTATACAACTGTCTATGCTTATGCCAATTTTTCCTTTAAGACTCTACTCCTCTGGCAGAATATGTTGAAACTGGCTAATGACTTCAGAAGCTATGGGGAAGGATACTGTAAGGCTTGCAGAGAAAAGGACAGGCAGATGTTATTTTGACTCCCTTGAGAAGCTTAGCTAAAAGCATAAAAATATTTTAAACAAAATCTGATATTCAACATATGATTGACTCATTTTTCGTATCTTGAGGGTGGCAATATTGGAAAGCCTTGAGTGTCCAGGAAACGGGTTTTTCCTTTTCCCATCTGTGCCAGTCGAAAGGAAGGTTTAGAGTGTGGGTTGCCACTGAGCAGGCAAACCACTGCATGCCACGGTAAAGTCCCTGAGAGCAGGCAAATCATGCCTGTGATATAGCACATAGCAGCTGCGTTGCACCAGGCAGTCTGGCTGAGGGTGCTGGAGAGAGAAGAGAGGGAGAGGAGTAAGCATTTATGCAGAGCAAATTCCAGATTGAAGTAATATAAGGAAACACTGTCATCTTACCAGATAATTTTCTAATAAAAACACAAAGTAGAGTACAGCACAGCAATTTTGGCATGGTCACAGTGTCCCCCATAGCTTTCCCCCCATTTTCCTATTACTTTCAATTCCATAAACACTCCAACACTTGCCAAGGGCAATTTGGCTCCAAACCACCACATCCTTTGCTAACTTCCTGCCAGGCCATTGCTGTCTAAAGGAGGAATGCAACCAAGACTGAGCAGGACCCCTAAACTCCTGTGTAGTAAGGCTTAATGGTTTTTCTAGCCTCTCCCAACAGACTAGAGCATGTAGTATACCTTGCTCATCCATCAGTGAGCTCTCCCATCCTGGAGAAAAAACATAATGGCCCTGGACAAAGATAAAAACTTGTTGGATGCCAACCAGCAATTTACGTAGCAGAATTACATTTACCACAGGATGGAGTAGTTTCTCAAGTTAAGAGTGGGAAGGTTGGTGAATACTTGTGTGTGCGTTTGTGTATGAGTGCTGACAGTTCCTGTTTGTTCTGCTTCAGTATACAGTGTTTGGCTTGCATATATGAATATCAGACTCCTTTGTAAATATAAATTCTGACACTATTCTTTTTGGAGTTGTGTATGAAGTTCGAAGGCCTTGATAGTTTCACTTATTGCACCGAATTGTACCCTTTCATCTGCAATTATAGAATACTTCTTTGGGACACATCCTTGCTGCACTTGAGCTGCAAGCCAGGTCCAGGTTCACAAGTTTGACTTAATCCAAGAGTCATACAGTCTGACTTCTGAAGACTGGTCATGTCTACGGTGTGTCTGAACAGTCCAGAAGCTGGAATTAAAAAATGTTATGTCCTGTTTTACTTTTGACACTGAGCTTTCTTGGTGCCTATTAACATCCCACCTTTTCTCAAGACGTGCTCCGTGGCCATACATGTGAGTGATTTCAGAGGCATAAATGGTCCTTTGACCTTCCACTCAACAACCCAGAGCTGCTATTCAAAGCCCTTTACTTAAGCTACCTAGACTGGCTGTTTTATACTATTCTTTTCCAAAACAGATAAATAAATAGTGCATTCATCTTGCCACTGACTAGCAAAGGAGACTGTCAGATAGTAGAGGCATAACTTCAAAGTCTTGAAGAGGCCATGCCTACTTACAAAAATGAAAATAACAGGACATCCACAAGGCTAGTGGAATACTGATCACCAGGCCTTAAATCCAGTGAATTTCATTTGATGTATTGGTATTTTCAGCCCATTTTAGCAGATGTCCTCCCTGTGATGCTCTGTTTCTCTCTGGTAACTGAGATTTCAACATAACAATTTTCATATTATATTAGGAGAGATGAAGTTATTTGATGTAGTTTTCTGCACTGTGTTCCCCCATACGAGCTTCTTTCTCTAAAAGAAGAAATAATGGCCCAGACCACTTTGTTTATTTTAGGCTGTATAAAAATAAAAAAAATCAAATGAGGAAGAAAAAGTTTAACAAAACAAACTGTTTGTGAAGCACTGAACAATTGAAACACTATTGAAAAACACTGTTATCCATATCTTTATGCTGCTTATGTACTTTTTTCTAACTCCTAAATCCTTCGAACTTTCATTTTCAGCCATCTGATGTGCAATTAGACACTTGTCTATTGCAGGTATCTATGTATATACCCCTACATATGTTACATGGATTTTACTTGCTTATATGGAGTTTATATGTACATGGGTGAATTTTCTTCTACTGTGGAAACTGCTTGCAGGAGTCATACAGTTTTTAATATCGCTTGTTCAGGGCCATTCAGGCTATCATCCAGGATGTGGAAACCCATCGACCAAGTAACCTGATAAATATAACCCTGATTTTGTAGGGTATATCATTCTGCTACAAGTCATGTCACATGTCAGGTAGCATCTTGAAGGTAGACTGAGGGTGATTTAGTCTAAGGAATGTCTCGTAAACAAAACACAATCGTGTTTTACGTCAGTTCCTGTATCCTAGTTATTTCTAAGCTTTTTTCTATCTATTCTTTTCAATTAAATATTGATCTATAGTTTAAGTTTTGATATAATTATAGGAGATTTTTAGTTAAAGAATAGAGGAAAAAATATGCTTAAAATATTTTTAGGAAGGCTGAAGCATCCATAATACCCTATGACAACTGTATTAACTTAATTCATTGGAGTGTACCACGTTGAAAAGCAAATAAAAAATAAGTAAACTGCAAAGCAACTTCGAACAAGTCAGAACAAATACTAGAAGAGACCTGAAACTTTAGTCTTAAACTTTTAAACAAAAGTAAATACTCCTCAAGAGTTTGAAATATGAAACAGAATAAAAATTATCTTGTCATCTGCTTGATAGGGTTGTGCAGGAGAGTGAGCGTATTTATGACAGCTTTGCTTTGAAATAATGGTATGACAGAGCAGTGGAAAAGGGATCTCTATTGAGCCCAGGTAGACTCTATCATTCATGTATTATACTATAGTGCCATGCTGAAGATGCCCAAGCTGACTCTGAAAAACTGGTAGGTGCACTCAGCACAGCACACAGATGCTGCCTTGGGCCCCATCGTCAGCATGACCAGATCGGTGCAGCTTTCTACCTTGCTGAGAAGCAGAGGTTTTACCTCACCACAGAGACATCTATACAGCCTCTGTTTTGAGAGGAAATGTGGGTATTTGTATGCATTGTGACAAACACTGTGGAAAACCTGCATTTATCCAGGAACAGGCTTGCTGTTGGCTTGATTTCCTGGTTGTCTGGCTCTCAGAGAGGACCTCTCATCTTGCTCAAGTCTCATATAGGAGACAACATGTTCTGAGTCATGTGGCTGGGAGAATGGTGAGACCACTCAGCAGAAGCTCAGATTGGGACATTTCGGCAGCCTGGTGTGATGCTTTGGCTCTGAAATCAGGTTGAGGCTGGGATGGGTGGGAGCCTTCTCAGGTCCAAAAATGCCTCCCTGGGAGGGAAATCCGTGACGTAGCTAATGCATTAATATTGTGGCAGAGACGTGCCTCTGGATCAAAGTGTGACATTGGCCAAACCAAGCCCAGTATGGAACACAATGGTATACCACCCTCTATTCTCTCCATGGGGAGTTCATGTTGCAGAGAGAAAGCAGCCTAAGGTTTCTTATTCCTAAATAAGTTCACACAAAGAATAGGGGGAGTGTCCAGCAGAAGTGGATGAAAATTTTCTTGCTCTGCTAGAAAGCTAGCACAGAGTACTTTATCCAGGTGAAATTTCAGATGACATTGCGAAGCTGAGAAGAAATAACTTTCAAGTGAAATTCGGTATCCATAAAAGAAATCCCAGAGTCTTGCTGGGCTTTGCTTTAACTACCAATGTCATATAAATGGTACTCATACCTGTAGGATGGACAGGATGATAAAACTTCTAAGACAGTCAGAAAATAATCAATAATATGAAACCAGAAACTACTCCACCAGTCTTTTATTCAGAGAGAGTATTTCTCTGGTGAGAACTGAAAGTTCAGGCTGTGGACAGCAACATGAGATATCAACATTATTATCTTGACTTTACACTGAGATGTCTTTTGTCTTTAGTTAAAAAGGCATAAGTTTCCTGCTTCTTTCAAAATCCAAAGTTCTTCCAATTACAATTATCTCTCAGTCTGTTGTTCACATGTGCCTAATAGCGCAATTATGGAACCAAGAATAGTCTCTGAAATAAACAATTTAAAGAAATGTTGGCATCAACAAAAAATGAACTAAAAAAGTACTTCGCAGAAGATCTCTCCTAATCTGCTCCTCATGATACTTTCACATTAATGTATACTTCCTTGCATTTTGCCTTTTTAGGTGATGGCAAATTCTGTTGAATTTTTGGAGAGTGAGGGAAAAAACCTACCTACCTGAGAAATAATCATGCTGTATGAACAGCGAACATCACTTTGGAGTAGATTTTGTTGTGCCTCTTTGTCCTGCTTTCATCTGGAATAGAGTTAATTTTCTTTCTAGTAGCTGCCATAGTGCTGTGTTTTGGATTTAGAATGAGAATAATGTTGATAATACACTGATGTTTTATTTGTTGCTAAGTAGACAAGGACTTTCAGCTTCTCATGCCTTGCCAGGTGCACAAGAAGCTGGGAAGGGGCAGCTGACCCCAAAAGACCAAAGGGATATTCCACACCATATGAGGTCATGCTCAGCATATACAGCTAGGGAAAGACAAAGGAAGGGGAGACATTCGAAGTTATGGTGTTTGACTTCCCAAGTAACCATTACCTGTGATGGAACCCGGCTTTCACAGAGATGGCTGAACATCTGCCTGCCAATGGGAAATAGTGAATGAATCCCTGGTTTTGCTTTGCTTGCGTGTGTGGCTTTTGCTTTACTGCTTTAAACTTTCTTTATCTCAACTCATGAATTTTCTCACTTTTACTCTTCTGAGTCTCCTCCATCCCACTGGGTGGGAATGAGTGAGCAGCTGTGTGGTGCTTGGTTGCCAGCTGGAGTTAAACCATGACACTCTTATTAATGCAAGTAGATGTAGTTGATTCCAATGTGAATTACCTTGTAGTTTTCTAGTAGTTTTTGAAGAACTTGTTCAGATTAATTTATTTATAGTCATTGTGTACCCTCTTAATGACAGAGAAATTTAGCCTGGGTGGAAAAGCATGATTTTGGCAGCTTATTTGGATTTTTGAATCTGCTCTGACTAGTCTGTGGGCACACAGCTTGAATCTACTTGTAGGGACTCTAACTGAACAAATGCATACATGTGATGCAGATGACCTGCATGTGCAGGAAAGGCCACTTGTTGGGCTAGAGAACATTTGTACGGCAAATGCATAACAGACAATAAGTGACAGACACATCGAATTTACTGCATGTATTCTGCGTAGATGTTCTTTGTGTATGTGTTAAAACACCCTGAATTCAGAACAAGTCAGGTTTACTTTGTCCATTGAGACAGACTCTGCAAATCTAGCTGTAATTTATAACTTATAGTTTGGGTGCTGCTGTTGCAGAAATATGACTCTTCCAGTCAGTCTCTGTGTGTATTTCAACACAGATTTATTGCAACAGTCTAGTGAAAAGCAAGCCTCTTTGTTTTTCCATCACATTGACATGCATTAAGGGAAGCACATCTTTGTGACTGGCTCTTTTTAATGATCTGCATGCCTCATTACAAAAGAAGAGGATGCCTACGCAATTCTCATCTTAAATTTGATTGAAACTGTGTACAAGGTATAAGACATTAGATGGCATTTTATTTCCTTTCATTGTTACTTCTGGCAAAGTGCATTTAGACTAATTCTAGATGTAGGTGTTGCAGACATCTGTATGTAGGCTTGCAGCACCAGACTTCTGTTACAGATCTATGGAGAAAAATTCCAAAAGAGATCAGATGACTCATGCCTAAAAGTACTTATTTCTCTGCACTAACTGTAACAGGAGATCTGCTGTGTGATAAGCTCAGATGTACAGGTATTCTTTGCAGATATTTGAAGTTTGGTGAAATGACACATGCCAATTTGGTCCATAACCAGTGCAAAAACAATTGTTGCTTGTTTTGTACAGAAGGATCTATTTACCTGATCACCTTTGTTTAGATATTAGAATTACCTTACAGTGCAGGTAAACTAAATTGAAAGTTTCAGATACTGAGTGTTTCAAATAATAATTTCACAGTTCTTCTCTCAAAGGCTGAAAGTGGATGATGTTCACTGGCTTTCTAACATATTTCCTATTTACATTCTTTTAAAGATCTTGACAAGCAAGAATCAAGGCCTTGTTCTCGCGGTATCTTCTGTATTAGCACAGGGTTTCACATTCCTGGCAAAAGAGCTCTGTGTATAAGAGGTGGCTTAGAGAGACGACTTGCATTTACAACAGAAATGTTTCTGTCATTAACAATTATTATGGCCAGAGACTGGGATTTCTGAATTAGCTGAGCTACTACCTCTCTTTCCTCAAGAAAAATAAATCTTAAGTTTAGAACATGTCAAACTGGAAAACAGAGCCAGCTATGAATAATCAGTTTTGAAGTCAGGAAAGCCTAGTAAAAATTAAAGAGACTTTATGAAAAGAGAAGTAGAAACAAAGGCTTATTGAAATAATTTAAGATTCAAAGGGACCAGGCACTTTTGAAATCTGATAACACCAATTTTCTTAATGGCCTTCTATTTTTTCACTTCACACATTTTAAAGTCCTCCCCCTTCCACCCCACCTCCCAACCCTTCGAGTGTGGAGCATTTACATTTGTGGAGAAGTAATACATTCTCTGAGTGGTGATTGTAATTTGCCATTTATTTGCCAATAATTGCTTATTTTTCTGTTCCAATCTAAGGAGCAACTGAGGACATCACTGCTGAATATTATTCTCCCTCCATCATCTTTATTTATAGACAAATAAAAGAAGCTTATAGGAAGAACCAATGGTTTCTTTTAACCTTAAAAGATGTCCCTTGGCATGACCCTTCTGCTTTAAATCCCATTCTCCCCGCTCTGAAATTTTCATCTCTTCAGTGTCATTCCCTCTACACCAGTATGCTTCCCAAATACCGAACAGCAGGCATTTCCTCTCGCCCCAAATTCTCCTTGCTCTTTTGCTAATAACCTGGAAATCCAATAGTGTTATTTCACTTTTAATTTCAGTGAAGTATCTCTGTTGCAAAAAGACAATAAACCATTGTGCTGGTAGTTTGAACAGTCATTTGTCATCCATGGAGCAATTATGCTGAGAAACAGTTGACAGAACGGACCACTTTCTGCTAATAGTGCCAACACTCTGCTTTAAAGCAGACGCTATCCACAAGCAAGCCCAGCTAATGTGTATGTGTCAAAAATGATATTCTGAAGCAAAATCTCAGGTACTTAAGATATTCCTGTTTTCTACCCCAGACATCTGCTTAAGGTGATGAATGAGTAATGGCCACTCTTCTATATAATTATTGTCTGAAACAATATTTGCTGATAGCTGACTATCCTTAATATTTATTACCTGGAAAGGTCAGAATGATTCCTTAGTATTTTATTAGCTTTATAAATAGAAATGGTAAAGGCAAAATGTGAAAGGTAGCAGAAGGGAGATTCAATAGAATTAAAAAGGGTGAAAATGGGAAGGCAGTGGAGATATCTAAGGAAGAAATATCTGTACAGAATAACAAGAATAGTTTCTAGGTTGTGTATGATGTATACACATAATTAAAAAAAAGCGTTATGAGGCATGAGACAGAAAGACAAGATAAATCAAAACGTGTCACCAGGAATAATCAAGAAAAGGTCACATTTTCACTTAGATTTAGAAAGAAAGTATCTCACAGAGTGGCATGCATAAGAAAGAGACGAAATGTGTGTCAGCTGGTGCATGCAGCAGAACCGTGCAGAATTTTTGAGCTATATGAAGTGCCACAGCTATTAAAGTTAAATAGAGGATTTCAGTCAGCAGTGGCATTTTATACCCAATAGTCATAGTCTGAGACAACAATATTTTTGAAATGGCTCAAGCCATAAACTACTTCCAATAACTCATCCTGGTTCATATTTTATTCTGTTCTGATTTATCAGCTTTCTCAAAGTTGTCATATCCTTTCTAGAGAGCATCACATTAGATCTCTAAACAGGTAAAGATGCTGCTAGATTTTCTGCTGACTGGCATTGCCAAAGTGCTGAAGACTTCATGATTAAAAATCTGTGGCCACCATAGGATGCAGGTGTAGCTGAGAAGCATTAGTTATAGGTAAAGAGGGGAATAGTCACCATTCGTTTTGACGAGAGTGTTGCACTCCAACACCAGCTGAAGGCCACTGCCATTCACCAGCTGGTCCTGTCAATTAGGGAAATAGTTTCAGTCCCTTAATCACTTTGTTTTCAGAAGAAGCTGAAGAGGGAAACCCTACTGTGAGGGTGAACAGCTATCCCAGTTTACCACACCAGTGCAAAGAACAATAGAGTGGCATGCTAGGCCACCTAACGTATCATTTTATTCTCAATAGTTACAGGATACCTCGAATCTAATATCTTTGTACTGCCACTAAGGAAAACTAGGACCTATTTACCACACTGTACATGCATTTCTTATATTACTGCCATATTTAAAAACTAAAGAAATGATACTCTGAAGAAACTTTAAACAGTTTCAAGAAGCCATCCCTTCATGCTGATAACTTGTTTCTGCTGCTCTGATTTATGTCAAAGGACAAGCTTGAAGCAAAGAAGCCTAAGGATTGGCGATATTAGGAGTGTCTTTGAGTCTGGTACGTTCTGAGATTCATTCTCCAAAGGGATTCCAGCCCCTGTGTACAGCACTCTCATCCTTTCCCACTCATCAGAAATGGAAAAACTAAAAACCACAAACACCTCCAAAGCCAGCCTTCCCCCTTGACCTCACAGTGAGACTTCACTATTTAAACTGTATCAAATTTTTTTTCATGAAAGTTTAGATTATTTTGTTCATTTCAGTTTATGCTGAAGACATTTCTGCTTACTTAACTTTGGCCATTTTTAGAGAGCTTGATGTTACTTTTCATTGGAGTGGCTGTCTAGCTGTTTACCACCAAGTATATTTTTTCCCCGAAATTGCTAGAGGAGAGTGTGACTTCAGGAAAGCAGTACAGGGATGACATAAAGCTCTTTGTCCTACCTTTATGGAAACTAAATGCAATGCCTCTCATTTCACACTGTGCCTTAGAGTCTAGGCTGTGAATGGGTATAAGAGAGCTGGAATACAAGGTAAGTCTTCAGCAGTGAGGCAAACTGAAGAGACTAAGGTTCTGGCAAGATGTTTTTTCTGCTTAGTAGCAGGCTATTTTTTCTGTTTCTCATTTCAAAGCCCTCCAGTTTGAGTTGTTATTAGATCCTTAATGACTGCAGGATCTCAGATGGCATGATCATCCAAGAATGCCATCTTACATTTGCATCAGGCTAGGTACTTATTAACGCCCCCCTCAAAAAATTATTTTACCGTTGCAATTATCTAAGACTCCCTATCAGATCAGAGCGGAGCCATCTGCTCTACAGTGGACTAACCCTGAAGCCCAAGAAGATGTTACAACTCATAGAAATCACAGCTGCTTATTTACTTAAACATATTAAATTAAAAATATTATCTCAGTTCTTTCCCAGACGAATGAGCTTCACATTGTTTTCTGGAAAAAATTCAAGATGTTCACTTCAGCCTGTGAAAAGCTTTATCAGTGATAAATACCTAAAAGACTGTCACTGATGAAATTATAATATAAAGGAAATAATGTTCCCAGTTTCAGTACCAGGTGGTTGCTCCAGATTTTTATAATCTTAAAGCCCTTGACTGTGCTCGATTCAGCCTTTACATAAACATTGTGTAAAACCAGGAATTTATTGAAGGGCATAATGGAAGGTTTAACTTTTTGAAAGGCTTGTGTTTCAGAGGAACCTACTTAAATGGATATTTATGCTTGGGGATATATGGTTTTATATGTATTTTGGGGGTAAATGACCTGTTCATGTGCAGTGTGATACGTGTGCATGACCATCAATGAAAGGTACACTTAAAAAAGGAAACTGCAAGTAAACTGAAGAATCCTGGGACAGTGTATTTTATCAACTAAGTTACGCAAATTAAAACTTAAATACTTGAGCACCAACAGTTTCAAGTTATTCTAATGAATTAAAACCAATGACTAATATGTAGCTGGACAGTAAACTAATGAAGGATGACAGAGAAAACAGTTTACCTTTGGATATTTATACTCACTGGATGTAAAGAAAGGACTTTCTGCTAAGAAATTTGAACCCAAGAAAACTGCTGTTTTCTTGGCCCAAATCATACCTTTTATGTAAAGGCAAATCTGGAAACCAGGAAGTATCAGGATGTGATATCTGGGTAGAGAAAATAAGACTTCTTCCTCTCGAATATTGGTTCTTTGCACTGATGGCATCTCAAGTGCAATTCCTGACCAAAATGAAAGAGAAAAAGATACACTACTTCCTAAAATCAAAAGCAATTTTTTCCAATCTTACTAAGTTGTTGAATGACTTTTGTTCCTACTTTTTCCTCACTACTGTGCCTACATTTCCTAACATAATAGTCTTTAAAAATGTTCTACCTTTCTTGGACTCTGCATCTTGCTGTAAAAACAATTGTTACAGCTGACAGAGTCAGACAGCAATGCACTTCAATTTTTGACCATACTTTCTTTTTCAAAACATGGTTTGGCAGGTGTATCAGACAGGTGCTAAGGCCAAAAGCACCACTGTAGGAGCAGAATTTCTCCATCTCCAAAGGATAACTACTAGTCACAGCCTGTAAAGTAACAGATGGGGTCTATTTGGTATACAGTAAACTGACAGCTCAACATTACCTCAGACAGATTTCTTAACCTGATGAGAGGCCAAGATAAAGATGAAAATGTTCAGGTTGAACAAGAATATACCTATTTTCGCACTGCTGTGGGACTCATAATATTAACTATAGACAGCTCTCATTTTGGACTGTAAGCAAATGCTGCTCAGTTTGGCAGATGGTATGGTTTGTGACTTTTGAAGCCAGGCATGGTCTATGCAGAAGAAGCAACTGAATACAGAAGGCAAGAGATACTTAATATCCATTCAAGGATTTAGCTAATCCAAGATATTTCAGTATGATTATGAAGTATGCTTTTCCAGGTAGGTAACCACATAAACCCATTCCTACTTTATTTTTTCCCAGAATTACTTGCATCACTACTCCTACTGAAACTCACCCTACTATTCAAGTGTTCATACAGAGCAGTTACAACCTCTCAATTTTACAAGCAAGTCAGTCTAGTTTATTCTTCTTTCTTGGGTAAAACATTGGCATGGTCAGAGGAACAGATTGCCTTTCTGCATGCATTTGTTCCAATTAGGATTCATTGATTAGGGCAATGAGTGACACAAACTGTATGTACAGTAATTTATTCTCCAAGATAGTTTCCAGCTTCTGAGTTTTCTGCTTATAGCAGATATTATTTTTATTATTCCTTAAGCAAATTTCAGCTTCATTCTGTTATCCTAGATCATCCACATTTAAGGTCAATTCAGTTCTCACTATATGATGCCCTGGTCCTTTTCTGCACAGACAAAATCTCTTAACTTTATGTTCACATTCAACTTAGCACACTACTGCTTTGTTGTGCTGAGGTATCTAACAAAACGGTAAGTCACTTTAAGGGCAGATTCTTCAGGATTCTGAACCTTTCTCCAATACCAGTAGTTTGCTTTCAGCATAACCATTATTGTCTCCTCATCAGGCAATTTTATATTCTTGTTATAAATCGTATATTCTTCTCCATCTTCTCCAGCTGAATTATTTCCTCTATCTATCCATGTCAGATGCTTTGTTGAACACAGATAGATAATATCTAGTGCATTTCTAGAAAAATGAATTATCTTACAAGAAAAAGCTATCAGGTTAGTTTGGCAAAACTTGTCTTTGAAAGTTTATTATCATATCATTTGTTATCTTCTGCTTCTCTGGCTTTTACCTAGTCTCTCACTTTTGCAGTTTACAAAGCTGAGTTTACTAATTTTCTTTGTCTCCTCTTTCTTTTTTTTTTTTTCTTTTTTTTCCCCCCCATGTTTCTGAAATTATAAGTTGATGGCCAATGATAAAGTCTGGCTTTGAACTTTTCACAGTAAGCATTACGAGTGACTGTAATCAGTAAGTAGAGAAAGGACAAGGGGAGCTCTGCAAGTGTGACACTGCCACCTGAAGCAGAGGTTCATACATTATTATTCAGTGATGAACTGCAAATGTTATACTTGCCATACTCACTGCCTGCTCTTGCTGCGTATGTCCATATTTGTTCAAGTGTCTGATCTGGAGCTGGAAGCTCTGATCTACTGCCCCAGGAAAGCTACCTGCCCTGCAAGTCTGGCTGAGAGGTGGAGAGGGTCCTCAAGTCCTGATGGGCACCTGAGTTACATGTGTAGATTTTGTGTTGACGGTTACACTGTCTGTGAGAACATGTGATTTAGATTCTCTTAAAAATGCAACTTCACTCTGATTTTGCAAAGTTTAGGACTGAAAAATCTCCAGTGAGACATCCATTTGAGTTCACTCTAGGAATATATATTGCTTGTCAAGTTTGACTTTATCCCAAGGTCTAGTCATGGTCCCTCTGAAGACAATAGGAGTTTTCCCCTTCCTACTGGAATGGAAGAAAGATCTGAGCTGTAAATATGTGCCACAAGGCTAAAGGCAAAATCTGAGTCCTTGGGCACCTTTGTCACGGAATAAAACTTGTTGGGCACCTGGATAGATCAAGAGTTGCCATATGAAACTGTGTTGGTTTCTATGCATGACGGGTTATTTCATTCTTGCCTTGCACTTAGCAGCCATCAGGAGAAAAAAAATCTAACTAGAAAATACCATGTGATCCAAATCTACTTTCTAGTATATAAATCTACTCGTATCAATGAAACTGCTCTTGATCTACATCCACGTGAAGGAGGACTGCATCACCCCTGAAAACCACTCAGGACAGAAAATATTGATGGGCTCCCTGCTGTCTTACTCAGATAAAACAGTGCTTTTTAACTTCCACTCCAGAGTTCACTGAGAAATCCAATCTGTGTAGAGGAAAGGAAAGGAAAGGAAAGGAAAGGAAAGGAAAGGAAAGGAAAGGAAAGGAAAGGAAAAGGAAAGGAAAGGAAACGGAAAGGAAAGGAAAGGAAAGGAAAAGGAAAGGAAAAGGAAAGGGAAAGGAAAGGAAAAGGAAAGGAAAGGAAAGGAAAGGAAAGGAAAGGAAAGGAAAGGAAAGGAAAGGAAAGGAAAGGAAAGGAAAGGAAAGGAAAAGGAAAGGAAAAGGAAAGGAAAAGGAAAGGAAAAGGAAAGGAAAGGAAAGGAAAGGAAAGGAAAGGAAAGGGAAGGAGAGGAGAGGAGAGGAGAGGAGAGGAGAGGAAAGGAAAGGAAAGGAAAGGAAAGGAAAGGAAAGGAAAGGAAAGGAAAGGAAAGGAAAAAGCAAAGCAAAGCAAAGCAAAGAAAAGAAAAGAAGAGAAAAGAGGAAGTTGAAAAGGTGCTATTAATGTTCACAGTTTTGGTCAAAAATTAACTGAGATTGTGAAACTACTGACAAATACTGAATCTTTACCATTTCCCCTTGCTGAAGGGAAAGGAGAATAAAATAAGCTCTGGTGAGGTTTTTAGCCAGCATTATTCTTAGTAGTAAAAACTAACCTGCTTCAAACAACAACAAGAATTGTAAACAGTATTTGCCTTTTAAAGCTGCATATTAAATGCAGATATAAGCATCTGTAAACAAGACATACTGGTGGAGCATAAATGCTGTGGTTCTCTTTACAGAGTCCTAGTAATCTGAGAAATGTACCAGATGACCATAGACTTCAATACTTCTGTCTTGTAATTTATTCACATCTCAAATCCCTCCTATTGATAGAAATCATAAATTTAACTGTTTTAGTTGCCTTCATCAAAGAGTGGTAGTGAGACAGCTAATGTCAAACAGGCAGTTTTCGGAAAATAAAAGTGTCTGGAGTGGCTGGAATATCCCTGTTGATTTTTCAGACCAAATACTACCTACAACAGATCTACAGTATCAAGAGATACAAAAATTAAACAACATGAGAGGAGACAAGAAATGAGAGTACTTTACAATATTATGTTTGCAGACTTCATATTACAAAAAAAAGAAGACTATTTATTTTCCTTTTAATGGTCTTATCATATTATCTTAAGCTTGGCAAGAGAAACAAGTACTGTTGATTGCTCTGAAGAAAATCTGATATTCTTGATTCTGTAGAAAATGTGTACGAATGTTAACCAAGTATGGACAGTAATAAAGAATGATGGAGTGGGTAACTAATATTTCTCAACTGGCAAAACATTAGACTCTTTCAGCTGAATCAAGTAAAGACTAAGCAGCAGAAACATGGAAAGCTGTTATGTCATTGCCAGCATAAAGTATTTTTCTTCTGAGAGTCCAAATCAGAGATAACTATAAAGTAAACATGAATTTTCAGTTAAGCTTGAAGAACTTTTTTTATAAAAAACACATTTACACGCACTTAAAATGTGAAGCTCCTTAGGTGTAATTTTGAACTCATCATATGCATATATATTATAAATTGCCATTCAGCTACAAAATGGCATAAAAACCCTGAGGTCATTCTTTTCTGTACCTTTCTTAGGGCAAGAACATGCCACATTAACTTGCACATTAACTTGTGCCTAGCACATTAACCTACTTTTTTTGACCAGCTCTGAGCTGGCCACAGTGATATTTAGATCTTCATGTTGAGTGTTCCAGTTGCTTCTCTATGCCTGCTTTAATCTATGTTATTTATGCTGAATTTAAACTGCTGCAATGATGCTCAGCTACTTTGCTCAGTCTGTATTTCTTCTCATCAGCTTGTCTAGAATAGTATAAGCCAGTTTATGCCTGCTGTGGGTTTTTCCGCTCCACTTTAAAAAAAAAAATAGCACATCGTTGCTACAAAGGAAGTGAACCTAGCATTAGAAGTGCTTTATATGTATGTTCCTTGATAGATGTGATCTTCAAATTGAGGGATCCGCTTGTGACCTGGGAAAAAAGTTTTCTTCTACTTGCAGGCGTCTCAAGACTGAGTCTGCGATTTTGGTGAATGTAATTAAATTTTTCAAAAGGTACGGGATAAACAGTCAAAATGTGATTTGTTACTACAAATGTGGAAGCAGCAACCTTTACGAGAATGAATATATTATAGACATGTGGTCTGAACAGTAATGGAATCTGACAACATGTTATAAAACAAAACTTAATTGAGGCAGTAGGAAAAATGATCAACAACATGCAGCCCACCCAGTCCCTGATATTAAATACACTTGGTGTCCAGGTCATCTGGCTAGAACAGCCAATTGTGCAACTGCTTTTTGAATGCAGGTAAGAGTTGTGCCACCCCTTGGCTCCAACAATGGCAGTGTGACTTGAGAGAACCACACCCTACGTGAATAATGTGTATTGCTTTCTGCCCACACTGCCGATGTCAGTCAGGGGGCAGGGTGTTGGCAGTCTGTCTACACTGCTGCTACTGGTCAATGGCAGGGTATCAGGAGTCAAGGTGTCAAGGTGTATGTTGACGAGTCCCAGAGAAAGTTCTAGAACAATAAGCTCATTTAAAAACAACAACTACACAAAGCTACTTATTCAAGCAAGCTTAATCAACTGGGTTCTTAAAACGTTCAAGCATTAGATCCACATGGGGCCTAGTCTTACCTAAAGAGCATTTTCTTGACAGTTTCCTTCCTTTTGCTCAGCTATGGTCTCAGCAACACTCCCTAGACTTGTCTGATCTTCCCTTTTAGAATGTTTTCAGCCACCTGGATATTTTCCTTAGTGTACTTCGAGATTTTCTGCTTAGCATCATTTATGCTTCTCAGTACTCAACAAGCACTTCTGAAAACCCTGTCCTTTTGGCATTTTCAGCCACTTCCAGTGTTTTGTGTGCTGCAAACTGCAATCTGTCTATGGCATTTCTGGACATTCACTACACCTCCCCTCCACCATTATCTTGAATGCTCTCTACAACAATTCTGTACAGCTTTAACCCTAACCTGCTATTTTCTTCCCACAGAAAAAATCTGTCCATTTTTCTGAGAGTTTGTACTTCGGTTATTTTATTTCCATATTTCCAACTGAGTAATCTTTCCCTGGTAAAATTTGGATGTTTGTTTGGCTGACGAATTTAGTGAAAAAGAGAGGAAAACAAATGCCAGAGCGGGAAAAAACATTGTGACTCAACATAATATTTGATAATTCCCAGTGGAAAACCCATATTTACATTTGGTTACTGCAAGTTAAAGGTACCTAGGAGGGCTTCTGCATATCCTAGCTGAGGTGGTCACTATTTACAATTACATGAAAAAACCTGCACAATAACTTTCTTTGAACATATAGTCACATATTTAGGTATTTGCTTTCGGTAAGAGCTGAGTGAAGAGGTGCTTTTGAAAATATCATCCCTAACTTAAATCATTTTTGAAATATCATAATATATAGACATGCCTAAATTGTTTCTGAGATGGGAATTAAACTATGTGGGCATTATACTACTGAGTTGGATGTTACCCAAATGTGATAAATATGTTTAACATTCTTCGTGTTAAATCGCTATTTCAATATTCTTTTGTCAGAATGTGCAGTTATCTGTTGGTTTCTGGGGAATTGTATTTTCTTTGTCTCTCTTGCATGTTATCTTTGAAGTTTATTTGGTCTGGGAGCTGCCCCTTGTTCAATGTTTGGACAACACCAGCCTGACTTTGCTTTTGGCTTTACTGGAGTACAAAGAATATGACACCAGAATTCAACTCTTCAAACTTTCAGCTTTTGAAAGGAAATTATGATTAGACATCCTGCTGGGGTGAGAAATGGGTGACATTTGTGGACGTTGGAATTAAAATGAGGAAGAAAGACAATTTAATTAATACAAAATGATTAACAGAAAAAGATGCTGCTATTCCTCTTCACCCCTAACCCCCCCAAACCTAAGCTCATTTCGCTAAATCCTAAACTAGATACATTTATTTATCTATAGAGGACAACCTAAATTCTGATTTTTCTTTTTCTCCTGAGAAAGGAGTAAGAAGTACCTGGTTAGGGTTAAAGATTTCCTATTTTATCTTGGATGCTGCTTTTGAAAACCTATTTGAAACAGAGGGCATAAGCAGCAATTCTAGGAACCAAGGCAAAGCAGAACTCTATCGGCACTGGAAGCCATCATTTTGTTGTTGCTGCTGTTATTTTTACATCAAAGCCCAATGGAAAGGTACAATTACTGTATTAGAGATGTTAGCTGATATTTTGATCTACCAGTAGAATTGTCTTTATTGTCTCTAATTACAAAATGGTGGTTAAGTATAGGAATGTGCTGCTGCTTTTAAGATTTTGTTTTTATTTTCCACACTTACTATGCAACTGGTATGACTGAATTGTAATCTCAAAAGCATATATAAATGCTAGAGAAATGCTGGGATTTAGAGTGATAAATTAATAACTTTTCAAGTTCTCAGGCAGGAGTGCGTCTTTTGTTTCATGCTGGCTGGCTCTGTGGCAATGTTTATATGCTTAATGGTATGGCTCTATTACATCTTTGGATTAAATTAAAATAAAATTCAGAAAAACAGAAGGACAAATGATTGAGTCTTTCTGCTCAGGAATCATCAGGCCTTCTGGGACAATATATGCATTGGCTAGTCCAGAAATTTGAGTTTGACAAGCCATAGATGCTCTGAGAGATGCCTGTCCTTAGATCCCTTGAAGGAGGTGAGGGTGTCAGGCAATTGTGTAGGTACTTACTGAATTCTGCAGGCAGCAAAATGCTCATTTTGTCTTTTATTTTGCCTACTGGCTTTCCTCAGTGGAGCTACAGGGTGTTTCGAAAAGATGGACCCAATTTCAAAGCAGTATATTTCGCAATAACAACATATTACAATTACACAAAAATTGGCATTTATCAGTAATCATTTGAAACTTTATGTCCTGTCCTTTCAAGTGGTAAAATTTTCATTCATGGGCAGCTTGTGGTTGCAGAGATATAGTGATTTCAAATTGGGTCCATCTTTTTGAAACACCCTGTACTTCTTCCATTACAGATCTAACAGGAAATTCAGAACTCTTGGAAATTAATAGTTTCTGTCTTTATCTGCCCTATTTTCTTCCCCTTCATCTCTCTCTTTCCCTTCTGCTTCCAAACACCTGCACTTTCTCTAAAATGTCATTACTATGAAGTACAAGGACAATAATATTTAGCTCTGGTCCGTTACTGTTAATGACATGTAACTGCCAATTCCCAGAGCAAGAGATATAGGAAAGCAGTCTCTGGGGCTGTGTTTTTAAATAGTTCCTTTGGAGATAAGGCTACTAAATTCTTGTAGAGTTGATTTTATTTTTCTGTTAATCTTATTCAATCTTCAGACTAATTTACTCTTCAGACACAAAACCACTGGCTCATATAACACATAACTAGTGTTATAATATTTGTGTAGACCTATGTCTAAATAAATTTCAAATACACAAAATGCATATAACATCATAGGTGTATTTGGTGCCCTAAAATGAAAACAAAATATTCTACCAAGACTTTAATAAGGAATGGTAGATTTAGAGAAAAGGGAAATGTATTTTCAAGCAAGAGAGAAGCTCATGAAAAAAGGAATGATGAGGTAGCTTCTTTTTATAGAAGGCCCAACTCTGAAAGGAAGAAATAGTAGATGAAGCCTTCAAGGTGACATCAGCAGGCTGGAGAAATGGGACAACAGAAACCTCATGAAGCTAGTAAAGGGAAATGCCAAGTTCTTCCCCTAGGGATGAATAACCCCGGGCACCAGCACAGCCTGAGGGCTGTCCAGCTGGAAAGCAGCTTTAGAGCAAAAGACTTGGAAATACTGGTGGACATCAGGTTGAAAATAAGCCAGCAATGTGCCCTTGCAGCAAAGATGGCCAACAGCACCTTAAAGTGCATTAGGCAGAGAGTTGCCAACAGGTTGAAGGAGGTGCACCTTCCTTTCTACTCACTCCTGGTGAGAGTCACCTAGAGCACTGGATCCAGTGCTGGGCTTCCCAGTGGATGTGAGTGACTCTAATGAAGCACCATGAGGGTAATAAAGGGACTGCAGCATTTATCTGATGTATGAGGAGAGGATGAGAGAGCTGGGACTGATTTGACCCCTGAAAACAAAGCTTGTTAGGCTATGTCTACCTTAGCAAGTATTCGGTGCAGAAAAAACAGGTTAGTAAACACAAAAAATTGTTACTGAGGTCCCTACAATTACACTATTTGTGGTTCAGGTGTTTAATCTACTTTGAACAAGATATTGATTCCTTGATCCAAACTGCCTTACCGTGCATACACTTAAAACTGTTGAAAAAAATCAGTCATTGGATAAGATGCTTCTGTGTACTTCTGGGATTTTGACTAGACTTGGTATCCCCCAAAACAGATCACCCCTTCTAATTTCTTGCAAAAAGAAACAGTTTTACATGCACCAGAACTGTTTGGTGAACCAAATCACTATTTAGTAAGTGATCTCAGGGACATCCTTCACCATGGCATTGCTGCTCAGGACCAGCACAGTGAAATATAAGCACAGGCTCTCAGTCTCAAAAGAGAGCAGGATAGGAGAAATAGTGTCATGAAAGCTTCCATGAGGAGAAGAGAGCGGTTGTTTTCTAATCCCATTTTCACATTGGGGTGTATGTAACTTGAGCAAGGACACAGGACCATAGCGGGAATTAATCTCTTCCTGATAGTCTAGGGGACTTCCACAGGAACTGTGTTGCTCCCTTTCCTCTTTGCAATTCATGTGAGAAAAAAATGTCATCCAGGTGCTCAGGAGACAGCAGCGACACAGCACCAAACTGACTGTTGGTAATGAGTCCCAGCAGCCACAACACTCTAAGCAGTCCTGAGTGTCACTACCACTCTCCAGTTTCGAATTATTCCTTTTTCCTGAGGAAGAATGAAAGCATTGCAATGATCCTAAAAGCATTAGAAGCTACCCGTATCCCTACATCCTAATTATCACATAATTTCTATTTAGGCACCTATTTCTCTGTAAATTTCAAGATATATTAAATAACATCCATCTGAAAGATGTTTGATTCAACTTCTATGACAATCAAATGAGAACTGACCATAGCTGAAATACATACTAGCACTGTAACAGTATCATTTAGATTGTGATTTAAATCTAATCCAGGTTCAGTCTAGTAGGTAGAATCTTCATGTTCCTTACACCGTTTTGTGAATTTTACTACATGCATAAGAACTCAAAAATGTTAATTAAATTTTCACTATTTTTCTTGGTCCCTAAAATTTAGTTTCCCTCCTTTAATGTATGTTTGCAATAACAATGGCAAAAAAGATACATCCCAACAGTTTATGATATCTCCTGTAAGTCTTAAGTCTTTATACGGACTAGATCATTGTACACTTGGTATCATCTACATATTTTTGCTACTTCTATTGAGGTCAGATTGGTAATACTGAAAGGTCATTACTATGGCTATGCTATTACAGTGATATAGATGTCAATAAAAACCAGCAACATAAGTCATGTGTCACTTACAGCTGTATGCCACTTAAGTAGTAATTTCAATAATCGAAAAAGAAATTGCATAGCAAAATTTGCTTTATGACAAAATGCAGAATCTCTCTTTTTAATATTACAGCTTTTCGTTTCTCTACAGTATAGATGTAATCTTCTTAGCTGTACAAATTCTTCTCCTTATTAACACTACATGTAGTTCTGGAACTTCTCTCTCAGTATATTTTGTTACTTGCTGAACAATCAGTAGTTGTCTCCTAATTTAAGAGGATTCTCTTGAATTGCTATTTTTAAGGAAAGCTTCTTTCTTTAGAAGGAATAAATTTTAAACCCCAAATCATCCCATTCTCTTGTCATTGTAATAATGTCATCAAGCATTCTGAGTCACTTCTTTGTGCCTTCTGCATCGTGCATTATAATTCACACTTCTTATCTTGCCTATAAGTGTCTTACTCACATGGCCTCTAAGCATCTCTCTGACCTGGCTATATTCCTTCTCAAACTTGAGATGTATTTCGAGGCAGAGTTACAGGCTTGCTAAAAGCCAAAAGGAAGAAGAATGGACCACTGATCAGGATTTGCTATGAAGCCTGAGGAGATCTTTTTCCTTACCCTGATTGGTTTATTCTGCTCCCAACATATAACATTTTCATACAAATGTGGAGGATCAGAGGAACAAGAACACTTCAGTAATCATTAACTGTGAGAAACAAGGCCTTGCAGCACCATTTGCCCAATTACATATCTATAAAGAAAACTGGGAGATAGAAAGACATGCCAATGTGTTGTTCTAAGCTTTAAACCTCTAAAAAGTGGTAAATGTGTTATTCTTGCTAACAGACATGCTGATAATGCCTTTGCTAAGTGTGCTTCTCTGGAACTAGTTTAGGGTCTTACGTCTAGAATTTGCCCTACCCAAAAATCTGCCTCAAATTTGTCCTAAGTGATCCCAGGCACCATTTTGAAATCAAGCTATTCCTGAGAAGAAAACAAGACTTTTAGGCCTAGCCCAAATCTCACATTTTTTCACCTTCTGTCCTACTGACTTCAGCTGAACTGTTCCAATGAATACAATGTCAAGACAAACATAAAACTCAAATTTTCCCCAGAATCTTGGCTTTTGGACTTCAGAGGAACTAATCCTCTACAGGAGAAAGTGAAAGGATATTGTGTTTGTTTCACATTTGTCTTCCACTTTTGTCTTCCACTTTCTAATCAATGCATTGCTTCTGCCAGCTTCTGACTTCAAGAATGTTGATTCAAAGTAGAGCTTGAATCAGTGATAAAAGATTTCAGGCTTTACCATTCTCTACCAGATTAGCTAAAAGGAACCAGTTTCCTTCATATATTCTGCCTTCTAAATCAACCTCCTTCCCTTTGCTAGCCCCTCTTCTTCCTTTTCTCCTAAAAAAAGTCAGAGGCCCGTCTGCCAAAGTGGAGGTAGTAGCACCATTTCCACCAGGCTTGCTAACCTAATCAGAAAGACTTTAAGCTAGCTTATTCAGGAATGGAGACCAAAGCCTGGAGAGAAGTCATAGTACAAGGAGCAGTGAGGAAACACCCAGGACAGGACATGGAAGCTCTCACACTTTGCTTCATGACAGCAAACAACAGAGACCCCATCTGATGTTTCTCTACACAAAGGCATGCAGCTCAGGGAATGAGCAGGAAGAATTAGAAATCCATATGCAGTACTACTGGAAACTGTTAGGTGGGATCACACGGGAGGTTTCCCTGAGGTAAAGGAGGCCCAATACAGCTGGCTAATCAAGGTCAGCCTCCTCAGAGCACAGGAATGGCTCACCCTAATGAGCAGGACATCAAAGGTCTGGGGCAGAAGGCTAGCATGGCTGAGCTCAAGCATAAAAAAAAGAAAAAAAGTGCTCAGAAAGTGGAAGTAGTACAGTCTACCTGGCAGGAATATAGTGACCTTGGCCAGGCATGTAGGAGTGGAGCTACGAGAGTTAAAGCTCAGCTGCTGTTTAAACCAGCAAAGGATATGAAGGGCAACAAGAACGATTTCTATAAGTACATCAACAGTAAAAGTATGGCTAATGCGGCTCCAACACTCAGGGGGGCTGTGGAACCAATGATCAAAACCATAGAAAAGACTGTGGCCTTTTCTGACCTGGTATTTACTGGCACAGTTTGCTCTCTGGCCTCCCAGGTCCTTGTGCCTACTGGCCGAGTTTGGGAAAGTATTATTTATGTACAGCAAAACTGAGTCTTGGATCACTTAAAGCAACTGAATATACCCAGAACTGTGACACCAGACAGTATACATCCAAGGGTGGTTATGGTGGATATGGAGCCTGAGTCTTCTCAGACATGTGCAGGAAAAGAACAGGAAGCAACAGACACAACTTACAGCATTAGAAATTCTGATTAGATACCAGGAAAAAGTCTCCCTCATCCACAGTGAGGGTCGTCAAGCATGGGCTACGTGCCCAAAGAAGTTGTGGGATCTCTATCTTTGGAGATATTCAGAACTTGACTGGACACTGCCTGAGCAACCTGCTCTGAGTTGTCTGTTTTATGAGCAGGGGATTCAACCTTCAGTGGTCCTTTCCTGCCAAAAATTTTATATGGTTCTAAGTCTCAGTTAGAACTGACTAGGAACTGTGGCTTTGTCTTTTTTACTCTCATATTGACTTTATCTCTTATCTCTTCTCCTTTTTCCTGAAGTGTTTATGTCTTCCCTGGTCTCAGTGTATTCAGAACAAGTAGTTAGGAAGTCAGTCTGTCACATACAATTAGGAAAGACACATTTATGTCATTTATAATTAAGGCCAATATGTGTCTTCCTTCAAATACTCAAACATGCTTTTCAGGTGTCTTCAAAGTCAGGTAACCATTTTTAGGCTTGAATAATATACGAGCGATAAACAAATGAGTTCCAATTAACAGTGTCATTAATAAATGTTGAATTCAGATATTACTTCAACATTGCTTCAGAATTCATTTTGTTGAGGATTGATTGCATACCATTTCAGAGATATTTTTGAGCTTGTTCCAAGTCGGCCAAGGGCTGTGTTGTCAGAGCAATATGGTGCTGATGCATGACTGAAATATCTTGCCCTTCATATCAAGAAAGAGTCAGTGGGTAAGAAACAGAAAAACAAACACCACAAATTCTAATAAAAACTCTTTTCTTGTTGGAGGAAACTATGTCTGGTGGACTTCAGGAACAAATGAAGTTCTCCTTCCTAGCCTTGTAAAGCTGACTCTCATCCCTCTCAGACTCCTAGGTTTCTCCCATCCCAATCCCATGGATACAGTGGCTACCCCCTTGATTTTCAGCCACGCCCATATTCATGGATCTTCTAGGTATCAAAATAGGTTTTAAGTCCACCTAGTATCTGCGCCTGGATCCCAGGCCTCTCAATCAGTTACTGGCTCTGACCTTGTGTCTTTCAAAGTGCTGATGTCTTCCTGCTACACTGCAAATTAATCTTCAAATTTGGTAGTTGGTTCTCCTTGTCTCATATGGTTTCCACCAGTAGCTGCCTTTAGGCATCCAGGCTCCCCTTGATCCCAGACCTGTTGCCCCACTCTTTGGTGAGGTTGACTTGAAGTTTACTGGAAGTTCACACTTGTAGTCTTAGAATAGAGTATTAACTTCCACAGATGATAGTTACAAATGAGACTTGATATGGGATGGACTGCAGTAATCATGAGCAGGGCTTGCTGTGACAAACATACTGACTAACCACCTACTTAAATGCTACCAGCCCCATTTATCTCTTTCGTCCCAAAATTCTCTTCCACCCCTGCACCACATAATAGGTTCTATAATGTATTAAGTGATAATCCCTCACTGTCTGCATGTTTTGCATAAGGGACAATGCTTCCTGGGTCTGGCTGCTTGGTGCAGATGGAGTTTGTGAGGAATTACCCTGAGTATCCTTTATTTTATATTCTATTTCTATTTTATTTATATATTTACTAGTAATGTATTAGCATTTTGTTATTTTATTAAATTGTGTTTACCTCAATCCAAGTTTCTCTCTTCCCTTTCAATTCTATCCCCTATTTAGGGGGTGGAGGGAGAGGAGTAAGTGAGTGGCTATCATGGTTATATTGCTAGCTTGGGTTAAACCATGACACAAATGCCCAGAAAAGGCAGCAAAATATATGCAGGTAGCAATAAACTATCACTGTCATTGAATCACAGAATCACAGAATTGTTGGGGTTGGAAGGGACCTCTTGAGATCATCTAGTCCAACCCACCTGCTAAAGCAGGTTCATCTATAGTAGATCACACAGTAATATGTCCAGCTGGGTTTTGAATTTCTCCAGAGAAAGAGATTCCACAACCTCTCTGGGCAGCCTGTTCCAATATAACTTTTAAAAATGTTGCAACATCTACTGACCTCTTGCATTTCATGTAACTTCAGTCTTTACACAATGATGTAGATTAAAGAAATAGTGTTAGTTTCACTTCTTAAATAAGATCAAGGGAGGTAAATCCTTTGGTAACCATTTGAACAGGTCAAAAGTGAATTAAATGTTTCCAGAAGCCTCAGTAGACTCAAACTGAACAGAGTATTTGTGTATTTACTTAATAAAAATATCATCATATTTTCTCAGCTATTAAACCTGACACCTGGTTACTCTGTAAACATTATATAGTTCTCTTATAAGTTGCCTGTTCAACTTTTACAGTGATCCATAAGATCCATTAGTCTCCACAGAGAGAGAGAGAAACAATAGAAAGTGATATAATCTCAGCCATTAAGCTCACATGAAATACAATTATCTAGCAACAGTGGAACACTTTGTGAAACTAACTACTGACATTTCCACACCACTTTTCACTGGCTTTGCTAGATTTAGTGAAAAACATCACTTTGGGATATTTCCTGCTGTTCCTTCACCATATTAAAATTCAACTCAAAAAAATGACTAGTATTCAAGGATATTTGAGGGAGAGCAGAAAGGAGAAAAAAGTATATGAAAACGTAAAAAACCCCAAGAAACGCTTGGAGAGCAGATATATGAAAGAATGGTTTGACTGGTCACTGTCAAACACAAGTTATTTGGTTTATGGAGCTAACTGGGTCCAGTACAGCTCTCCTTATGTTCCTGTAAAAACACAGCAGGGCAGAGAACAGTAGCTATAATAACATCACATGTTTATGCCCACAAGCAAAAGATATCCACAACTGCAAGACTCATTGTCACTGTCCACAGTTCCTGTTGTGGCTGTTCATAAAGACACCCTCAAGACCAAGCTCAGCGACTGTGCATGCTCTGTTATGGCTGTGGGCAGGGGTGCAGGCTGAAATGTATCCCAGTGCGCATGTTCCTGCAATTGCCCGGTGGGTTAGCAAGCTGCCAGGGACAGATGCACAAGGCTGTCCAGCAGCCACCCCAGGCACTGAAGCCCTTGTGTGGATAGAGGCAGATGGGAGGTGGAGCGGGTGGTGCTGCTGGCTGCTCCTGGGACTGCCTTTATTAAGGAGGAAAGATAAAGGCTCACAATTATGGCAGCTGCACGGTTGTAATAACAGTCTCATGAGGAGCTGGGGTGGAGAGCAAGATACACCTAGTTGTACAGAACTAGAAAATGTACATGGCTCACTCAGCAATAATTGCTTGCCTTGGCACTTCTATAAAAGAAGAAACTTTGCTAATAGTGGTTGGAAAAAAAGAGAAGGTTTTAATTTTCTATTTTCACTCTAGATCTGTGTCCCAAAAATACTGCTGTTCTGCAATGGACTGTTTTCTCCCCAAGGCAGCCAGGACATATGACTCTAACCAGCTCTCACCCAACATGCAGAGTACCCCTCCTCTTTCTCCTATGCTCCAGCAGTGTGGGAGGGAGAGGGCACTGTCCTTCAGCTGGCTTACACCACAGCTGCAGTTCAAGTGTCTGGTCATTGAATTGGTCTTTAAAAAACTGCGGTAGGGAGGCATTTGTCCTGCTTACCTCTCTCTCACATTAGGATCCACTGCTGGTTCCCAAGCGAAGAGAGGATTGCCTGCAGCAGAGTCTCTGTCACTTTTACAGCAGTGCTTACACACTCAAAAGCTCAAAAATAAAAAAGGCTCTCAAAAAGGTGCTATGGGCAGTAAGTTCTTACAGCTTTTACTAGCAAACTCTTGTGTATCTGAGACCCCTGGCAGAGGCACTAAAATCACAGACAGGATAAACTTGAAAAATGAAAAATAAAAATAATGAGTGAATCCTTGGTGGCATACGTTGACTACTTAACCAGACAAGGTTATCTGGTTAAAGATGAGTTCTTAGATCAGTTGGTCTGAGCTGGAAGGTAACTTGGGTCAAGGTGGTATTATATGCTTTCTCCATCCTCTGTTACTAAAGGTCTTTCTAGAAGGCTTGCAGGACTTGCTAGAGTTTTGATCTGCTTTCACATACCTTGTAAGCATGAATATGATCATATATTTCAGAGTACTCCTCCTTTTGCTTGCATTTGTATGTACAGTGTTTCTACATTTGTATACCATCACACTTGTTTACTGTATCATTACCAAAGTTAGACCTTGTAAATATCTTATAGTATTTGGTGATCAACACAGCCTTACTTCACCAGTGTTTCATAAGAACATGGAATGCTAAAATATCATTCTTGCCTTATCTAGCCAAGTTCTAATTTCACATATTAATGCAGTACAAGTTATCATCCTGTTAGCAAAACTGTATGCTACCTTGTACGTCTACAGTCCTACAGTACCTTCTACATTCCAGACATACCTCTGAAACAGTAGTATTTCTTGGGCACTGAATTGCTTACTGCTTACCAAACTTTAAAATAAGCATGAACAGGAAAAATCCAAGACAGCTGCTTCAGAACATCTCCAGTTACAGATGTCCCTTCCTTATAGGGCCCTGTAGCTACAACCCGCCTGCCCACTGACCCTGCATGACGAAAGAGCTCAACTCACTGTTTTCTTTCCCTGGGACTTTTCTGAGTTACAGCCAGTGCTTCTCTCAAAAGCAGTAGGGTTGAAGATGCACCAGCTCTCATTATTTGGTGTTGAGTAATGAGTGAGTACAGCACTGATCACGTTGTGGTGGTGAAACTTGGCTGGCTGCCAGATGCCCATCAATGCTCTCTCACTCCCCCTCCACAGCAGGACAGGGGAAGAAATTAAGATGAAAAAACTCATGGGGAGATTGCTTATCAGTTACTGTCATGGGCAAAACAGACTCAAACTGGGGAAGATTAATTTAATTTATTGCCAATTAAAAATAGAGTAGGATGGTGAGAAGAAAAGACATGGACGACATTCTTCCCAGGCTCAACTTCACTCCTTCATTCCTCACTCTTCTACCTTCTCCCCTTGTGAGCAGCACAGCTGGGATGGGAAATAGGAGTTGCAGTCAGTCAATAACGCTTTGTCTTTATCTTTCCTTCCTCCTCACACTATTCCCCTTCTCCAACGTATTCTCATGTAATATACTCCTTCATGAACTGTTCCAGTGTGGGACCTTCCCAGAGGCTACAGTTTTTCAAGAATTGCTCCAACATGGGTCCTTTTCATGGGGTACAGTCCTTCAGGAACGGACTGCTCTATCATGGGTCCCTCATGGACCCTTGCAGACCTCTGCTGCCAAAATCTTGCCAAGTGATCCCAATACACATATGTCCTGTACACCTGGGAATGGTGAGGTGAGCTGTTCATGACACATGACAGTAAGCAGAAACAGGATCCTCGGGAACATCGGTTAATCTGCTTATTAACATCAAGCCTAGTCTGGAGATGAAGAACAGGACTTTTAAAACACCAGTGAATAAGCAGCCTAACTAGTTGCCACACTGGAAATTTTGCTGGGCTGTTACTTGGCAGCATCATCAGCTCTGGAGAAACACATTAGTGTCTCTTGGGAAGCCAAGTGGACTGACCCCTGCCAAAGGAAACAGCACCTACTATGTCCCTGGAAACTCTCAGGCTCTCATCTGTACCCATCATGATGCTTCTGCAAAAGCAGAGCGGGAGCTAATGCAGGCTGAGTACCACTCAAATATCTAATGACCAGATGACCAGGTCTGGTGCTGTTTTTTCTCTGCTCTGGACCCTGTGTTTATTCAGACAGTCGTGGAGTTTGGACTCATCTACCTCCTTTCTCCAGCCCCAGCCCTCTCACCCTCATTAAAAGCTCAGGTGTATTATTACTCGTATTTTCTGATTTCTCTTTGTTCAAATGGAGCAATTAAAACATGTATTCATTTAATGTCTCTTATTTTGTTTAGGTTCTTCAATGAATCTCTTTCTTCTTGTGTTAATAGACCTCTTGTTGGCCTGGAGTCCTGTAAGGCTTTGCCATCACCTTCTGTTCTACAGTCCAGATGTTCATCTTTGCCTTGTCTGTCTCCTTCCTCCCTGTCCTGTTGGCAACATCCTCTGGCTCTCACAGCCACTGCCAAGATTGAGCACAGTTGAGCTGTGGAGTCTAAAGTTCGTTCTTTCCAGAGTACATGCAAAGCACACTTAAATCCATGCGGACACTAGTATACTCTGCTATAGCTGTTGTTGTTGTGGCTTTAGGGGCACATATGTATCTGTGGGCTAGCTGCGAACTCTGGGATGTACTGAAGGAGTTAGGTAGCTGGGAGAGGTCAGCGCTAGTGAGCCAAGCAATTAGTGTGATGTAGTGTGGAATAACCTGGCCTCAGTCTCCCTAGGCTCCCCACATGGAAAGACACAAACTACACGAGAGTGTGATACAGAGCAATCCGATCTTCCTGTGAATGTCCCTGGCAATTGCCTCTCCTTCTCCATTGACAGTAAATGTCATGAATGGCAGCCACTTTCTTACTTAACCACTGCTTTATTAAGGAATAGGAAGGTGGGAGTCAGATACAGTAGAGATGGAGAACAGAATAAGGGTGAGAAAAGAAGAGTTGTGGATACCCTACCAATATTACAATGGAGGTATGCATTAGCTGCAGAAATTCACTATTAGCACAAAACTATAACAGCACAAAAATCTTGTAGACAGATTTTAATATTTTTTTTCTTCACATATCTTTATAAGCTGCTCATTTCCTGATCAGCAGAAAAGAGTAGCACAGAAAAAGCTGCAGAAAAGCAAAAGATCTTTTTGTTAGCTGGATTGCATTTTTGCCTGAAGCTTTGTATACTCCTTTAGTGTCACTGAGAAATGGCTGCTGAGCTGACAGTGAAAGTATTTATTACTATCCTGTATATGTCACTGCCCTGCTGCCAGTGGCATGTGTACTCATCAGTCAAACAGAACTACCCAACATGTTTGATTTACTGTCACTGAATCAAGTCTATTTGTGGGTTTCCATAACATAAACCATTTTGCTAGAGATTAATTCCCTGATTTGCATGTTGCTCTTGGGAGCTATATCGTTATTTTCCTTGAAGGATTCATTTTGAAGTCAAGGAAGAGGCAACTTGATTTTTACTCAGTATTCAAGAGAGGGTCTTGCCCTTTGTTATCTGACCTTTATATTTACTCTTCCCCTTGTCAGTCTCAGAGGCATTACTCATATTTGTGTCTGCTAGTGGAAGATTAAGTGGTTGCAACTCAATCTGGACAGTATGAATAGACTCTCAGAACACCTGGTGAACATAGCAGCAAATAGCATACTTCTGATCTTGGCATTGTTGCCGTGTCTCAAGATTGCTGCTGTGAACATGCTGGAAAATAAAATTGTGTTTGTTCGCTGATACCTGTTTAAATTTATATTCCAGGATGAATATCCACTTGGATAAATGCCCACCAAATTTGTCACTTGTAATTAAGGTATTGTATGGTACAAAGGTTGTTGACCTACTGTAATGCTGGTTAAAACATATGAAATCGGAAATATTTTGGACTGTGCTAACTCAAATTTTCCAGGCATAAGGAAATTTTTTTTTAAAGTTTATAATCTAATCCTCATAATAATAATCTAATCCACCTATTGCTATGTGGGATGGTTGCCAAAGCAATGATTTGTAACTTCTCAATTCACACACGTAAGCACTGGATTAAATTTGCTTTGGTAACCAGCATTCTTGCTTGAGCTATCAAAATCATTTAACTGTGTTTCTTTCATTATAAATGTTACAAGGGCTGCTGTTTTTTGTCTTACAACACTGTGAACCTGATATTCTTCACTGTTATCAGTTCTATCACAGCTGGGAGCTGATTAGAAGTTGGATTACAGCAGTACTGCATCAGTCAAGGGAACCCTCAGCTTCAATGGGAATGAGATAATACAGTCATGAAATGAATCTCAGTGTGTGATTAATCTAGTCAGAACATCATTTTCTTTCAACATCTTCTCATGCTTTTCATGCTATGAGACTTTGACCCAACAAAATCAGCAGAATAAAATAAATACACTGGGGACTCCATTCAGTCCCACACATAAGTGTCCCAGAAGAGTCTAGCCTGGTTTCTAACTAGTGGTCCAGAAAACAATGATTTTCTCCCTGTCTTGTGTCATATCCATTAGTCTCATGCAGATGTGTCAGATACCCCAGGACACCTGAAATGGATCTAGGAGCATGTGCTTGGGTGACTAAATCCCTGAGTTAAGTCCCTAGTCTGTGTAGGACATGGAGTGTGAAGAACTATGCAGTTAACAGCTGTATCTGGTAAAATGGAAAGATTTTCCAAGTCCTTTGCCTCTACTGTACAGACATTTAATTGCCTGCATTTGGGTAACCGGTGGCATCAAGGGTATCAAAGGCATCCTTATGAGACTGGCACATATGACACAGGGCTTCCTGGGGACTCCTGGTCTTCTGGAGGGTGTGCTGGGGAGGCAGGGTAGCTCAGTGGTACCAGGTGCTTTTGTGGAGTCAATTGACTCCAGCCCTAGATCTTTGTTGGCCATTAAAGCAGCTAACTTACCTAGTGCACATGCATGCACCTATGTTTAGACACCTAAATTATATGTGCCCAGTTTGTAGCTGAATCCAGGCATTAGCCAGAAAAGCTGAATGTTGGTCTCAGGGATTTCCGTGTTGGTCTCAGGGATTTCCGTGTATCCAGACCTACAAATAAGGGATATTTTTGAAAGAGACATCTTCCCAGATCACTTTTGAGACAGCACTGTCTGCTGGTGTCTGTTGCCAATATTGTTGAGATATTATGTCATGTAAGAAAAAGGAATCCGTATCACAGAGTTAAAGATTAGAGTAATTCTTTAGTAGAAAGAGCTGGAGCCCAAGCCAATGTTTCTTGGCTTTTTTTCGTATAGCAGCATGTTTTTCAACAATAGTGAAATGAGATCGGTATCCACAGATGCCCTGACCATATATTGCATGTTTTAGTAGTTTTCTACTAATTAATATGGTACATCTATGTTCTGTGTTGGCTGATACACAGATGTTGCTACTGGAAAGTAGGTATTGGACAGTGTGATTAATGAAGGCAGAGTCTCTTTACTGACATAGACTTTCCCTCATTTGCTTTGAGTTCAAAGGAGGTAAAGGACTTAGAGCTTTCATACTAAAAGGTCTTATAAGATCTTGTTTAGTGGTGTGTTTTGAACACAAAACTCTTAATCATTTTCATCAGCAGGGTTAATTAAACACCCTGTGAGATTAGACACAAACTTGTAGCCCATCTTTCTTTAAAATGGGAAGACGCATGCCGAGGAGAGTTTAACTAAAATTCTGTTCACTTAACATGCTTAAAACATTTTCTCTGAAAATATCGCCTAAACCAGGTGCATTTCAGACTGCATTTAAGATGTGTGCATGGCATCAAGTCACTAATCTTTTTTCCCAGAGTTATACTTTAGAGTCTTTTTTTTTCAGATTGGTGTTAGAAGATGCTTTTGGTATTTTTTGACAAATGCACAAAGACCACTAAAACCTTTCTCGCCTTCCTGCTGTCCTCATTTATTTTCTTTGAAGACCGCAGCTAGAATGTTTCCCTTTTAAGACCTTGTCAGCTGTTGAAATTAACTTGGATGTTAACTGAGGCAAATTCAGAAGCTGACAGGAATACAATTTGTAATAGTAATAGATTGAAACATAGCAGTATAAATGCTACAGTTTCAGACAAAATACACTATATTTGTACATGTGGATGGGGGATGGAAAGAAAAATGGAGATAATCTAATATTTTTGAAAGATCTGAAAATATAGCTCATTAATGCATCACTAAAATATTCTGAAGATTTAGAGAAAGAATTAATCAAAATATTGATAATTACCTATTAAAATACTATTTGTCTAATGTGGATGCTGTACTTGTACAGAAACTGTATATTTAGGGCCATCCATTCTTCTGTTCTGACAAATTCTTGGCAGGGCTTCTGATGCAGTTTTGCAACAGATTACACTTTTCAATGCAGTGTGCCCCTCTAGCCTGAGAGAAATTTTGCGTCTCATGACATAACAGTGCATGTAATCCCTTTTGACCTTCCTCTCACATAAGTGACATTCAATGTAAAGCAACCTCGTGTGAGCCTATTCTGCCAAGATAATCACATGCCTGAAATAGGTTTGGATGTGCTAAACAGTTTTATGATAGAAGAAAAACTGCAGATGAAATTAAATTAACTTTCTAGAGTACAAAAGGAAAAAAGAGCAATGGACTCCAGGAATATACTCTGGGAAAATGTTACTAGCCTATGTAAAATACAGAACACAGATGACAAAGTTTTCCATGTGGGCGAGAGCCAAACTTAATGAATCTAGTTAATCAGAAGGATAACGTTTAATGAGAGAGATGTAGATGGATGAAACACAGTTTGAAGCTACACCATTTGCTTGGTGCACCTGAGCATACAGAAATTAAGCAGCTTAAAACTCCTCAGAGAACAATAGAGGGAGGTATAAGGAAGAATAAAGCAAGAAAGAAGAAATAATTTATTCTTCCTGTTCCAAACGGAGAGCAGGCAAGAAAGCTCTCAATGTTCCCTGAAGGAGAGAAAGAAAGAGTGCAAGTGTGAAAGAACAAACCCAACTTGGGGGACAGGGAGAATGAAGCTGACTGAATTTGGATGTTAAAGACACAATACTGTTCAGACTGTTCCTGAACTGACATTTTCTTCATTACATTCGGTTTAAAGCACTGTGTGTTACACATGATGCATCCCAAACTTTATGGAGACTCTAAATAGAGGGAAGCTTACCCTTCTTCCTCCCCTTGTGAGGGAACTGTAGACCCTGATGAGGTCTCCCCTCAGTCTCCTCTTCTACAGGCTGAATAAACCAAGTGACATTAGCCACCCACTCCTCATATGGCTTCCCCTCTAAATCTTTCAGCAACTTTGTGGCCCTCCTCTGGACACTCTCCAGTAGCTTTATATCCTTTTTATCCTGTGGCACGCAGAACTGCACACAGAGCTCCAGGTGAGGCCGCACCAGTGCAGAGCAGAGCGGGACAATCCCCTCCCTGCCCGGCTGGCCATGCTGGGCTGGATGCACCCAGGACACGGTTGCCCCTCTTGGCTGCCAGGGTGCACTGCTGGCTCATGTCCAACTTGCTGTTGACCAGAACCCCCAGATCCCTCTCTGCAGAGCTGCTTTCCAGCATCTCGTCCCCCAGTCTGTACGTACAGCCAGGGTTGCCGTGTCCCTGGTGCAAAATCCATCACTTGCTCTTGTTGAACTTCATGTGGCTGGTGACTGTACAGTTTTCCAGTTTGTCCAGATCCCTCTACAGGGCCTCTCTGCCCTCGAGAGTGACAACTACTCCTCCTAATTTTGTGTCATCGGTAAACTTACTTAGTATTCCCTCAAGTCCTGTGTCTAAGTCATTTATGAAGACATTGAAGAGTGCTCGCCCTAAGATGGATCCCTACGGAACCCCGCTAGTGACTGGTCACCACACCAACACAACACCGTTTACTAGAACCCTTTGAGCCTGGCCTGTCAGCCAGCTGCTCGCACAGTGCATTGTGTGTTTACCCACCTGTATGCTGGACATCCTGTCCAGGAGGATACTGTGAGAAACAGTATCAAAGGCTTAACTGAAATCCAAAAAGATCACATCAACAGGCTTCCCTTGGTCAACTAAGTGGGTAACCTTGTCACAGAAAGAAATTAAGTTTGTTAAGCAGGACTTTCCCCTCATGAACCCATGCTGGCTGGGACCAACGACTGTGTTGTCATTCAGATGTTTTTTGATTACTCCCAGAACAATCTTCTCTGTGATTTTGCCAGGAACAGAAGTGAGCCAAATGACAACAGCCCCCCTTCCCCATTCTCATGCACCACTCAGGAGGAGGAGATAGATAAACCAGGAGTGAAATTGAGCCTGGAAAGAAAGGAGAGGTGAGGGGAAGATGTTTTTAGATTAGCTCTTATTTCTCATTATTGTGCTCTGATTTGATTAGTAATAAATGAAATTAATTCCCCTAAGTGAAATCTGTTTTGCCTGTGATGGTAATTTGTTAAATGACCTCTCCGTCCTTATACCAACCCACAAGCTTTTCGTTGGATTTTGTCCTCCATCTTGTTAAGGAGGGGGAGTGATAGAGTGGCTTGGTTGGCACCTGGCAAGCAGCCAAGGTCAACCAACCACGTACATGTATATTAAACTCTTAACAGCAATTTCTGAGTCTGGTTCCATCTTTTATCTTGGTTACTGAAGAAAGAGAAAAGATCTTGTGACAATCTCTTTAGAGCTTATTACCTGCATGTAGTACAGAAGAACAGAAGGAATTCCTAAAGCCTCTATGTGGTTTACAGTAAAGGAAAGACTTCGTATCTCTATAGAAACCTGAAGTGACCAATTCAGTGATGCCCTCTATTATGAATATGCTGTAGAATATGGCCTGTGGCAAAAATTTCTGGAAATGAGTTGTCACATATGAGTCAAAGTAGGTCATGAGTGTATCTCAAAACATAGCATAGGCTTTATCAACTGTACAGTATGTTGTATGGTGCAAGTTCAGTGAAACTCTTCTTAAAAAGTCCTTTGATTCACCCTTCAAAGACTTGTGTGTTGATGTCTGTTGTTCTCATCATAATGACAGTATTTTCTTTGTCTTTGACTCATCATTACCTTATGGTGCTTCATATTTTCATCTCAGTTTGAGTGATCAAGCTGTCTATCTCATACAATGAGAGCAGGTAGACAGATGCCAGAGGGAACTGAACTCCTCCAAAATGACAATGTGTCTATGATCTCCCATTGTAGCCGCAGATGTCAACAACAAATACAGCACAAAGATATTCCAAAGAAGAAAAAGGAACTTGCAAGTTTCTCCTTATAGAAGTCTCACAAAAGCATGCCTCTGCAAGCCAAGCAACAGACGCTTTATTGGCAGGCTGACAAGTTGACAAACTGTCAATGAGTCCTGGTAGAAGCTATTCTTCTGTGGTGTGCATTGTCTTGTTCATCTGTGCTCGCTCATAGGCCCAGTACAGATTGTTGTATTAACTATTACATATCATACACAAAGAACTTGGAGGAAGAAAAATTTTAAAGCAATGTGAATCTTCTGCATGTGGAATTTCAAAACTTGTATAATGTCACAGCTTGTAAATGTTTCCAAAGTCGTCCTTAATACTGCTGAATAGCCAGTCTCAGGAACAGTTCATATGGTCTTATGGGACATCTATGCAGGAATTGTTGTTCAGATCAGGAGTGTGTTTTTGAAATGAAGCTCCAAGCAGTGCCTACTTTACTGTGCTTCAGACTCCTTCAGGATGATGCAGAAGAGGAATATGCCTTTTGGGAGAAATCTGATGAGCTCCAGACAATTTGGGCTTACAGATCATGGGTTTGCATGTGACCTAATCTGAAGTCAACCTCAGAACTTGGATAGCTTGGCTCAGCATCAACTATTTCACTCTACAAATCTGCTTCTATGGACCTAAACTACTTGCAATCATTGTCAGGGTGCAGTGAGAGACAGCTGTGGGATGAGAACAGGATGGGAAATGATGGAGGGGTTCAGGGCAAGGGCCTCCCCCTGCAGCCCCATCCTGCTGTGCCCAGAGGCAGGCAGTAGAGCCAGGCTGGGGACAGCGACTGGGCTCATCAGACAAATACAAGGTGACAAGTGAGGTCCAGGATTAGTCTGGGAAGCCTAGTCAGCACATCAGGAGAGCAGAGAGATGGCTGGGGATGTGCACACATGCAGTGTAGATCAGGCCAGTCCTGACAGGTCCCAGGCTGAGCTGAAGTGGTATCCCAGGCCCATGGGCAGGGGTGGGGTGAAGCCCCACGTGAAGCTGGGCAGGGACAGTCAGGCACTGTTGGTGCCTTCAGGGCCTGACAAATATAGGTATACCCTTAGCTATTTTTCTGCACCAAATTCTAACAAAAAAAAATCAAAAAGGCTAAGGTAATGATTTGTGATTGAATATATTTGGAACTTCTTTGACCAAAGGGTCCCAGATTTGTTCTGGAAGGTAGATGTCATTTATTGTGACAAATCAGTTTTCAAAACAGATTCCATTTTCATGCACATTTTTGAAGAGTCTGAAGATGTCCTGGCATACTGGTGTCATTTAGAGAAAGCCATTCAGTTATCCTTGTCATAAACAAATCACACCACTTTTAATAAGAATAGCAATAGACAAATTTGCACATTGTGCATTATTTTGTCTTAAGAAATTCTGTTCTCTGGGCCAGACTTCCAAATGGTGACCCTTTCTGGCTCCTGGTATCAAGAGGAACACAGAGACATCTGCCAAGGAAAGAAACTGAACTCCTGTTCAGGGTTGTTAGTTAGGACTTATGCTACAGTATATGGTCCAGACCTATTCATTAACTGTCAGGTACACTACTGCTCTGGAGTGGTGAGCACCCAGATTTAATGCACAACATGCAAACCTGACACAGTCACTGCATGCATGAAATTAATTATGCCCTAAAGTAACCACCTACAACCTGTGTAGAAGTCTGCACTGCACATGTCTAGTGGTAGATGAGACAATCCCATCACCTGTGATTTTGCTCTTGATTAGTGATTTCACTTTGGGAGTACAATGGTAGGACACCTGTAGCCTGAGACATGCAGAAAACCTTACAAGGGCTGGGCAATGCCTAGACTTTTTGGGGAGCTATTGTTAAGACATTGTTTCAAAATTTTTATCACTTTTTTATGAGCTCAAAATATATTCATATATTTATAAAATAATATAAATATATAATAAAAATTAAAAAATTCAATCCAAAATCTCATTTGATTGTAAACGAGGCTCAAATGACTTCATAGTAATCAACATAGTCCCATATATTAAACTTATGGCTACGTTTACATATGTGTTCATATATAGATGTGCATGCATAAGCATAATTCTGTGAGAGATGTAAAGGTGAAAAATTAACTTTATATTAAAGTAGTATTCAAGTTTTTAGCTAGAATTCACAAGCAAACTGTACTACTACTGACATCTGAAAATCAGAATGATTTGTTTCTTTTCATTTATCTGAGCTTCACCTTCACCTTGCTTCAGAGTTTTCCAAGAGGTTATATTTGTATGAAAAGATCTGGAATTGCAGTGGCTGGCTGCTAGGATCTTCAAAGGATCACGCAAACCTGAGTAGTTAACTCTCATTAGAGACACTGTAATTCATGTACTTACCTCTCTCTGTTTTCTTTGAATATTCCAGACACTTGGCTTCCCAGCCCCTCACTGTTATACATGACCCAAGATGCACACTGAGCTAGGTAGAGAGCTTGGCTCCTAGAGACTAAAGCATCTTTTTTAGAAAAATGTTGACCAAGTATGTTTTGATAACTAATTGGTACAAACGAAGTCCAAAACAAACCTATCTGTTTCCCCCTTCACAAACCTGTAGGATCTTTAAAGCATTGGTATTGTTATGCAATATTTTTTTTCTTTTTTTTTTTTTTTTTCAATGCAAGACATAGCAAAGGACTTTGAAAGGACAAATGGAAAGATTCTTGCATGTTGTGTGTCTTTTCTACAGTGTTCAAACTCTTTCCTGGAAACAGCGTCACATCTATACTACTTCAAAGAGGTGCTGGGGAGAGGCATACGGAGTCTCCTTCCTCTCAAGTCTTTGAAGAAGTGAGAACTGTTTTCAAAAGAGAGAAGTCTGATGTTGCAAAAATAGATTTTAGGGGTCAGATTCTGATCTTAGTTTCATTAGTGTGTATAGGTGGATAGGTATTCACGGAGGCAATAGAGCATCAGTATAGTTACTCCATGGTAACTAAGATCAGATAGTATGTAAATTAACTTTCAAGCAGGCTGTGGATAACTTCAAAGCCAATTTAAAAAACAGCCAGTTTTTGTCTACTGACATGAGCTTTCCCTCCAGTCACCAATAGAGAAAAAGCAGATCTCATGGCTGGGGTAAAATTTAGAGTGACAATGTCAGTGCACACCCAATAATCAGGATTATTGGTACCTTAAAGCTTTGTAATGCATGCTGTTCATTTTAAGCTAATTAAACTGAATAAAAAGCATTAATACATTTGAAAATATCTATTTGTGTTACTGTTAATTTCTTTCCTAAAACTGGATGTTGCTTAGTGATTCAAGACTGTAAATCTGTTGGACTAACATGGAATTGTCAAAATATTCTATGTCTATGTAAACATGTTTGTATAACAGATACTGAGCAATATCACAGTGTGGTTGTGTGGATTTCTTTCAGCTTTGGCTAATCCATACCATAAGAGACTGATGACCTGTCTTGTGCTCTAGGGACAATTTTCAAATGAGTTCTGACACAAAATATCACAGATGGAAATACAGAGTTGCTGAAGGGTCTGATAAGGTCAAAATAAAAGAGGGAGGAAGGGGGCTACCCACACAGCTTTCATTAGGGTCTGTGCTTAGCTACCTAACTTAGGAGCCTTGAGTCACAGCCACTGAGGAGAAAAAGGGAGTCTGTAGGATGACTCAGGACTCCTGTGTAGCAGTAGGAAGGTCTTACCTACATCTGTGAAGAGGTCTATTTCTCTCCATAGATATAACTTTGGGGAATAGAGGCTACTAACTGAGGAACCTAAGACATATTATTTGTTTAGACCCTGCCAAAAATGCTACTAATTTCCACTTTATACCTGTAGGCCTGCAGCTGAAAATGTATTTATTTTGATGCTTTTGTCACAAATTAGCAACCTAAACACAAATGAATTTGAGGCAGAGAATGATTTTGACTTCAAAGCCCAAATTGATTTACTTGTGAAATAAAAAGCCATCTCACTCATTTGTTCCTGGTCCTCCATGCCCTGTAGAGGAGGTAAAGTGAGTTAGTGGCTGGTGGGTGCTTAGTTTCTGGCTGGGATCAATCCACTACACTGGTCTAAACTGGACTGGAGAGGCAGAGGTAAAGATTGGTGTGAGGCTCTCTTCTTCATGAGGATGCCATAAACCAGAAACTTTGGAATGAAAATTGCTACCCATCCCACAACGGAACAGTTTGAAATGTTATGTCACTTGAGTGACATGATTCTGTCTCTGCAGCTATGTCACGCCTGAATTCCCCCATGATCTGTGAGTACTGTGAAGAACTTGAAAGATAGCTATAAATCCTTACGAATGAATTTTACATATCTCACTTTTAATTATTGATATGATATTTTTATACAATTATATGAGAAAATATTGACAGGAATGGACAGTGTACTTGTCCAGCGACATGCAATTTAGTTTCATGTACTAACATTTGGTGGCTTTTAAAAGTTGTCACTGGAAGGTGCTTTTTGGGAAAGTTTCCAGCTTGGAACCTCTAAAAATCTGCTGATTTGAGGTGGAACAAAAGCCTTTGGAGTAGATAAAAAAGCTCTGAACTCTTGACTTTGAGGAAAAGATACTGGCATCCATGCTGTTCCTTTATAGGAGGAGTCTGTGTCTGGGATAACAACTCAAGCTTTTGAACAAAAAGATGCAACCTATACAATATCCTAGAGATATTCCTGCAGGTGCAAAAAAGAGATTTTTCCCTATGTAAAAATATTGCAGTTGTAAATGTCTTCAAGAGTATGCTCTGTTTGAAGGCAAAAACATACTGAGGGAATAATAGCAGCAGCCTTCTGCACAAAGTGCTTGTATTCACCTGCCATTCTTTTATTGCTGACATAATAGAAGATAACTGAGTTCAGTGCGATTTGGAGAGGGATGAACTGGCAGAAAGGCATCTTGCTTGAAGGAGCCAAGAGTACTATGTGCATTTCAACCAAATGCTTTACATGCCACAACAAAGCAGATGACAAGCAGGTCTGGCTCACCTTCAATTATTTCTCATATATTTGTTGCAAGACCTTTGCCCATCAGCAGAAATAATTTAAGATTATTTATAATCCTGTAGACATTAATCTGGTTTCTTCTGATTATATCAAATATCAAAGTGAAGCAAGCTGTATGTGCCAGAGTGAGAAAGCAGTGATGGATTCCAACATTTTTGTGCGGTTCTGAACGTACAAAAGCTCCTGCTCCTCTGAACAAAGTAGAAAGCAAACATCAGGCAACAACATATTTTCTCAGTGAAATTCCAGGCAGTGTGCAAGCCGACAACTCCTATTTTTTTCAGGGAGCAAGCCCCGCTCCCTGGGCAACATTGCTGACTTATCTGTATGTCCTTGCTGGGCTGCTGGTGCCTGCTTTCTGTGCACAATGCAGTGCGTAAGAAGAACTCAAAAACTTGTTTTTTATCTATCTCTCAATACAGCTTTTCTGCCCTCCACATTCAAGACTGCAGGCCCATTTTGCCCGAGTCAAAATTTCTGGGTGATGTTTTCCATGATTTCATCTTTCTGTTCTGCAAAGAGATTGGATGGTTTCTCACAACAATTCTGAATGAACAGCAACTGTTAGATCTGCCGTCATCAGTGAAGTTCTGTATAAGCACTCCAAATAATGACAGCTACAGGAGAGGAAGAAGAAAGGAAAAAGTTGGACTAGATTCAGATAATTGTCCAAACAATATCTTGTTAGGTTATATAGTCATTTAAGAAGAGCAGTTATCCAGACTATTTGCCCTTGTAAATACTCTGTATTAGTCAGCAGATGGCATTCATTGTACATTAGCTTTTCCACCAGTATTACCACAAGTACTTTAAAACACAAAGCATATGGTTTCTTCAAAGAGACACATTATTTCCTCATTTGCAGTTTGTTGTTAACTGTGAATTATTTAGTGATAAACAAAGAATGTGATTTTTCATCCCCATTTACT